>NW_009242973.1:2674701-2693007 GCF_000388065.1 Fonticula alba | reverse complement strand
GGGGGAGGTTTCGAAGGGGGACCAGGGGGAAGTGGCAAGAGTGCGCAGGACGCCGAGACCCCGAAGGGCGGGGAAGGAGCGGGCGAAGAGGCAGCGAAGATGGCAAGGGGGGCGTGTAGCCGGAAGGCAAGCGCACCACTGTCCGGGACATCAGTCGGGCGGTTGATGTTGCGGATTTGCTCCATGGACTGGAGGTCCGGTGACAGGCCGCCATGCATGGCCAAGATCTTCTCCTCAATGACGGCCGCAATCGGCAAGCAGTTGAAGCAGTCGGTGAAAATCTTCCAGAGCTTGGTGCTGTACCGACGCTTGCCTGTGCGCGTGCGCATCCACACGCACATCGATGGATGGATGGATAAATATTTGCGTGTGTGTGTGGGGGGGGGGGAGGGGAGAGAGAGAGAGAGAGAGAGAGTGAGCAAGCAGTGCGATCGAATGTACATGAGTTGGATAAAGGGACAAGTGCCACACGAGGAGGGAGCAATGTGCCACGCACATTCGTCGTAGAAACCGTAGATACGGTTGATGCTGGCACACTCGTGGTTCCCGCGCAAGAGGAAGAAGTTCTCCGGGTAGCGGATCTTGAAGGCCAACAGCAGGCAGATGGTCTCCATGGACTGGCGACCACGGTCGACGTAGTCCCCGAGGAAGAGGTAGTTGGCCTCGGGCGGGAAGCCGCCGTACTCGAACAGCCGCAGCAGATCGTAGTACTGGCCGTGAATGTCGCCTGGCGGGGTGGGGGGTGAAAGGAGCGTACGCGCATGCGTGCACCAGTATCGGACACATGGCGTGCGGGATGTTCGGAGGTCAAAATCAGGTTGCGTGCGGCGGAGGGGGGCGCCGGGTGGGGCAGAGAATGACGAAACGGCGCACCGCAGACCTTGACCGGAGCCTCAAGCTCCAGGAGCGAAGGCTGGCTGATGAAGATGTCACGGGCCTTGGCACACAGCCAGCGGATTTCGCCCTCGGTCATGGGGACATCCATGCCCGGGCGGTTGCCCCGGACTGATGAAAGGAAGCGTGTGTGAGCGCGTGCAAGGCGGCAAGGCAATGGGCTGCGTGTGCGTGTGCACAGCTTGGCAGCGGTGGCAAAGAGGAGAGAGGAGAACGCACCCGAAAGGAGCTTGAAAATGATGCTGTCAATGTCGTATTCGGACATTGCGCGGCGCGGGTCTGACGGACGGGCGGAAGGACGGGGAATTAGTGCTGTGCCGGAGCCACTGCAGGCGGGGGGAGGGGGAGGGGGAGGGGGCGAGGAAACGACAGCGAGCAGGGCGCAGGCAAACAAGAGGCGGGAGGTACATCTCGGGGGAGAAGCAAAAAGGAAGGGCGAAGAGGGGGAGGGGGAGGAACTTCTCGAGATCTGCCCATGCGCGGGTAGGCAGGCGGAGAGGTACCTGGCCGAAAGAGATCGCCTCGCCGGGGGGGGGGGCCGGTCGCCCTCTTCCTGTTCCGGGTGGCCTGGGGCCGGCATGTCGGATATCTTCGCTCGCCGCCCGCCCCCGGAGGATATTGGCAGGGCCCGCGGGTGGTCCCGGGCCCGGTGTCTGCCCCCGGAAGGAGGCCGGCCCGTGCCTCCCAGGCGAGTGCCCCTTGCCCCGGACTCCACAGGGGCGGGCGCATTCCCCCCCCCCCCTCCCTCCCTCCCCCTTCATCTCCCGAAGTTTATGTGTGTGTGTGTGTGTGTGTGTGTGTGTGATTTGGTGATGAGGGATGCGCGGGCACCAACCGGTCCTGAGCCCGACGGCGAGTTGCTGGGATGCTGGGGGGGGGGGGAGGGTCAGTCCACCCCGTCCCGTCGTGCTCCGGCTGGTGCGCGTGAGTGCGCAGGCGCTTCTGAGGGGCACTACACGCGCTCACGAAGGTACGGGGGCGATGGACGCGGGGGGGGGGAGGGTCAGCGGCGACCGCATACATCGGCGCACGTTCGGTCCTCGCAATAGCGCGCCATCTCATAGAGCTTCGAAAGGCCACTCTTCTCGGAGAAGACCATGGTTGAGGGTTTGAACACATCGAGCGGATGATACATCAGGATGCACTGGCCACCACGCCCATCGCGCCCCGCGCGGCCGCTTTCCTGGTAATAGTGCTCCAGGGACTTGGACATGGAGTGGTGGATGACAAATCGGACATCCGGCTTGTCGATCCCAAGGCCGAAGGCCACCGTGGCAACGATCACTTGGATGCGGTTTGCCAGCCACTGGGTGTGCACGCGCGACCGCTCGGCCGCCTCGATGTGCGCGTGATAGGGGGCGCAAACGACACCTACCAGGCCCGGCATGGGGGAGGGGGAGGGCCCGAAATCGCGGACCAGCCAGGAGTCACAGTCAGTGCTGGGCGGCTTGTTTGCCAAGCGCCGAGGGCCAACACCGCGCCGGTGGCCATATACGTACCGCGTTCCGCCAAGGCAGCGGCCACAAGTTCCACATCGCGCCGGGAAAGGCAGTACACGATGCCGGACTTCCCCTGCAGGCCCGGGGACAGGGCGATCTCGGCGATCGTGGCCATGCCACTGGCAAAGTCCCCCTTCGGGGCTTTGTCGATGACCCGATACACGAGTCCACGCCGGCGGAAGGATGTATGGAAACGCTGGACCGATTGCGGGTCCAGGCGCAGAAGCTCCTCCACATCGGTTCGAACCCGAGAGTCGGCCGTCGCAGTCAGCGCCAGGACCGGCACATCCGGCAGCTGCGTTCGGAGCAAGGCCAGCGCCGTCAGGTAGTCCGGGCGGAAGTTGTGTCCCCATTGCGAGCAGCAGTGGGCCTCATCCACGGCAATTCCCCCGATCAGCCCGCCACGGTGGGCCTTCTCCAAGGCAGAGAGGAATTGCTTGCGCTTGGTAATCCCCTCGGGGGTGGCATACACCAGGCGGAAGTGCCCGGCCGCCATGCTGGCGTACATGGCCCGTGCGTCGGCGCCTTTGACATCGGCCGACAGGACGGCCGCCGGAATGCGGCGGCTATTCAGACTGGCTGCCTGATCTTCCATCAGCGAGATGAGCGGCGACACGACCAGCGTGAAGCCAGGGCGAAGCTATTCGTCAAGCCAGCGGGCCAGAGCCATGCGCGTAGGATGGCGGGGGTGGGTGGCGGGCGAGGCCGGGCGGAGAGTGAGCAAACGCGAGGGCAAACAAAAGAGCAACAAGGGGAAGCGCACGCACCAGGGAGGGGAGTTGAAAGCAAAGGCTCTTGCCGGCGGCCGTGGGCAGAACAGCAAATGTGTGGCATCCGTACATCGTGGCATTGATGATCTCCTTCTGCTTGGGGCGGAAGGCCGAGAAGCCAAACACCTCACGCAGCACCTACGCCCTCGGGTCAGTACCGTCACCCTGGACAGGCGAAGCCGGGAGCCAGGTGCCAGGGCTGGGGGTGGGGGGTGGAGAAGCGCACCTTCAGGGCCTCCTCACTCCAGGGAAAGGTATCTGCGGACCAGTCCATATCCTGGTGTGGAACGACCGTATTCCGGCGCAGAGTCTCATCCTCCAAGATGAGTTCGCCAAGCCTGTTTTTTTTGTGCGCGCATCCGGGTGAGCCAAGGCCATTCTCGGGGGCGCCGAGGAAAGGTGGCAGGAAGGAGGCATGCCAGCACGCACTGTGTTACTGCATCAAGGCGACGCTGGAGGGAGGCCAGTTGCCGCTCCAACGAAGCGAGGAGCTTCTCCTGCGTTTCACGATCGGTACTCGGGTCGAGCTGGCGTGCCGGCACATGCGCACATGGAGTTAGCGGAGTCAGAGCCGGAGTACCGGCGGACTGGGCGATGACGAACCGATGAGAAGGCTTTCCTATCAGTGGCCAGAAGCTGGTCGATGGCGGCCTGGACACGAGTGCTGCGCGATCGGGGCGCAGGGTGCCGGGGCTCCAGCTCGGCCGTGGGGCCGCTCAGGGTGAGATCGATTGGTGGATGCTCATTTTCAGCGCGCCCGAGTGGCGGCTCGGACTTGAGCATGGGGCTGCCTGGATGTGTGTGTGTGTGTGTGTGTGTGTGTGTGTGTGTGTGTGTGTGTGTGTGTGTGTGTGTGCGTGCGTGCGTGTGTGCGTGCGTGTGTGCGTGGGTATGCGGCAAGGGGGGGAGGAAAGGGAGCACGAGAACGCGAAAGGGTGCACAAGTCTTCTGTGGCGCTTCGGCCCGGCCCGAAAGGAGGGCCAACTACAAGCCTAAAAACGCGCGTCGCCCCTCCTCCCTCCCCGCCCGATGGGAAAGCGGACCCGAGGAGCGAAGAGGGGATAGGCATCCCCCCTGCAGGCCCGGGGCATCAGATCGTTGATCGTGCGATCTTGGACTTTGCGTCCCGGCCCCCCCTCCCCCCTCCAGGCCGGCTTGTTGCGTGGGTTCGTTGGCGGGCGTGATGCGGATCGCCGAACAAGATGGATTGGGGCAGACCAAAAGAGTGAACGCGTCCATTCGTCGGCACTCGGGCCGGCGCCACCCATGTGACCCACACCCATAAGTATGTCTTTCGACATCACATGAGACGAATGTCCCATCCGTGGGATCGGTGTTGCTTTCCCCGCCTGAGTGGCACAGGGGAGCAGAAAAGAGGGAAAAAGGAATACACTGCAGCCAGAGCACATTGTGCTGCCGAATGTGTGCCACCTTGCCTGAGAGAACCCACACACACACACACACACACACAAAGGTGTAGTCTAACGGATATATTATTCTTGAAAA
This sequence comes from Fonticula alba, assembly GCF_000388065.1. Classification (NCBI taxonomy): domain Eukaryota; order Rotosphaerida; family Fonticulaceae; genus Fonticula; species Fonticula alba. Next base: position 2,688,338 of record NW_009242973.1, on the reverse strand, counting down.
AAAAGGGAAAGAGAAGGGGGGACGAGGGGGAGAAGAGATGCAACAAAGGAGGGTTGTGCCATCCTCGCGGGTGGGTGTGCACACCGAGGCACCCGAAAAAGGGGGCGAGGTCATGCGTGCGTTGTTTCACCACTCCGCCCACCGGAGGGGGGGGGGGGAAACACCGGAAACAGGGGAAGCTAGCCGCATAAGAAAGGGGCACCGCCGCCCGTCCGCCCCCCTTCTTCTCCGCCCATCCTCAAAGCACAGGAGGAGAGGATGCACAGCGCGCGCATGGGGCCAGCCGACTGCCAGGGAGGGGGGCGGGGGGGAAACAGGGGAAGGGAGGGCCCCAGCCACGAGGAGGAGACGCACTTACCACTTGTAGAAGCTGTGCGGCGGGTTCTCCTTGTTCGGCTGGATATCCGAGTAGGTGGGCATGGCGTCGGCCTTGATGGAGGCCGAGATGGAGCGCTGGGCCAGGGCCTTGCCACCGCCGCTGAGCAGGGCATCCACATCGTCGATGCTGATGGCCATGTTGGCCATGTCGCGCTGAATGTCCTCCTCGGTGCGGGGAGTGGCGTCCTTCTGGCTGCTGGCCGCGAGAGTGATCTGGAGAAGGGCGGCATGGGCGTCCTGCTCGTCCGACGCGCCGTCGGCACTGGCCCGACCGCGGCCAGTCTTCTTGGTGTAATCGGCCACGGAGAAGCGGTACTTGGTCCGCTGCCCGGGCGGCGTGAAGGGGGTATCGGCATAGATATGCCCATCGACATGGGCAATGGTGCCGCTGACGGTCTTGGCCGCCTCCGGGTCCAGGTTCAGGGCATCATCCACAAAGTCCATGAACCCGACGAAATCCTTCGTCAGGAGACGCAGGACCGGGCTCACACGCTGGGGAGTGTCCGTCCGGAGGACCTCCATCTCGGCGAGGACCTTCCCACGCTCGATGATTGGCCCGGCGCCAGGGGGCAGGCGCGGCAGGGTGTACTTGTGGTGCACCGGGGCAGCCGGGGCGAAGGTGGGGGGCAGGACCGCCGCGGCGGCGGCCATGGCCCGGGGGTCGGGCGGGTTGCTCCGAAGGAAGTCCAGCGCGGCATTGGGCTCGGTCAGCTGGCTGCGGTCCAGGGCATCGGTGAGACCGGCGCGCGTGCGCCCGGGCCGGGCGTCCGCCGCGGCGGCGCGCAGCTTCTGCTGATGCACCGACAGCGGGGCCAGGCGGCCGACCGAGGCCGGGGTCACCGAGGAGGCGGCCCCAGTCACATCGGTGGTGCGCTTCATGCTGGCACGGGGCCCGGCGGCTCCGGGGGCAGCCTGGTGCGCGGGCATCCGGTGGGTCGAGTCATGGCGAGCGGGGGCGGGATCGCGAATGAAGTCCGCCCGGGTGTACTCGGTCTCGGCCAGGGCGGCGTCCAGCTGCTCCATGGCGTGCATGCGGTCGGACCGGCCGACGTAGTTGTTGAGGAAGGGATGCAGGCGATGCAGGGAGTGGTCCGGCCGGCGGCTGGCGGGGCTCGGCATGGAGGCCATCATCTCGGCCAGCTCGTCAGCATCCAGCCCGGAGCCCTCCGGGCGACGCTCCAGCGGCAGGTGATACACCTCGGCCGACAGCTTCTGCAGGGCATCGGCCGACAGGGGCTTGACGAAGGTCGGCTGGGCCTTCAACAGCTTGTAGGTCTCGGCCGGCAGGGGCTCATAGTCGAAGGTGCGCATGCGCATACCGATACCGGCCGGCAGGCGGACGTACAGATACCGGAGGAAGTGGTTCAGGACCTCGTCAGTGCAGTTGTGCACCTGGATGAGGCTATGGCGGGAGGGGGAGTCCCATTGTGAGAGGCAGGGCGCGGCGGAAAGTCAGAACCCGGAGAGGGAGAGAGGGAGAGAGAGAGAGAAGACCAGGAGTGCTACCCGCCCCGCCAGATCAGACTCTTGTCCCGCCGCCAGCAGGGCACACCATCATGTTTGCGTTGCCCCGCCCTGGTCGGTGGCAGCAGGAAAGGTGGCTGGGCCCCGATATCGGGCGGCAGGAGGGCAAAACGTACCGCTTGTGGGTGGTCATGCCGAACTGCGCGTGCGAGCGATTGTACTTGAAGGGGCTCCGGATGACGGAGAAGAGCTTGCGCTGGGTGGGCATGCGGATGAGCCCGGACACGGGGATCTTCATGATCATGGCCGTCTGGCGGATGAACACGGCAAAGGTGTCCACCAGCTCGTGGTGATAGCCGGAGAGGTTGATCTGGGCGCGGCGGATCTTGGAGAAGGTGGGCTTCTCGGCGGAGGAAACAATGCGCGGCGGGGGGTTGGCCTGGTCGCGCACGGCCGGCGGCTGGGTGGCCAGGTTGTTGAGCTCGGCCATCTGGCGGTTGGAGGTCTGCTGGCTCATGGGAGCTGGCGGGTTCTCAAAGAGACCGGCCGCCTGTTCGCTGTGCAGGCGCTGGAGGGCGAAATCCTCACGGCCGATGCTGAGCGCGCGCCGGACCTGGGCGCGGGTGCGCCCGGTGCCGGCCGCCTGGGCACCCTTGGCCGCAGCCTCGGCCGTCAGGCGGGCATGGTCCGGGTCGGTGTGCTTCAGAGGCCCGGCAAAGCGGCTGGTTTCGGTGCCGTCGACCACCTTGAAGACGGTGGCGCCGATGGAGCTGACCGTGGAGACGGTGTTATCGGCCATGGCCAGGGGCCGGCCACCGAACTGCAGCGAGGGGGTGTACTTCTTCTTGGTGGCGCTGAGGATGAGGGCGGGCAAGCGGGTGAGCGAGTGAGGGGCGTCTGCTCGGGAGCCCGGCCCGGTGAATTGGAGGGCAAAGGAAACATGGAGCGCGGCAACATGAGGAGGAATAGTGCGTGTGTGCGCGCGTACTAAAAGCGAACAGTGGCAGTGGCGGTAGCGCTGCCGGTGGTGGAGACGGCTGTCGCCTGGCGCACCGCCTGCAGGCACGCCCCCGAGGAGAGAGAGCCCCTGAGAGAAAGCATGTTGGGCTGTTCGAGCGGAACCCCGAGAATGACTGATTGCGAGGGAGGGGGAGGCGGTGGCGGCGAGAAGCAGCGGGGAAGAGGAGGAGGAGGAGGAGGAGGGAAGCAGGGAGAGGACGAGGGTGTCAGGAAATGGCCGGCAGGCGTGTGCCCGAATGTGGGGAGAGGCGCCCGGTGTCGGCGACAAGGCGTGTGTGTCTCGCTCTCTCGCGGAGGGCGGGGGGAGGGGGGGCTGGGAGCGGCGCGCGCTGGCGAAGGCGGTGCCGGCGTTGCCCGCAGCGCAAGAGGCGAGAGCAGCAGCGAAACACCCGGGCTCCGTGGACAGCCGGCGCAGGGTGCATATGCACATGGGCGCTACTGCGGATAACGATAGGCCAAAAAAGAAGAAGGAGGGAGGAAGGACGGGGAGGGAGAGAGAGAGAGAGAGAGAGAGAGAGAGAGAGAGAGAGAAAGAAAAGAGCGAGGGAGGGGGAGGGAGGCAGCGCGGATGAAAGGGGGCAGGGGCATACAACAAAGAGGGGAGCAAAGGAGTTTCACGGAAGTTCGGAGGCGGATGGCGAGCGTCGGCGAGGCCAGGCCGTGCCAGGTGAGCGCTTTTTCATCGGGTAGTGTCTCGCGTCAAGAGGAGTGGTGGGGGGGGGGACCACAGGACTATCCGTGGTATTCCCCGACCAAGCCACATCTGCCGGGTCGTGGGCTCGGCCGAATGAGAGCCAGAGACCCGTGGTCGTGGGATGCCTGGAAGGACAGCCGGGGGGCGGTGGTGAGAGGGGTGTTCTGATCCGAACTGGAGGCCAGCATCGGATTGTGGCGTGCGCCCGACCCCCTCCCCCCCCCCCCGACCAAGACCCTCCCCGCCCGGGGCGACCTTGTCAGTTCAGTCTGTCCAGAAAAGTGGAGTGGCCAAAGACGCCGCTTTCGCAAGTGTATCTTCCCCGTCTTTACCGCACAGCCCGCATTCGCTCCTCCCAGCCTTTTAGGGTTCATGCGCCCGGGGCCGGGAGGGGGACATCGGGTCCGCTGCGCTCCGGCTTGGTGAGGTCCCCACCCACGCACCAGCCTGAATCTCGAAAGTCAGATGCAACACGAGAAGAGCGAGATCTGATGTATCAAACCGTCGTGAAAGGGAATGCCATTACCAATACCTAAAGGAGAACGAGACCTTAAATATTCTGGCTCTGGCGCTCCCGCCGCCTGGTTGTCGCGGGCTGCCCACCAGGGTGAGGAGGGCTGGTTATAGAGGGGACCGCAAGCCCCGGAGGGCAGGGTGGGTGGACAATCTGTCGGACCCTCGTGCCAGGGCGGGGTGTTGAACTTCCGGTGCCGGCCGTGGGGCGGCCGTGGGGCGGCCCATGCTGGGTGTGCGAGTGTACTTGACATCGGAATCGGGGCCGGGGGTCGGGATCAGGGCGGTCCCTCTGGAGGCTGGTTATCTTCCCCCCCGGTCCACAATCTCACCGGTTCCCGTGGGGCGCCGGGGGGGGGGGGGGGGGGGGGACCATGTGCCTGGACATGCCAGTCTATGGTGGTTGGCCCAGTCGGTGGCGAGGATGGGCGCGGAAAGTTGCGGGCCGTGCGGGGCCCTGTGTGGAGACTATAAAAGGGGGGACGTGGCTGGCCGGATGGTTGACAATCCCCCTCATCGGGCCGTGTGTATGCGCGTCGAGTGCTTCAGCTGTTTCTCCCTTCCCAAGGGGAGAGGCCTGCTGTTGGGCTTGGGCGCATGCGCGCGTTCCCGGCCCTCGGTTGCATGGTACGCGCCTCCTCCTCTTCCTCCCTATCCTCCTTTCTCCTCCCCCTGCTCCCTTCCTCCTCCCCCTGCTCCCTTCCTCCTCCCCCTGCTCCCTTCCTCCTCCCCCTGCTCCCTTCCTCCTCCCCCTGCTCCCTTCCTCCTCCCCCTCCGATGTTCGCACACACTCGCGTGTATCCCTTCTCTCCTCCCCATGCAGGACCTACAGAGTCACTTGTTGGCCTCTTCAGTGGTTTATGAGTGCTAGTAGCTCCGAGATCAATGCATTCCTTGTCTTCGGTGTATCCTTCCAATGGGTATCACCTTAAGGATGGGTCTGCCACATTCTCCCCTCCTCTTCTTCTGCAACTCCCCCGTCTTCCCCTCCTCTTCCTTTACTTACTCCTTCTCCCCTCTCTTTCTTAGGCATTCCCCCATTCATGGGCTGTGTGACGCGCACCTTGGCATCTTTTTCTCTCTCTGGTGGCATTCTGACTTGCCTCCTTCTCCTGGTGGACCTCGGTCTGGGGCGCACTCGGCAGGTTTCTCCTTGGTGTGCGCGTGTGCGCATGCCCTGGGGGGGCTTTCCGTGCTTCCTTCTCCGGGGCTCATCAGAGGAGCGGGCTATTGCTCTCCGAGCCAGTGTGTCACCCTCTGCTCCTCTCTCTCCTGACCTTTACGGCAGTTGGAAACAAAAAAAGCAAAAAAAAAGATAAACCAAAACGCCTCCCTCTCCTTCCCCCAGCGCCGCGCGCCCACATGGCGTGCGGTGAGAGGGGCAGGGGAGTGTGTGTGGTCCGCCCAGGTGCGGGGGATGGAAGATAAAAAAAAAGAAACAACCACCCAAATAAAAATCCCCAAAATAGTATCCCTTCTTGTGCTGTTCCTTCTCTGTCCCTTGGTCACCTCATCCCTTTCCTTTTTCTGCCCCCCCGGCCGCCACGAGGTGTGAGGGTCCGGCGATTGCGAGAGGGGGGGGGACCGTGTGCGTGCGCGCCCCCTCCCCCCCCCTTAACAGGGCGAAAAAGAGCATGCAGGAGGAGGGGGCGCGTCTGGCCCTGTGGGTGTGGTGGGGGGAGCATGCCGACGAGCGTTGTTTTCTGGATTTGTGTACATTGAATGCGCCACACCAACGTGCGCGATGAGAGACGGCACAGGAGGGAGGGGGAGGGGCGCGCGGAAGGTCTGAGAGGAGGGTGTGTGTGTGTGTGCGCCCCTTCATCTTGAGGGGGAGGAACATTCAGCGGTGGCACACCTGGAGGAGGATTGCCGGCTGGTGGGCGCCGGTGGCCAGGACACCCGGCAAGGGGCAGCCATGCTGTCATCCTCCTCGCTGGAGGCGGCCGCTGTCGAGGCGTCGAGAGGGCACACCACGGCCGGGGAGCTGCCACCGGCGCCCAGTAGCCCGGTGCAGTGGGGATACATTGCTGCCAGGCTGAGGCCCACCGACAGCGAATAGAGCCGCGGATCGAGGTGGAAGTCGTACATTCGGGCATATCGCTCCAGGCGCGACTGTAGTCCATGCAGAGGGAAGGTGATGGAAAAGATGAGTTCGTTGGGTTCGAGATTTGGCCGGAGAACCTGATTCCGAGGATCATCTACCGGCGGAGGGGGAGGGGGGGGGGGAGGGGCAAGGAGAGGCTGGATGTTAGAGACACGAGGACCGGGCCCTCAAGCGCCAGGGCAGGCACATGCAGCGCCGGGCCATACACAGGCACGCGTGATGGCGGGTGTGCCGGACGCGCCGCAGGGAGGCCATCGGGACACAGGCACGCACCTGAGTAGGCATCCAAGATGACCATGCGTCCGGTTTCATCGGCCACACCACTCGAGTACTGGAAGGTGGCTGGCAGAAGTCGAGCCGAGGTCGGATCGCCATGCCAGCCGGTTTCCTCGGCAAGCTCGCGCAGGGCTGTCGTCTGCAGCGTCTCACCGGGATCCACCAGGCCGGAGGGCAGTTCCAGACACCACCGAGCAGTCGGGGGCCGGTAAATCAGCTCCACCACGATCCCCGGGCACTTGGCCGTGGTATCGGCGGTGGAGTCCTTCACCAGCGCTGCGGGCAGGGCGGATGGGGCCCGAGGGGAGGGGGTTCGTCCGGAGAAGGATGTTCCAGGGCCGAGAGTGAAGGGCAGGCAGATCGGTTAGCCAGCCGTGGGGGAGGGGGGGAAAAAAAAAGGGGGCGACCGGCGGGCCAGGGGAGGCGGGCTGGCCGAGAGGCGGGTATACACGAACCGAGGATGTCCACCGCATCGACGGACGGGCTGGCGGCCGAGGGCGCCGGGCAGGCGGGAGCGTCGTTGTCGAAGCCCACATCATCGGGCCGGATGCGAGTCGTCCGGGCGATCATTTCCCAGGTGTTGGGCTCGCCGTGGACGCGCCAGTGCACCAGGCCGGACTTGAGCCATGTCCCGGTGTGCAGCCATTCGATGCTGACATGCTCGGCGATGTCCTTGCACGAGGAGGCCATGGACTCCATGCTGGAAGGGAGCGAGAGCATGGTCGGAGGGAGGGGCGGGAGATGGGGAGGAGGTGAGGGGTGGCCGGGGCATTTGCAGGGGCCCAGGCGTGAGGAGCGCCGGACGTACATCACATCCAGGGGATCGGTCTCGGGTCGAGGGACGGCCGGTCGGCCGGGCTCGCCCCGTGGACAGCCACAGTCATCCTCGGAGGAGTTGCTCGGAGTGGCGGACGAGGATGGGCGAGGTCGGCTGTCGATCTGACAAGCCAGCGCGCTCACTGGTGGAAGGTGTGTGCGAAAGAGAGAGAGACAGAGAGAGGGGGGGGTGAGCACGAGGGGGAGGAGGAGAAGGAGCAGGAGAAAGATCAATGCCGAGGGGCAGGCGCGGTTCGAGCGTACTGAGGGAGTGTTTGGGAGGGAGGGGCGGGAGAAGCGAGCGGGCGGGGGGGGGGGAGGGCAGGAGGGAGGGGCGCGTGTGTTTTGGAGGGGGATGCCGGAAAGGTCGGAGGCTGATGCCTTCCAGCTCGGTGGGATTTAAACCGTGGCGGCTGAATGGGTTGGACCCCGGGCAGGACGAAGTACCACCCGGGGGGGAGGGGGGGGGGCGGACCGGGCGGCGAAGAGCCGGGGCGGCCGCCGGAGCGGCACTCTTGCTCACGGAGCTGAGGGCCCGCGAACCTGCGTGTAAAAAGGTATTCCCGCCCTCCCCGGGGGGGGGGGGGGGGGCCTGGGGGGGATCTGCCCTCCCGTCGAAAGGGCGCATGTGGTTCCCGCCCAGCCTTCCCAAGAGCCCGGGGCGCGATCCGACCATGAAGGACCCGCAGATCGCTGAGAACGTGTTACCACCGGATCGGATGCGTCATTTCTTTTCGCCGCTCCCTCTGCCGCGCGCCGTCGGCCCCCCCCTTCAGGCAGAGCATGGAGGCCTGGGCCCAGCCCCGGGAAAACCGACCGGCAGGCGAGAGGGCAGACCCCTGATAGAAGTCGTGTGGCCGCAATTCCATGTGGATGTGCCGGCCCTGAGCCTGCTTCCCTTTCGCTCGCTCTGCCCCTGTCTCGCCCTGTGCCGCTCACAGACACACACACACACACACACACACGCACACACCCACCCATGCACCCTTTCTCAGCCCCCCTCCCTCGGGCCTGCTTTTCGCATGTTGCGCCCCGGCGGAGCCGGCCGCGGCAAGGAAGTGACGCAAGACGCGATAATATCCGCGCGATCGGCGCACTCGCCTTGATCGCCCTGCTCCGCGGTCAAGGCCGGCCAAGGAGCCAGCCGGCCCACCCGAGTGCCCGGGCATCCCTTCGCATGGGCCCTGGGAAATGGGGCGAGTTTTCCGGCAAACATGTCGACCTGTATGTCACCGAGCAGCAGGTGTCCCTGGCCGTGTCAGCCTGCCCGCTCGGTACCCTCTCCTCCTGCCGAGGCCCCGGCCTCCGGTGCCCCCTTCTACCCCCGCGTCCCGGGCGGCCAGCAAGTTGCGCAAGCATACGCATTGGCCGGCGAAGCATGCGCAGGCCAAGCGCACGGGGAGTGAGGGGCCCCGGTGGCGGGGAGGAGGCGGGAGATAGGTCCGTGGGGGGGCACAGCACCGGGTGGCGCCCCTCTGCAGCCATGCATGACACCCGGATGGCCCCCCCCCCCCCCCCCCCGCCCCCCCCCCCCCCCCCGCCGCCGCAGCCATAGTCTCAGCCAGCCAGCAAGAGTCCCCCGCGCCTCGGCTTGCGTCCTTCTCCTGCCGCGGGACCCGCCGCGCTTGTTTGGTTCCTGGTTGCCGGCAGCCGCGGCGGATCGGACCGCGCTCAAGCCCGCCCTTGTGCCTCTGTTTGTCGGGGGGCCCAAGGGAGGGTGACACGCCCCTCCGCCCGCCCCGGGCATGCGAGCCTCATCCGCTCCCCGCGGGACAGGCCAGCGGTTCATATTCCACGCCCCCCCCCCCCCCCCACCAACGGGGGGGGGGAAGCCCAGGCAAGCGCACCGGGCCTTAGGGGCATGTCCCTCCCCGCCCGGGCCCCTCCACCGCCCTGCTGGCGGCGGTGCTTCCCGGTTCTCGGGCTGTGGCGTTCGAAATGGTGCCCCCTCTCTCCCGGTCCTTCTTTGCCCCCTCTGCCGAGCTACCCCGTCCGGGCGGATCCCCGGCAAGGGCCTCGACTCGGGAGAAATGCAATACACGTCACCTGTGCGCGCGTCCGAGGCCTGTTCCTCTCCCTCCTTCCATCTTCCCCCTCTCTGCGATATGCGGTCCCTCTCCCTGCGATGTGCGCTAAGCGCCCATGCGCTCAGGGCCTCGGTGGGGGTCCCCCCGGGGCGGGGCGGGGCGGGCGGGGGGAGGGGGGCTACAGGCGAGGCCACTGGGGTGATGTTGCCTCGGAGGCCTGCCCCGAGTGGCCCCCCCCCCCCCCCCCCCCCGCCGTCCGGTCCCCGCCTGCGGGGCGGGCTGTCTGGCCGGGGAGCATAGTTCAGCTACGAAGACGCATGCGTTGGCATGTCCACTCTCCCCGAGCACCATCCGCCTCAGCGCGCGCCCGTCCAAGTGGGCCCCGGCCCTCGAGCCAGGCAGGGGGGGGGGGGGAGGGGTGGCACGAGGCAAAGGGCGGAGGCTGCGTGTCCCCACGCCCGCTGCGCTCGCCTGGTGCCTGGGCAGGTAGCAGGTTCTGATGGTGCTCGTAGTGGAGATCCAAGTCATGACGTCCTGGATGCTCCATTTTGGATGCCGATCGGCCGACGGCCCTCCCCCGCGCCCCCTCGGGCACACGAGGAGCCAATGCCGGGTCCGGTGCGCCTGGAGCTCCAGGCGAATGCGCGTTCGCGCGTTCGCGCGCGCGCGCGCGCGCGCGCCAGCCCGAAGAGATCGACAGTTGTTGATCGGTGCTATGGCAGAGCCATGGTGCTGGACCGGGCTCAAGCAGGGCGGGGAAATGGGCCTGGGCGGTTTCACGCGGGCCCTCCGGTACTGGGGACCGACCTGCTGGCAGGGTGTCGCCGCCGCGCATGGGCCCCCCCCCCCCCCCCCCCCGGCCGGCGTCCCCCCCGTCAACAACAGGCAGCCCATGCACACAGACACACACACACCACACATGCGCGCGCAGCATACCCCCGGTGTGAAAGCCGGCGCGCGGAGCAGCTGCCGGCGCAGCGCCCCAATCGGCGGCGGACATGTGCCCACGAATTCGGGCTTTGCCGCCCCCCAACATGCGCCCCCCCCGGAAGCGCACTCCGCCCCCCCCCCGCTGGGGCCCCCCCCCCCCCCCCCGGCCGGCCGCCGCTTGCACCCGTGCGGCGTCCCTCTGGGGCCTAGCTTGTGCCTCGGACTGGTGGCGGGGGCCCGGCCCGACGACCCTGGACGCTTCCGCCCGGAGTCGAGATAGCAGGCCGGGGGGAGAGGGAAAAACGAGGTGGACGGAAGCACATTCGGGCGAGAGGGCATCCCGCCGGCGTCCAGGAGGCAGCAGGCCTGCCGAGCGGTCGGGTCCACGCGTGTACTTTCTGACTCGTCGTCCCGCCTGGCGGGGAGGGCCCCAGGAGGGGGTCACACGTGTGAATCCCCTGGTTTGGGGGTCCGAGGGGGGGCGGGGAGCGGGGGAACACAGCCGCGGGCGCGCGGCTCCCCTTCGCGTTGCCGGCCCCCCGCGCTTGCTTAGTGGCTTGTCACACGGACACGCGCGTGCGGAGGGGCACTCGCTCGCGAAGGCCCGCGCGCTCGGGTCCGTGAAGCACCCAGCTATCCATCGTCGATGCTCCACGATCGCCCGCGCCCCGCGCGTTGCCGCAACCAGCGGTCTCCCCTCCCCTGCTGCAACCGTGGTTCGCTCCCACATCCCCACACACGCCCCCAAGGGCCGGCACAGTGGCCCGGTAGCCGGAACGCACATGCGTGGGGCCCCGCCACCCGGGCCTTCTTTCTCCTGTATTGAACACAGCCACCGACTCTCGGGCAGCATGTGCCAAGTCCGGGGAATACCCAGCAGAGGCGGGCTTAACTCTTTGGCCGTGTGCTGGGCGCCTCCCGGCGGGTGTCCTTCGTGGGATTTGGCCCTCGGCTTCTCGCCCACCGCGACCGGTTGCCCTTCCCCCTCCCCCTGGACGGATCGAAAGCCGGCCACCCTGCCGGTGCTCTCGCTTGGGCCCTCCTCACGGCCTCCCTCCCTCTTGTCCTCCCTTCCCCCTCCCCGCCCCTCCCCCCCCCCCCTCTCTCTCTCTCTCTTCCCCCTCTCCGTGTCTTTGTCTTTCTCTTCCCCTCGTTTGCCATGTACTCGCACCTTGGCCGCGTTCTGGCCTCCGCCGGTCGGGCGGGGCTGGCCCATTCCCCTCGGGCGCAGGCCGCTGGCATCCCGCGCGCGGCTCGGGCCTTCTCCTCGAGCGCCGGCCCCGGCGGCCCCTCGGGCAACTTCCGCCGCGCGGCCATCGCCCTTGCTGGGCTCGGTGCCGCGGGTGGTCTGGCCTACCTGGCCACCTCGTCGGAGGGCAGCTTCACCCGTCCGTCCTTCCTGACGGCTGCTCACTGTGATGCGGCTCCTGCTCCGACTTCCGTCCCCACTTCGGAGGCCGACGCCCCGGAGGAGTTCCGTCGCATCCGATCCACCCCGGAGGAGCGCCAGGCCCGACGCGAGAAGCGTTCGCAGGAGCGCCTTGAGCGCATGGAGGAACGTCGCCGCATTGGCCCCGCCCGGCTCAAGACGTTGCCCACTCGCGCCGAGCACATGGAGCGCCTGCGGTACGCCTCCCCCCCCCCCCCACTGCTTCTCATCCCACCCTTTTACATGCACACACACACGCACACACACACACACACACACGCGTCCTGGCCTCAGTATTTTGCCCTCCTCTTTCCTGTGCCCACCTCCCACACCAGTACCCACTCACTCTCTCCCTCACACACACACACACACACTGGGCCCTGGCTCATCGTTTTGCTCCCCCTCCTCCCCAACTCCCCACTCCGGCTCCACGCCCACTCACAGGGCCGACGAGGAGTATGACTTGATCGTCATCGGCGCCGGCATCACCGGCAGCGGGATCGCCCTGGACGCGGCGTCGCGCGGCTTGAAGGTGGCCCTCATCGAGCGGGACGACTTCGCAGCCGGCACCTCCTCCCGGTCGACGAAGCTCATCCACGGCGGGGTCCGGTACCTGGAGCGGGCGGTCTTCGACCTGGACTCCAAGCAGTACAACCTGGTTCGCGAGGCGCTGGCCGAGCGGAAGACCCTGCTGGAGATCGCCCCGCACATTGTCCACCCCCAGGCCATCCTCCTGCCGGTGTACAGCTTCTTCGATGCCGTCTACTACTATGCCGGGGCCGTGTGCTACAACCTCCTGGCCCGGCTGACCTCCGGCGATCGGATGCCCTTCACGCGCATCCTCTCGCCGACGCGCACCCTGGAGGCCTTCCCCAGCCTCTCGGCCGAGGGCCTGCGCGCCGGCATCGTGTACCATGATGGCGTCAATGATGACGCCCGGCTGACCACCAGCACGGTTCTCACGGCCGCCAGCTACGGCGCCACGGTGGTCAACCACACCGAGGTGGTGGGTCTGGTCCAGGTGCCGGAGGGCGCCGCTGCCGGGACCACTGACCCGGCGGCCGCCGACTCGACCCGGCACTCGGATGCCGGGTCCCTGGTTATCCAGGGGTCCGGCGATGCGGCGGCCAGTGCGGCCGCCGACACCGCCGCCCCGCGCATGCGCACCACCGGTGTCGAGGTGCGCGATCGCCTCACCGGGCAGACCTTCACCGTCCAGGCCAAGGGGGTCATCAATGCCACTGGGCCCTTTTCCGATACCATTCGTCGGCTGGATGATCCGGCCTCTCGCCCGATCTTGGTCCCCAGCCAGGGGATCCATGTGGTCCTGCCGGCGCACTTGTTCGAGCACTCGACCTTCGGTCTGCTGGACCCGGCCACCAGCGACAACCGCGTGGTCTTCGTCCTCCCGTGGGCCGGGTCGGTTCTGTGCGGGACCACCGACACCCCGCTGCCGCGTGCGGCGGCCGAAAACTCCGGCAATGTGGTGGAGCCCGTCGGCCCGGCTGACCTGGCGGCCGCCGGCTCCGAGGCCGGCCCCCTCCCGAGCGGCGGCCTGATCGCCCGCGAGGCCGACGTCGAGTGGGTGCTGAACGCCGTGCGGCCCTACCTGCGCAAGGACCTCCAGGTCAGCCGCAGTGACGTTCGGTCCATCTGGGCCGGCGTGCGGCCGCTCGTGCGCGACCCCAACAACCCGGCCTTCTACAGTCAGACGGCCGACGAGCAGTCTGGCACCAACACCTCGACCATTGCCCGGACCCATGTGGTCCATGTCAGCCCCAGCAGCCTGATCACCGTGTCCGGCGGCAAGCTGACCACCTTCCGCATCATGGCCAAGGATGCTCTTGACAGCGCCATCCGCGTGTTCGGGGTGCGTCTTTATCCCCTCCTCCGCTCTTGCCATGCACCACTCCCTTGGCGGCATGGGCATGTGTGCTTCTCCCTAACTGACCTGCCGTATTCTCTCCCTCTCCTTTCCCCCCC
>NW_009242973.1:2672600-2674359 GCF_000388065.1 Fonticula alba | reverse complement strand
CCCCCCTCCCCCTCCGACACCCAGCTCACCCCTGATACCCCGGAGGCCATCACCGACAAGATCAAGCTCTTCGGCGCGGAGAAGTACAACGAGGCGGCCATCCTCTCGTCGCTGACCACCGAGTATGGCTTTGATGCCGAGGTACCGTCTTCACGCGGCACTGCCGTGGCCGCTGCCTTCATCCTGGTTGCCATTGCCTCTTGCCCTCCTGTGACCGGGCTGCCAGCGCTAACGATGTGGCTGCTTCCCCCATCCCCTGACTCCCCGTTGAAGGTTGCCAACCACCTGCTTCGGAGCTACGGCGATCGCGCCACCCAGGTGGCGGCCCTCTGTGCTCCCACCGAGTGGACGTCTGTTGTCCTGCCGGATGGCACTCTCAGCTCCGTGCTGACCACCCGGCCGCTGGAGGAGGCCGATGCCGCTGCAGCTGGCACCACCGTCCCCCCGCGTGTCTCCGGTCCCCGTGGCTTCCGCCTTGCGCCGGACCATCCCTACCTCGATGGCGAGGTGCGCTATGCGGTTCGTCATGAGTATGCCTGCACGCTGGTTGTACGTCCCATCCCCGGCTCTTCCTCTCTTCTCGCCCCCGCCCCCCCTTCTCTCTCTCTCTCTCTCTCTCTCTCTCTCTCTGCTTCTCCCCTGGAGACCCGCCGGTCTTTGTTGTTCGTCCGGGGCTCACACGTGCCCGCCCTGCGATCTGCCGCCCTGACATCTCACCCTCTTTGCCCCTTCCCCTCTCTCCCTCCCTCCTTCCTTGTCTGCCGAACCCAGGACGTCATTGCTCGCCGCACTCGGTTGGCCTTCGTCGATGTTTATGCCGCGGCCAAGGTCATCCCCACGGTGGCGGCCATCATGCAGGCCGAGCTCGGCTGGTCGGAGGAGCGCACCAAGCGGGAGATGGCCACCGCTCGGCTCTTCCTCGACTCCTGCGGCCTGACCACCGTGACCGAGTGAACATCTCGCCATGCGTGATGCTCCCCCTCCTCCCCCTCCCTCCTTCCCCCTCTCCATCGCCACTTCCCCCTTCCACCATCCATGTCCCCTTCCTTCTTGAGTTCCCACCTTGCCGTGTGCTCCCTCCCTCCCTCCCTCCCTCCCTCCCTCCCCCCCCTGCCGTCGGATCTGCCACCGAGAGGGACACCTTGCCTTCTTGTATATCCCCCCTCCCCTCGGCCCGGCCAGGTGCCGGCGCATTGGCCCGGGACAGATCAGCCGATCACTGGTCACGCCCACACATTCCCTAATAGACACATTCCCCAATCCGAGGGGGCTCCCCCCTGGTCTTGTCTCCCGGGTCCGTGGACTGAGGATGCCCTCTTTCTCTGTCTCTCTCGCTCTCTCTCGCCCTACGGTCCATCTTCCGCTGCACGACTTCCCGCCACCACGGCCAGCCCCCAGCGGACGGATGTGCGCATGAGTTCGGGTACCCAGGTCAGGATGTCCCCTGGAGTGGGGGGCGTCCCCCCCCCCCCCCCCGGCTCCCTCCGATTCAACCGAGGGAAAAGAAGCCCCCCCCCCCTGGGGCGGGAGCGGGCGGATAGATGGCGGGGGCCTGCCTGTGGTTTCCCGGCCCAAGCCCCCCCCCACACACACACACACGCTTGTTCACTGGACCGCACCAGTGTCTGTGTATGTACAAACGCCTCTCCCCGCCTTGCAGTACGAGGGACGGTTCGCCAGCCGGGGTGGCGCGGTTTTTCACCTCTGTGCCTGTTGGCAAGGGACCCGTCCCGAAGGCGAGTGCAGGTCCCGGGGGGGG
>NW_009242973.1:2663819-2672105 GCF_000388065.1 Fonticula alba | reverse complement strand
CCATGTGCGCATCCCCCCCCCCCCCCGACCCCTCCGGCCGAAGTCTCCGGAGGGAGGTGGCCAAGCGCCGGTTGGCGGAAGCGCGGATCCTTGAGCTAGAGCGACGCCTGGAGGCGTGCTCCAGCTTGGATGCCGCTCAGCCGGTTGCCTTCCCGGCGGCCGGATCCTGGCCGACGCCCTTTTCCCCATCGCCGAGCCGTGCTCCCCCGGGACCGGGGTCCCCCCCGACGGCGGCCGCCACAAAGGTGACCGCCACCGGGGCGGCCGTCTGGCCAGGCCTCGGTACCGAGGCGCCTGCCTCTTCGGCTGTGCAGGAAAATGTCATCCTCAGTCCCAATGGCCAGACGGTTTTCTTCCTCGATCCGCCAGGCAGTCCGGCGCGGCTGTCGGCCGAGCAAAAGTACCCCACCCGCCGGTCCGGGCCCGGGCTTCGATCGCCACTCTCCTCCGGGGGCCTGGACCGGCCGCTGCTCGGGTCCCCGCTCTTCCCGGCGCCAGCCGCTTCGCCGGTCATCTCGGAGATGTCCCCGACCGAGGCGCGGTACTCCCCACCGGAGCTCCTCCCCTCGCCTGGCGGGTCGGAGCATGCACCGGCCGAGGCCGGCGGCGGGCCCGGCAGCCCTCCCCCCCCAGGCTCGCCCATTGTGACCTGCGTGTCTGTTTCCTCTTCGGAGGAGGACCTGTCCTTTTCGACCATGACGCCAGTCAAACCCGCGACCCCGGCCTCGCCATACCTCTCGCGTCCCTCGGCCAAGGTGCGTCCTCGTGCGACCACAATCCAGTGGTCTTCTGCCCATGCTGGCTCCTCGCCCGACTGTCGCTTGTGCCCACCCCCGCGCCGCCCCCCCCCCCGGCCCCCAAAATCGCCCACTCACTCGTTCGCCTGTTTCCGCAGCAACGAACTCCGCTCGGCAGTCATGACACCCTCGACACCGGCGGGCTGGAGCTGTTCCCGGCCGCGGCCACATCCTCGACACAGCGACGCACGACGCTCGGTCCTGGACGTGCTTCCAGCGTCCGGCCGCATTCCATGTATGCCGGGACCGGGGCCTGTGGGACGGCATACCTGGCTCACCTGGCCTCCCGGACCGAGGGCGACTCGGTCGATGGCCGGCCCCTCACGCCGCCGGTCTTCCGATATGCACCGCCTGAAGTGGCCGCCGCCGAGGTGGCTCTCGCCCGGTCCTCCTCCTCGTGCCAGCCTGCCGGCGCCCGGGGGCGCAGTTCCTCGTTGCTGCTGCCACCTCAGGATCTCGACTCGGCCACTGGCTGCCTGGGCGATTCCAACAAAGGTGCACTCTTTGACCCCTCGTCTGTTGCTCCATCGCCGCCCGATCCGCCATGCGCTGGCGGGGGCCCCGTGTTGCTTGCACCGCTGCCGCACACCCCCCCGCGGGTCGGGCGGGTCCGCGGTGGCGGCAGCAACGCCGGGCTCCCCCCAGATCCCGGCACCTCGACTTCTCCCTTTGTCCCGCTGCCGCAGCCAACTCCCGACCAATCACCCATGTTTGTGTCGTGGCTGTCCTACAACTTGAAGAGTCCCTTCCGGTCGAACAGCTGACGCTTGGATGGTCAGTTGCAGCTTGTCCATTCCGCCTGCCTCGCCGCTGTCCTCCCCCCCCCCCCCCCCTCCTCCCCCTCAGCTTCTCTCCTTGCTTTGCTCGCCCTCAACGACTGTCTTCCTCCCCCTTCTCCTCCTCCTCCTCCTCCTCCTCCTCCCGCCACCCATCCACCTTCTTGATGGTATTGTCAAATTGTCATGGCCAGTTTGCCCTCCTCTTGACATCGGCTATTGTTCTCCTCTACCGAGGATTGCGGCCCGAGGGTTTTATCTTCCCAGCAGGACAGAGAGCGACGATGATGTGCCGTGCAAGGATCTGTGTTCCGGTCCCAGGGCACGTGGCCAGACAACCGGGCATCATCAGGACCGAGCCAGGCAGTTGACAAAGGGCAACCGGGCGAAACATGCATAGGGAAGAAACCGAGGCGGGGAGCTGGACAGGTGCCTGGAGCAGGCGAGGGGAGGGGGGGGGGGGGGGGGGATTTGCTCTGTGTCCCTCTCCTAGTTTTTTCACCTGTCTCCTCCTCCCTTCCCTCGGGCGCATGACACGAGTTCTCGCTCGCTCCCTCTCTCTATCTCTCTCTCCCTCCGACCCTCCCCCTCTCCCCTCCTACCCTCCCTCCTCCTTCTCTTCCCGGTAATCTAACATCCCTTCCCCGCTTCCCCTCACAGCCAATGCCACTTCGCCAACTCTGTAAATGACACCCATACGCGGAGATATCTGCTCCTTTTCCTCTACCTGGCATCTTCCCCTCCCTGCTCTTGACACTGTATCTTGTTTAGAAAATAAATGAAAAAAGCTTGCCCCCCCCCCGAACCCCCACCGTCGGGTGGCGACGGCTCCTCCCTGCCAGCCATGTTGTCCTTTTTTTTTCTCGTCTCTATTAGGCTGCTGGCCACCGCCTGGTGGCGAACCGCAATGCTCGGGATATTTCAGAAGCGGCTGGTGTACAGGACGCCGCCACGGGCATCGCGCGAGGTCCGGGCGTTGCGTGCCAACACTGACGCCTTGGCTGCACGGTTGCCAGTGGCCCGAAGGAAAACATCCATCTCGGCCTCGCGCCAACGGGGCCGCGCATCAAAGAGCATCAGCATGCGCAGAGGCATGTTGCTGAGTGGCAGACGACGGGCCGGCAAATAGCGAAGCCGGAAGGACGCCGGACTGAGAGCCCCCTCAGTCGGCGGGCCGGCCGATCCAGCCAAAAAGGCCGAGTACACAGCTTCCAGGGTGGGCATATCAGGGCCTGGTGCGGCTGACCGCGCGCCGGGGGCCCCGGCAGAAGCCCCAGCCGCCGGGGTTCCATGCGCGGGCTCAACAATGGCAATGCCCTATCCAGTGGGACAGATGGCCAGCAAAGACACCGTCAGTGGAAGGTCACCAGCAGGCGGTGGGGGGGAGGAGGGGGGGGGGGGAGCAAGAGGAACGCACATCCAAATCCGTGGCAACCGGTCGGAAGAGGGCTCCACACAGACGCGTCCAGTGGCGAAGGAAGTGGTCGCTGCGAATGACACGCAAACCGGCGGCGGGATTGCGCGGGCGCTTCGTGGCCCCGGGGCCTGCTGGAGCCAGCATCGGCTCGACACACAGGAAAATGTGCTCCCCCAGCAGTCGGCATATCCGCCGGCGCGAGAGGCACCGCTGGCCAGAGGCCGGGGGGGCGCCGGTCACCAGGCCGAGCGGTGCCAGCAGAGCATCCGAGAGTCCGGCATGCCGGATGATCGCAAGCCAGTATGCCCGGAGTGCCGGGGCTTGGTCCGATGCGCTGGCCACCGGATCCGTGAGGGGCGAATCCCCCCAGAGGTCGAGATCGGCGAAGGACTCGACCCGGACCCCGGGCTTTGGTGCCTGTGCGATCGCGGCCCCGCCACATGGCTCCGACAGCAGCTGAAGCACATGGCGCAGGGCAAAGTCCGGGAAGGCGGCGAAGCGCCCGGGGTCACAAGACACCAGCATTCTGGGCGACAACCAGCGCGCCGACACACGAGCGACGGCATGCGGGTGAGTGACAGGAGCCGGGTGCAAGGAGAGCCCCAAGCTGGGCAATGCCGGGAGAAGGAGGGCAGGAAGGGGGAAGATGCCAGCACGCACTCAGCCGAAGGGGCCAGGATCTCCCCGGTCGCGGAGCGCTGTCGGAGAGCCTCATGAAAGGGAAGAGTCTCCAAGATGGCAACCAAACAGCGAACCAGGTAGGCTCGGTCTAGCAGGCAAAAGCGCACGTCGGCCAGGGTGTCAACCGCAGCCGGAGGATGAACGGTGGCGGCGGTTTGCCATTCGCCCGGTGGGAGGGCCAGGACACCGGCCAGGGCCAGCCCCAGGGCCAGCTCGCCCTGGCTGCACAGGGCCACCGAGCTCAGGAGCTGCCCAAAGGACAGGTGCTGGGGAGATTGCCCAAGGGGCAGACCGAGGGGAGGAAGAAGACCCGGCGACCGAGGGCCAAGTGGCGGAGTCCGGCCGAAGAACCCATCGCCATGGGATGGTGCACAAGTCAGCGACGGGAAAGGCAAGACAGGGGGGGGGGGGGAGGATTCGGCGCACCGTGAAGGGGGTGTCCCGGCCGCGGAAGGGTCCGGCTTCGGGTGACGGGCGCGGGGCCAATGCCCGCTGGATGAGCCGGCAGGCGACGCGCGAGCGGGTACCTTCGGGCAGCCGCCGGCACTCGTGAACCGCTCCCAATGTCGACTGGATTAGCAGACGCCGCCCGGCGGAGCTGTGCTCCGTGTCGGTGGCACCGGGAATGGTGGCGGGCGTGGCGGGCGTGGCACCGCCACCGGGCGAGGCCTTGGCCTCGGGAGTCGGAGTAACCAGGAGCAGGGAGTTGGAGGTGATGGCCCGGCGGACTTGAAAGCTGATGTTATCGGTGCAAAGAACCAGATCCTCATCGGCGTCGGCCGGGGCGCCATGCTGGGGGTCCTCATCGCCGGCCTCCACGTGCGGACCAAATTCATCAAGACCGTCGGCATGCTCATGTGTGATGAGGCGCTCCTCCAGTTGGGCCTGCCGTTCGTGCATGCTCAAGTCCTCCTCAAGGAGACCCAATCCCGGAGGAGTAGCCTCCGACGGGCCAGCCCCCACGGCGATGCCGCCTCGGACAGGCCCCCGGAGGAAGACCGTCGAGCCAGGTTGGAGAGACTGCTCGATCTCTTCGATGCTGTCAAATTCAAGGAGGATGGTCCCGCCAATGTCACGCACCGGCGGGTACCACAACTCCGAGCCATCAGCACTGCGCACAAGCCAAAGTCCAAAGCGGGCGAGAGAGAGAGAGAGAGGGTGGGAGGGAGAGACAGAAGGGCGGAGGAGACGAATGAGAGGCTCTTGCTTCGGCTGGCGTGGGGAAGGTCACTGGAATCTGGTAACATACATGACATCAGCCAGGTCACGCGCAGACAGAAGAGGATGGGGGGCTTTGGAAGGTGCGGGACCCTGCTCCGCCATGTCGCAATAATGAAAGATGGAACGCGTGTAGGAGCACGCGTGTATGTCCTGACAAAGGACCGGGAATGGGCGAGAGAGAGAGAGGGGGGGGCGGCGGCGGAGGAGGAAGAGAGAACGGCAGAGCGCGAGAGGGAGAGGGAAGGAGAGAGGGGGGGAGGCTGTTTTTGCTTCCGGTGCCCTATCGGCTCTCGCCTCCCTCCCTCCAATACCCAGGCACTGATGCCCCTTGCCCCCAAACACAGGCAGAGCATTGGAAAATGGAGCGAAGGAACGCGATCTGGGTGAAAAGTTGAGTGCCATGATCGAGCAGTCCGTTGGGTGCTTGCATTCATGTGATTGACCTCGCCCGCAGGCATGACCCTCGGAGCCTGGGACTTTGCCCCGGCGGCGTTGTTTGGGGAGATGCTGGCGCCCTGGACGCGGCGAGGCCTGCACACGCACCCACAGAGGAGGCACAACGCGCGCGCGCGCGCGCCCACACACACACACACACATACACACACACACACACACTCAGACAAGCATCCGTGGCCAAAACCTCAGGCCTAGCCGCAGGGCTTCCGCCAAAGTGCAGACAGACGATTGCTGGGGGGGGGGCGCGATCTCCTAGACCGCCTGCCTGAAAGCGGGCCACTCCAGGCCGCTTACTCGCCCCCTCACCGCTCTCGCAGCTGCCATCATACAGAGTCTGGCGCCGGGATACGCGCAAACTACGAGCTGCCCCACCGCCCTCCTCTCCTACTCTCGCCCTCTCTCCCCTTTGTCCCCTTCGTGACTTTGTCCGCTTTGTCCTCCTCCCCTCCCCTCCCCCCCGCCCCCGTCCCCCCCCCCCCCCCCTGTGTCTCTTGCTACGGATCTACGCTCGCACTTCCGGCCCCCTCGTCGTCTCTGCATCCACCATCATGTCCGTCGAGGACGATCCCATCACCTGGGTCGGCAGCAACCACAAATACCGGTGCGCCTCGGGCCCTGGCACCATCACCGCTGTCCCGGGGTTGCCTCGGCGCCTTGCCTAACCCCACACCCCCCCTCCTCGCCCTCCTGGCTTTCGTCTCTGGCGCCCGATGTCGCAGGGCCATCACCCTCACGGGCATCCCCAGCAGCAACGCCCTCACGGGCACCCGCCGCATGGGTTTCACCACCACCACCATCCCCACCACCACCCTGGTCCCGGGCAGCGCGGACCTCCAGATGCCGGAGGAGCTCCTCCGGGTCCCGGGCCGGTGCCCGCCCCCGGCGGCGCCCCGGCGGTCGCCTCCCCCTCGGCTTCTGGCGTGGTCGGCGGCCCGGAAATCACTCCCCTGGTAGATCTGCGTCCGAAAATGCGCGACATCCGGTGCAAGGTGATTGTCCTGAAAATCGTCCACACAGGTGCGCTCCAAGATGGCCATGTGCTTCTGCCGCCGGTCGGCCATCCGTCCCCTCCCGGCCTTGCCGGTGCTCGCCCCGCCGGCCATGTTGTCTGATAGCCCGCCATGTGCCTCCTCCCCTGTCAGACCCGGGCCGAAGCCAGCAAAATTTCCCCGAGCACCGGAAGTACTTCATCATGACCATCGCCGACCGCACTTCTCGCATTGAGGCTCGTGTTTATAGTCCGCTCGGGCTGCAAATCCGCCCCGGAGACATCTTGTCCATCACCGACGGGTAAGCCGGCCATGAGCCCTGCCACCACCGCTGTCCACCTGTGTCCGGAAGCCCCGCGTGGTCTTCTTTGCTCTCCTCTCGGCCACTGACCCTGCCTCCTGCCCGATGTGCCCCTGGGGATTAGGATCACCACTCTCTTTACACGACGCGAGGGCCGCTGTCTGTGCCTCTCTTTTGGGCGAAATGGCGGCTTCAGCTGCGTTGGACAGTATGTTTCTCGTGCTTCTTCCCCACACGAACATCCTTCCGCCCCCCCCCCCCCTGCCCCTCATACCCACAACTGGTGGTTGACTCTGGCCTTTCCGTCTGCCTCCCGCCCGCACTTTCCCCTCTCCCTCCCTCTCTCTGTCTCTCTGCCTCTTCTCTCCTCTCCCTGCCAACACGGCCCTTTGGCTCAGATACCAGATGGTTTTCAACGAGCAATTTGACATGACCTCACAATTGCAGTGGCTGAATGACGAATCCGTACGCACCCGCCTCGCCCTCCTGGCATTCACCCTCGCACGCATGCGCACGCGCGCATCCCCAACAACCCAACACACACACACACACACACACACGTGCGCACACGCACACACACGCACACCCCCCACACTGACCGCGCCTCCTTTCTCCAGCTGGACCACATGTCGCGCGAACGGCTCGAGCGGCACCGGACACAAGTCCTCGGTCTGCCGCCGCTGCCGGCGCATGATCTCCTGGCAGTGTCAGCCCCGTCGGATGGCCCCCCGGGGTCTGTACCGGGGATCGGCCTGTCGATTCCCCCCTCCAGCTCGGTCCCCGGGATCGGCCTCACAGCCCCGGGATCGGGGATGGGCTTCGCACTTGCTGGTGGCCATGCACCGGCGCCGGGTTCCGGCAACGCCGGGGCACCCCCCGCTCCGGGGTCCTTCCTGCCGCCCCCCGGCGCCGGGCGCCACTCGTTGGCTCTGGCTCCTGGGGGGATTTCCCTCGAACAACTGCCCCCTCCGCCTGGGGGCTCCTCCTTCCACCACACGCACCACCTGCCGCCTCCACCCGCGCCCGGCCCTGGCCCCGGCCCTGGCGGCCCGCCCTTCCACCACCCCCACCATCACTCGGCGCCGCACCATCTTGCCGCTCCTCCCGGCGGGCCGCCCTCCCACCACCACCACCATCCGCACCACCATCCGCACCATCCGCACCACTTGCACCATGGTCCACCACCGCCGCCGCCGCCGCCGCCACACCACTTCCCTCCGCACCATGGGGCACCGCCGCCTGGCGGCCGAGACCGTGGCGGGCTGCCTCCCCCGGCCGGTGGGCACTTCGCCGCTCCCCCTTTCCATGCCGGGCCTCCGGGAGGAGGGGGGCCCAGCGGGCCGCCGCCGCCGAAGAAGAGCCGCCAATAGACCCATCACGCGGGGAAATCTCCGCCATGAATTGTATCATGTGACGCAGCCGTTATTTTTAAACTCGTCCTCCGAGAACCACTATGCCCCGATCCTTCCACGGCATGCGCGCGCGTGTGTGTGTGCGTGTGCATCCTTTCCACGTCGGGCGGTGAACTTGCTCCTGTGAACTTGTTCCCTTCCGCCAGCAACACGCACGACGGGCCCCGGGGGGAGGGGGGGGGGGGGGGGGGCGCTGGTCGACACCCCTCTCCCCCCGCGACCCGTTGGGTCTTGGC
>NW_009242973.1:2662588-2663809 GCF_000388065.1 Fonticula alba | reverse complement strand
GACACCCCTCTCCCCCCGCGACCCGTTGGGTCTTGGCATGAGCGTGAAGGTGGGGGTGTCCCTCGGCCTTGCCATTATGTGAAGGTGTGTGCGGGTGTGGCCATTGTATTGGGTGGCATGCGGGGCCTTGGGGTCGGAATCCGGAGCAGGGACCGGGGGCGGGGCAACAGCCAGACCCAAAAGCAAGGGGGCCCCACAGGGCGGGTGCGCAGGCACCCTGGCCGAAGGAGCGGTTACTTCCTTCCTCCCCCGGGGGCCTGGGCATCGCCGGGAAGCACCACACAACGAGGTTCCCCCGGCCGCGCATTTGGCCAGGAGATCGATCGGCAGCCAGTGCCCTGGGCATGGACAAGCGTCAGCCCTTCCGGGAAGGGGCTCTCGAGGGGGCATCTGGACCGTGATGCGTTGTCCTTCTTCGGCACATCCCCTCGTAACCCGTGGCCGGCTGCCTTTGCCCGAGGTAGCGCACGCGTCCGTGGGCGCCAGCGACCTCAGCTGCAAGGGTGTGTTCTTTCACAGGGACTGAGGCATTGCCAGCCAAGACTCACACAAGACTCTCTCTCTCTCTCTGTCCCACACGCACATACAGGTACCCATGCTCGTACCCATGCTCGGCGCCCGCATTCCCATAAACACCACGGGTCCAGGCATTCAAGGGCAACTAGAGTGGGCTGACTGGCATCCACAGGACGCGCCAGCCCGTCACCTCTCCTCCCTGCTTCTTTCTGCCCACTGCCACCACGCAGTTCACCGCCCGGTGCTCCTCCACATCCACACGGGCAAGTCCCCCTTCTATCGCTTTTTTCCGTGTCCCCTCCCCCCCCCCTCCTGCCCTCTCCCCCCCCCCGTCCCTCTCGTGCTTGACATGTCCAGCTCGGTCCCCGACTCGGCCGGGACACCGAAGAGCTCCTCGGTTTTTCGGACCCCACGTCGATTCTTCACCAAGCCGGCTTTTCTTTCCTCACGAAGCACGCCAAAGGCCGCCACGCCTGCGGCCAATGCCGCCGCGTCGGCCCCGGCTGCCGATGAAAATGCCCCTCCGACCACGGTCACGTCCTCCCCGTCCTCCTTGCTTTTCCTGGCTTTTTCCCCTTCCGTCCTCTTCTTCCCCTCCGTCCGGTCTGTTTGTCAACACCCCTTCCTCCACACTGACCGCCTCGACGGTGGCCTCGGCCGGCAGGGTGGCCCCCCGCCGATCTGGCTCCCAGGCAACCCCAGGCC
>NW_009242973.1:2661389-2662578 GCF_000388065.1 Fonticula alba | reverse complement strand
CCCCCCGCCGATCTGGCTCCCAGGCAACCCCAGGCCCTGTCGCAGCCAAGGCCTCGGTTGCGCAGACCACTCGCCCAGCGGCCGCCATGCCCACTGCCGCTCTTTCCGCCACCGCGCGCACTCTTTCCACCGAGCCGGCCACCGCCGCGCGCCCGGCCGCCCATGCCGCCGCTGCCTCTGGCCCTGTTCCTGCCACTGCCATCAGTGCCCCCGCCGCCGGGCCTGCTGCGGCTGCCACCAGCACCGCGGCCGCCACCAGCACCGCGGCCGCCACCGGCTCCGCCGCCGGCTCTACGTCCACGGCCAGTGGCACAAGTACGACAGGCGTGACGCCGGCCTCGCGGCCGCCCCTGCCAGCCGATGCCCTGCCCTCCGCCGGGGCCAACCCGCTGGCCGCGGCACCACGCGTCTGGACCAAGGACGACTTCTTCTTCGGCCAGCGCCTCGGGGCCGGGCGCTATGGCGTGGTCTTCCTGGCCCTGGAGAAGTCCACGCGCTATGTGGTGGCCATCAAGGTCCTGTACAAGTCGGAGATCCGCCAGTACAACATGGAGCAGCAGCTGTGCCGAGAGATTGAAATCCAATCGAACATCCGTCACCGGCATGTCCTGCGCCTGTATGGGAACTTCTTTGACAGCCGGCGCGTGTACCTGATCCTGGAATATGCCTCCCAGGGGCAGATGTTCCAGCTCCTTCGGGCGGCCGGGCGCTTTGCCGAGCCGCAGGCTGCCCTCTACATCTACCAGATTGCCTCGGCCCTGGCGTATCTTCGCTCGTGCCATGTTATTCACCGGGACTTGAAGCCGGAAAACATCCTGGTCGATGTTCGAGGGGATGTCAAGCTGGCGGACTTCGGCTGGAGCGTGCACTCGCCTCCGGCGCCCGGGGCTACTGGGACTTCCCAGGCCGGTGGGACCGCCAGCGGCCGGCGCGACACCTTCTGCGGGACACTGGACTACCTGCCGCCGGAGATGGCCGAGCGCAAGTCCTACGACGCCAGCGTCGATGAATGGTCCCTCGGCGTGCTGGTCTATGAGTTTCTGATTGGGACCCCGCCGTTTGAGCGCCAAGACCGCAACCATGTACGAGCAGGACTCCCCTCTGTGTGCATTTTCCTCCCTCGCGCTCGCCCGTTGCATCCCTCGGGAACTCCCTCACCCCGCCCGGGGCCGCTGGCTCCGTCCCCCCC
>NW_009242973.1:2654592-2661045 GCF_000388065.1 Fonticula alba | reverse complement strand
TGCGTCCGAGCCGGCCCTCGCCCGCGCCGCGGACTCGGGCCGTTTGGCTGTCTCCCCGGCCTCTCTCTCTCCCCCCCCCCCCTCTTCTCCTCTTCACATCTTCCACTTTGGCTGCTTGCCAAGCCTAGAGGCCTCTGTGGTCCACCAGTCGACCAGCCCCCGCTGCTTTTGCGGTGAACAGGAGCTTCGCACCCCCTGGGACCGGGCACTGGCCACATGGTGGCTCCCCCTTGCCCTTCCTCCCTTTTGACCCCTTTGAATAGAATGCTGCCGCCTCCGGTGTCCATCTCGCCCTTTGGCCCAGCCGCCGGGACTTGCCGCGGTGTCTGGGGCTTTGCTGCCGGTCGGTCAACACACTCGCATGCCAGGGGCAACGATGAACCAGGCAGCCACCGCGGAGGAGGGGGAACAGGCAGGAGGGAGAAGAGAAAAAACCGGCCCCGCGTCTGGCACGGCCCGGTGGGACGAGGCCCGGAGGCATGCACGTGAGGGTGATCATATATCACGCCAGGCGATCATATTACCAGTCCGAATGATGTAGATGGTTATCATATCTGTCTAACACACAGAATGTCCCAGGTTCGAGTCCTGGTTCGGACAGTCATTTCCTTTTTGCCCCCCACAATGAAGCTGGCAGTCGGGTGCAGGGGGGGGGGGATGGGCAGGGAAGCGGTGTGCGGGCAGAGAGACGGCGCGCGGGGTGCCGCGGCCGTGTTGCGAGACCGAGAGGAGGGACATCGTCCAAAGCGCTTGTGTAGTCATCCTGCCGAAGCCAGGGGGGGGGGGGCAGGCAACGGGCACACGCACAACACAAGCCCCTCTGCGTAGAGGGGCTCATGTGGGATGATGGGCGCCGGGTCGGGGTGGGCCGAAAGACCCTGACAAGGCCTGCGCGCCAACGTGCGTGGCCTGCCCGCAGGGGGCAAAGATCGACTTTCCAGCACGGGCTGGAAGGCGGGGGAACACCCACGACCGCCGGGGGCGTGCGCCGATCGCTCCGCATCCTCGCGGGTGTGCCTCTGTTTATTGGGCGACGCTCTGGAAGAGCCCTTGTCCGGGGTAGCCAGACAGCCGCGCAGGTAGGCATCCACCTCCTCCCTCCTCTTCTCCTCCCCCGTAGCCCCTTTCCTTTGCCCCGACACCGATTTTTTTTTCTGCGCCCCGCCTGTCCTTCGCCTCCCCTCGTCCAAGCGCTCTGTCCTCCACCTGCGCCCCCTGTGGCACTGCTCACATCCGAGGATGCCCGACGATCTGGGCGGCCCGGCATCCCGGACCCCAGCACGGGAGCCACGCATCACCGCCTTGCAACTCCTGAAGGAGGTCTACCCCCGGGATGTGACCGACCGTGAGCGTCTGCGTGGCCTGTATTCCAAGTTCCCGGCCGATCGGTCCATCAACCCCACCGTACGTGCTGGCCCATGACCTCGAAAGGGCTCCCCCTCGTGCGACCCACTTTGCTCACACACACACACACACACACACACAACCGATTCAGGGCTGGGACAGTCGCTTGGCCTTTTGGCGGGGCGCCATCCAGCACCTGGCCCTGGCTGGGGTCTTTTCCGAGGCGCCTCCGGCAGACGGCCTGCTCCGGCCGGCTGTGCCCCCAACCAAGTCCACCCCCGCCCCCGGACGTCGAGCGGCTTTCTGGCGTGCGGTCTCCCTCACTCGGCCGGATCTCTTGCAGGCCGGCTTCGAGGGCGCCCTTGGTGAGGACGCCCAGGCCGCATGTGCCCAGGTGGCCACCGAGCTCTTGGCTCGCAGCGATGCGGACCTCGATCCGGGGCTATGGCCATCGGCCGTGGCACCTGGCGAGCCGGAAGCCACTGGCCCCGGGGGCGTGGCCTCGGCACATGCCCCGGGCCCCGGTGGCCTTTCAGCGGCCGGAGGCCTGTGGCTCCCTCCTCCGAGCCTCGGCAGCCGACTTTTGGTCCCCGGTGCACCGGACTCCTTGGCCGCATACTTTCTCGATGCCGGAGCCCGGCCATTAGGCATGGCTGTTGTCCTGGTTCGTGATATGCGCTCGCTGCCTTTTCCACACACACACACACACACACACACACACACACACACACACACACCGGCCACCTGGCGGGAGGGATGGTCTCCCCGCTGCACCTGTCCACTGACCATTGATGGCATCCAGGATGAACTGGTTGCCGAAGGATCGCTCATCCCGCCGGAATACTTGCTCCAGGTGGCGCAGGCCAGCTCCGATTTCCTGCTGCGCGACGCGGACCATCACCACAAGCATGCCAAAGGCGGGGGGTCGAGTCCCCTGCTCCAATGGCCCGGGGCCCTTCTCGCCCGGCTGCTCGGCCACCAGTCGAGCCCGATTGGCGCTCACGATGCCGTGAAGGCCGCTGCCGGCCGGGCCGCTGCCGGCCGGACCACCGGCCACAAGGCCCCCGTTCGATCAATGCTCGTCAGCCGTTCGGCGGCCCGAGCCCTTGGCCATGCCATCTGCCAGGCACATTGGTATGCCTACCATGTGGGGCAGGGGGACATGGCCGCTGCCAGGGCCGTGCTTTCCCGGTCGCAGGCCGGGCGCCCGGCTTTTGGCATTGATCCATCCCAACTACCGGCGGCCCTCGCAGCTGACGGCCATACCATGACCGCGCGACTGGCATACTGTCGATATGCCCGAGTACGTCCATGAAGACACCCTCTCCCAGCAAGAGGCAGGCACCCTTCATCGTCCTCCCTCCTCCGGCACCCTGGGGGCCGGGGAAGGATGGCCAGGGGCCCCCATCCGCATTTACTGATCCCCCTCCCCCCTGCCTGCTTCTCCTCCTTCTCGCTCTTTCCCCTGCCTCGCCAAGGCGCTGGGCTGCGTCGGACGTCGGCTCGACTTTGATTTGGGCTTGCTGCAGCTGGCCTGGGATGGCTTGGTCACCCTGGAATTGGCCGCCGCCACCACTCGCAATACACCCACCACAACTGCCGTGGTGGTGACCTTCCTTGCCAGCCCCGATGCGCCGGATGCCGGGCCGGTGCTCCACCAGCCGACCGCCGAGACTCGCGAGCGCCTCCGGCACCAGAGCAGCCAAACGGCGGCGGCCATTTTGGAGGATCTGGACGCCGGGCTGACCCTGCGTGCCAGCGTGCACGAAGCCCTGGCCACTTGCTTCGAGCAGGAGGCCCGCCGGGCCCTGGCCGGGCCAGGCTCGCGCGCGCGCCAGCTTCAACCCGCGCGTATGGCCCTGCGCCAGCGCCAGGCTGCCCTCTCGCGGGCCGAGGCGTGCCGATCTCTCGGGCTGAATGTACTGAATTCCCGGCAGCAACTCCTGGGAGCTGTGGACTTGGGCAGCAGCTTTGCCGCCCTGCGGGACAGTTCGGCCGTCCTTCGCTCGGTGCTCGGCCCCGGGGGCGCAGATCGAGCTCTTTCCGCTGCCGACGACCTGGTCGATCAACTGCAGGATCTCTCCCTCCGAGGGGAGGAGGCAGCCCAATCGTTGGCCCTCCCGGGGGATGCCTGGCCAGATGACGAGCTGGCGGCTGATTTGGAAGCCGAGCTGGCGGCCCTCCTCGAGTCGGAGGAGGAGGAGGACTTTTTCGATGCCCTCGAGGGGCCCATGCCGACAAGCACTCGTGCCCCGGCTGGCGGACCCGTTCGCACGCCGTCTCCGCCTGCCAAGGTGTCAGTCCATGCTGGGCAGGCGCCCGTCGCATCTGTGCACGGTCCGGCCGCGCCATCTGTGCGCGCCCCTGCCG
Source organism: Fonticula alba (assembly GCF_000388065.1). Lineage (NCBI taxonomy): Eukaryota > Rotosphaerida > Fonticulaceae > Fonticula > Fonticula alba. The sequence continues at coordinate 2,657,331 of NW_009242973.1, read as the reverse complement.
CACCGGCGCGCGGCTCAGGCTCGCGGGTGGTCGCATCTTCCGCGCGTGTACCGGCGGCACTCACGTCCACTTCGGGCCATGCCCGCTTGATTCCCGGCTCTATGCCTGCTCCCACTCTCCAGCCTGGCTCGTCGCCCATGCAACAACGGCCGCAGCAGCCTCAACATCATCAACAACAACGGCAGCAGCCTCAACATCATCAACAACAACGGCAGCAGCCGCAGCAGCAACAGCCGCAGCAACAACAACAACAACCAGCACCGGCGCGGCCCCGGCCTCAACAAGCTCGCGAGCGAGCATTCGCATCGTAGACATGGACCTCACTTACATCTGTAGACCACAGGCGAAAAGGCGCGCGACAGAGAGAGAGAGAGAGAGAGAGAGAGAGAGAGGGAGGGAGGGAGGGAAGGAGGGAGGGGAACAGCGCCGATGAACTCCCCCCTGGCGGGTGCTCTCCACTTTCTATCTGCCTCGCCTGGCCCCGAAGGCACCAGCAATAATCAAATACCCTGAAATGCATGCACCCCTGTGTGTCTTCACCACATCCCAGCGCTTGTGCTTGCGCCTCCGCCGCCCCCGCTCCCGCCCCTCTCTTCGGCGGAATACTTTTCAGGGGAGGTAGGAGAGGCAAACGGTGAAGGGAGAAAACAGCGGCCACGGCAAGGAGGGATTCTTAATGTATTAGCCTGGACAACATTTGCCCCATCGGGCATTGTGTGGGTTTAAACAAAAAGAGAGACAGAGGGGAAGGGGGGAGGGAAGGCATGGTTGCATGTATAGGCTCCACCTCTCACAAGTGCTGGAGGCGAGGGAAAGAAGGCGCGTGCTCTGAGGAGGTCAACACAGTAGGCACGTGCACGCAGACACACACACACACACAGCAAGTGCAGCATACGCGAGTGCCTCAGGGGAGAGGGGGGGAGGGGAGGAACGATGGAAGAGGAGAGATGGGAGGATATTAAAATACAAAGCTCGGGGAGGGGGCGAGGGGGGAGCACGCCGAGCGAAAAAGGGGGGAAGGCGCGTGTGACTGAAGGGGAAGGGGAAGGGGGAGGGCGGGGGGAGGAGGAAAAGCGAGAGAAAGCGAGAAGAAGACCACCGAGTCTTGACATGGTGGTGGATCTCTTGCTGGCTGTTTCTCTCGCTCTCTCTAGCTCGCTCGCTCGCTCACTGCCTCTCGTGACGGCAGGTCATACGCGCCCACCCTGCGGCGCACGCGCTCTCCCCCATTGGATAGGGAGGAGGAGGCGCATGACACCGGCAAGCGGGGAGACCCGGAGAGTGGGTTCCAAGGACAAGGTGTGAAAACCGGAAGGGGGGAGGAACACAGGAGGAAGGCAGAGCTGCATGGGGAGAAGGGAAAGGAGAGAGAGATGGAGAGAGAGAGAGAGAGAGAAGGAGGACGCATGGAAGAAATGGGCAAGAGGATGGGGGGCACACGAAAGAAGAAGAAGAAGGAGGAGGAGGAGGAGGAGGAGGAGAGAAGGGGAAAGACACCGGGAAGGGTGTGCAGAGGGCAGCCAAACATGCACGCCCGAGAGAGGGAGAGAGTGCAGTTGAACTGGGCCCGCGGTTAATCTTAATCTCCCACCTTCCACCACTCCTCCTCCTTGTGCGCCGTTGTCATCCTGCATCATGCCCATGTTCCTCATTTCTCACAGGCACTCCCGCTTTCGGGGGGGGGGGGGCGCATGCGCGCGCGCTCTCTGTCTCTCTCTCTCTCTTTCCTTCTTGTGAGTTCAACAAGCCCAGGGGCATCTTTGCCTGTGTGCTCCTCCAACCGGCGGCCCTCCACTCCCCTCTTGAAGGAGGAGAGGGGGGTGAGGGGTAGGGTCGGGGGGGGGGGGGGGCAGACAGCACCAGCACCAGCACCAGCAATCATTGCGGAGCCAGGATGCGTGCCAGGAAGGCACACCCGCGCGCGCATCGGGCGCGGATCACCTAGATCTTGTCGATCTTGGTCGCCACAACGGCCGGGTTGGCGGCCTGGAGGTGCGCGCGCGCGCGTGCCCGGTAGTCAATCTCACACTGGTGGGCATCGGCCGCGCGGTGGCTGCCGCAGAGGGTGCGCAAACACCGGCAGGTGAACCCCAGCAGACCGAGGCGCTTGCGGCAAACGGCACAGCGCGATGGCCCGGAACCGGAGGCCGCGGACTTCGGCGGGGAGGAGGAGCCCCCCGCCACGGCCGGCGAGGAGGCCGACCCCTCGAGCGAAGGGGAGGCACTGAGCACCGGTGAAGGAACAGCCGCCGACCCGGGGACCGGGATGCTCCCGGCCGGGGTCAGCATCGGCGAGGAGGAGGAGCTGGGGACCGGCTGAGCCGGACCCGGCGACGTTGACCGCTCACACGGCTCGGGAGAGGAGGGCGTCGCCAGGGCGGCCGCATCGCCCGGCGATGAGGGAGTCACATCGCTGAGCGGGGAGGGACCCGGTGATCCGCCGTCCACAGGGGCCTCGTCGGTGGCCGTGACAATGGCGGGGCTGTCCGGGGTTTCGGCCGCGGCCAGTGGGGAGCTGGCGACAGCCACCTCGGGCGGGACGGCAGCCGGCGCATCGCCAGCAGCCGGCGCCGAAGTGGCCACAAGCCTCGAGCAAGAGGAGCAGTAGCCACGCACTGGGTCGGCATAGAAGCGACAGGGCTCACCAACGCCCGGGCACAGGCGGGCCGAGGGGGTGCTAGTCGAAGAAGATCCGGCGGTCATGACAGGACTGGTTGTGTGTGCCAGCAGCGAGGAGGG
>NW_009242973.1:2652648-2654100 GCF_000388065.1 Fonticula alba | reverse complement strand
GAAGATACTCCGGTGAGCGCGTACTAGGGGAAGTCGAAGACCGGGAAAGAGTGGACGAGACGCAAGGAGCTGCTGGATCTGGAGGGACGGGGGCAGTCAGGTGCTCGGGGGTGGCGGCGAAGAGCATGAGGGGGAGGGGGGAGGGAAGAAGAGGGGATGAGGTAATCCGGGCCCGTGGGCACCAAGGATGCTGGGGGACATTTTTTATTCCTGCTCCGCCCTCCCGGTGCACACGGCGTGGGCGTAACACCGCGGTGTTACGCCCGGGCCCGGCTGGACCGGCCACGGCCAGGCGGAGCCCCCCCCCCCCCCCCCACGCACACATACGCACACGCACACACGCACACACACACACACACAGGGCACCAGGGCATTCCTTGCTATTAATAGGCCAACGAATAGACCAAGGCAGGTGGGAGGGGGGGGGACGGAGTGGGTACCGGGACCTGATTACCCTACCCATTTGAAGGACACATCCTCGAGCCCACACTCCGGGCGGGCCGGGGGGGGGGGGGGGGGGCCGGCCACGGCGGCCCACCACTCCGCCGGCACGTACTGACAGGCGTCCGAATTCGGCCCGGTCCCGGGGGGCGTGGGGGGACCGGGGGGGGGGGGGCCCGCTCCTTGGTACGAAGGCCAGGGCCTCCTACCGCCCCTTCAACCAGGCCCCAACTCCGGGGGGGGTCCGGTGGGGGGGGGGGATCCGATCACGGCGGCCCACGCAAACGGGTTGTCGGCGTCTATTGTCCCCGTCGCGGGCCCGGGGGCCTGGCCAGACGAGCCACCCCGGGGAAGAATGGCCCTCGGAGACCTCAAGAATCGATAGTAGTTCCATGCCCCCCCCCCCCCCCGTCCCCCGCGTCTTCATAAGCAACCGGCCCTACCCCTTTGTGGGCCAGGATCGACGGCGGCGGCGGCGGCGGGGGAGCCCCCTTTGGGAAAGTAGGGAGACGCGCCCGGGCACCCGGGGCATGTGCGCCACTTGCACAGACCTCTCTGCCTTGAAGGGGAGTGGGGGGGGGGGGGGACGGACGGAGGGACGCCACCGAAGTCACCGAGGCCTGACGTAACACGGACACCCCCCATACCCGTGCGAGTTTCCCCATACCACTGCCCCCCCCCCCCGCCCCGCGCCCCGCGCCCCCATACACCCAGCTGAGCAACGAAGCAGTCCCGGGCGCCGAGTGCAGAAGAGCAGGAGCCTGGAGAAATAGACGATTCTCGAAAGCGCCATCCACCGCAACGCCGGCGGGATCTGGCCGGGCGATCGGCGCGCCCCCCTCCCCCCGGGTCGGCAGATGACATATCAGCCGGTGGAGAGGAGGATGTGACCCGCGGACTGCCCCGCCTCCGCCCCTCCGCCCTCCCCCTGGGCGGTACTTGATTCTGGGTGACTGCTCTCCTCTGTTGGGCCGCCCCCGCAAGGGTGTTGACCCGTCTCCCCGGGGGGGG
>NW_009242973.1:2649879-2650478 GCF_000388065.1 Fonticula alba | reverse complement strand
TAGGTTGCGCCGGCACAGTCAGTGGCCACTTCAGCGAGGGCTCAGCACGAGGGGCCAACGCCACAGATGCCCCCATGCCTGCTCTCTTCTCCCCCGCCCCCCCCCCCCTCTTCCCCCACCCCACCCCTGGGCTCCCGGAGATATATCCACTGCGTCAGCTCATTGCCCCGAGAAAGGTGATAAGTGTGTCACCAACACAAGTGTCGGGCCCGGTGCCTGAGTCCCCCCCCCCCGCCTCTCTCCTCACCCTGTGCACGGGCCAGAGTGTGGATTCCCGCTATCCGAGGCGGCAATGGCCCGCTGTCGGAACGCCACATCACCCGTGGCCCAGGGCCCAGCCCCGTAGGGGAAAGATGGGGGAGCCCCCGGCGGAGCAGCTTCCGGCCTCGAAGCTTGTGACACGCTTCCTGCCTCCGGCGACCATCCGTCGGAACCGGTCTCTCGCCCTCATTAGCCCTCTTTACCTCCCCCCCCCCCCCCCAGACCCCTGAACCACAAACAAGAGGGGGTCCCTTCGCTTGTCCCTTTTCGTATGCCAGACGGATGCCACGGCTGGCCCCTGGGCGGCAACTGACATTCTCCAGACCGAGACCCCACGC
>NW_009242973.1:2646956-2649459 GCF_000388065.1 Fonticula alba | reverse complement strand
CGGGGAGGGAGACACGTAGTGAATGGAGGCAGACGCGGTCGCCGCGCCTGCCGAGCGAACTGCCAGCTCTTCCCCACCCCTGGCATCGGTGGCACAGCATGGTCAACATGTGCGTTCCCCACACCGCTGTTCGTCGGAAGGACGAAACAACGGCAGCGAGACCGCAGCGGGCGCAGGGGAGGGGGGGGGGGGGGGCGGCTGCAAAGGGCGCGCGCACCTGGGCTAACCATTACCGCTGCTCCGCCGGGCCTTCGGTGTGCGTCCAGGAATTAATTCCTCGGGCCGTGCACACACACACACACACACGGGGGCACATCGGAAAGGGCCTCTCCCACAGTTGGCCAGGCAAACAAACTGGCGACTACGAGGGCCAGCACGCGCGAGAAGGCGCGGTGACCAGTCCCTCCCCCCTTTGGGGTTCCCAAGGCCCCACCGAGGCCGGTACTTTGGCAGAGGCCTGGCCAGCAGAGGGCAGGGGGGGGGGGGGCGGCATTAACATCCGCTTAGTGAGCATCCGCCGCAAAGCAACGCCTGAGGGTACGTCACCCGCGGCCGGGGCTCGGGCGCGGGGCTGGGGGGCGGGCAACAGGACAACACCCGGCCAGACGTAGCTTTCTGTCGAGGGGGCCCCTTGCGAGCACCGACCCCCCAGGCGAGGGGGGGGGGCGTGAGAAGGCCTGCAAGAGAGGGGGAGGGGAGCCACCCTCAGCCAGCTCCCATTCCACCCCGGCCCGGGTGATGCTCCGCCACCTTTTCCCGGCCCTTCTCCCGGGCGCCCGGCCACAGATCCCCCGGCCCGATGCCAGCCTACGCGGAGGGGCGGCGCACGCACACGGTCGGCTGGGGACACCCGTCCCTCACCTGCCTCGGCGCCTGTCCCCCCCCCCCTCCCCCCCCCCGTCTCCCGAAGGGGGGCGCGCATGTGACCTACCTTCGGCTTGGATCCCCGCGTCTGTCCGGAGACCCCGCCCCCGGCCAAGGGACGGACGGCCCGGAACAATGATTCCCCGTGGGGATACTTCCTGGGACCAAGACCCGGGACCGACGAGCCCCGAGAGAGAGAGAGAGAGAGAGGCAGACAGAGAGCCGGCGGTCATGGGTGCCTTTGTTCTCCCGGGCGCCCAGAGCTCCCTGCTAATGCAATGTCCCCCCCCCCCCCCCCCGCCCCGCAGGCCCCGCAGGCCCCGCAGGCCCCGCCCACTTTACGCACCAGCTGGAGGAAGCGGACGCCTGGGTTCCGGCCCCGGGGCAGAAGGGACGGACGCAAACGATCGGAGAAGGCCGACACCAAAACGAGGGACACGCGGTGTTGGGTGGGTGCCAAAATCAAGCCGGAAGAACAGAAGACCGATCGGACTCGCCGCCCCCCGAGGCTTGACTGGGCGATGCTGCCCCCCGCCCCAGCAAAGGGCCGGGGGGGGGGGGGCAGAATTCCAGGACTCAACCACGGCCAGACGAGGTGGAGCTGTCCAGTTGCACGCCCAGAACTCCGCCCCGGACCAGCATGCCAAAGGGCATTCTTCGGCTTCACCCTGCGCGGTCCGAGGGGAGGCTTGAGCCGCGGCCCCCCCCCCCCCCCCCATCGCCCGTTCCTCAGCGGGGGGGAAGAACAATAGGGGCGCGGCGCGCGCGATTCGCACGCTCGGAGTCTGGATTTCTCACACCCCTGATGCTTGGCGTATGGAGCCCCGGATGGAAATGGCTCAATCACATGGCAAATGGAAAGGCGCCCAGGAATTCTTCCCCGCAGAACCAGGCTTCCAGGGAGGCCGGGCGCAAAAGGGTCCCAGCAGCAGCGGGGGGGGGGGGGGCTGGACAAGGCAGGCCGCCAGAAGGCGGAGATGTATTTTGGGAGATTATTATTGGACAAGGAGACCCATTTCCACGTATGCTCGGCCGGCCCGCGACAAATGCTATTCCCATATTTGGACGTATAATTTCCTCCCAACCTCTCTTTGCCCAGCGAGTGACAGAAGCCCAACGCCCCGGGACTGCCAAAGACCGCCCGTCTCCCCCCGGGAGAACAGGCGAGAGCACCCTGCCGGCAGGACAATGTGCGGGGGCCGGGCCGAGACACCGACGCAGGCGCGGGTGGCAAACCCCGGAGGGCAGGGATGCAGGGGAGATTGTGGGGCAGGCGGCCGTCACTTCCGGGCTTCACACCCCACAGGTCCATCGCAGGCAGCTCGGCCCAATGGACGGGGGCAGGCGCCGAAACGAAGGGCCCTCGGACTGGCGTCCAAAGGATCACACAAATACATGTGCACACCATGTTCGCCCACGACCGGGACCCTGAGCTTCTCTCTCTCTTTCTTCCTATGCATCTCCCCTGCGCTAGCATTGGGCTCCCCATTGCCCACCCGTCGGGCAACCGGGGCTTTTCGGCGTCTACATTCATGCGCCATGCATAGGTTGCGCCGGCACAGTCAGTGGCCACTTCAGCGAGGGCTCAGCACGAGGGGCCAACGCCACAGATGCCCCCATGCCTGCTCTCTTCTCCCCC
>NW_009242973.1:2637922-2646746 GCF_000388065.1 Fonticula alba | reverse complement strand
CCCCCCCCCCCCCCCCGGGCCGTTCCTGCCGCGATCTGGCGGGGGTCCCTTCGCTTGTCCCTTTTCGTATGCCAGACGGATGCCACGGCTGGCCCCTGGGCGGCAACTGACATTCTCCAGACCGAGACCCCACGCGCCCGGGCCGGCCGCAGCCTCACTCCGGTTTGGCACCCCTTGCAAATATGCCTCCATTGCGGCGCCCCGCATACAGCCTGGCCGTTTGTTGGGAGGCGCCCCTGATAAGACACACAGGCACACCGGTGGCCGGGTCTTCCGGCCTTGCCCCTCGCCCAGCAGCTCAGGCGGCAAGGGTCCGGCGGCCGAAATCGCATTTCGGATGACGCATGTACACCCACATACATCAGCACGCCCTACACAGGGGGACAGTGCTTCCCGGCGGCGGGGGAGAGGGGGCCAGGGTGATGTGCCCCCCTCCCTCCTCCTGGTCCCCCCCCCCTCCAAAGACCCAGCGCAATCGGGCCGGGCCAATGCCCGGTCCTGGAGCAGACATGTGCGTACCATTCAGGCCAGAGGCTGGCGCATGCTTGGCCGGATCTTCCGTCTGGCTCGCTTCTTGGCGTCTGGCGGACCGTGTCTCTCCCATTGCCCGAATCACAACGGATGCAAGATTACCCGAAGCAGAAGCCGGCATCCGGCCAGCCGTTACTTCGGCCAATAATACCGGGACACGCGAGGCAGATACAAGAACGCTCACAGAAGCAAAGGCCCGGCATGAGTTGCGGCCGTGGCAAATACCTTTGACGAGTATCCTGCCGGTTGCAGGCACGGTAGAGGGCCGATTGCTCGAGTGTGCTTCTGACCATGCCGCCCCCCGCCCCCCCCCCTCCCCGGGCCTCAATCCTGAAGGGCATCTCCCCTCTAGTTGGCGTCAACCGGTCCGCCCTTGGCCACGCGCCCTTCTCTCGACCCCGAGGACCTCGCCAAGGCCTGGGACGTAACTTTCCCTCATGCGCCGGGGATGCTGCTGGCCGCTCGCCCGGGGGCACCGAGGAAGGTTGAGGTGTGCCGGGGGCAGACAGGCCGCCGCCCGCGGGTTACCTAGGCCCCAATACAGGAGGTTGTCCCGGCCTTGGCTAGGGGCTGATGCCCCCCCCCCCCCCGAGACCTCTTTCGGCGCGCACGCATGAGAAACCCTGGTGGGAGGCCGTCAGCAAGAGGGAAGGACACGACTCGCCCGGCCCGAAGCCCCCCCCCCCCTCCCCCCCATGCGCTGGAGTATGTGTCTCGGGGGCTCCGATCATACTTGGGGACACATGCTGGCCGGCACGGGTGATCTGCCCTTGGCAATAAGAGAAGGGCCCGCATCGTCGGCACATCGACATGCACAGCTCCCGGCACAGGAGCACGAAACCCACGAGCACTCGACGCTTGGACTCTTTGCATCAAGATTGTCCTCGGTAGAAGGGCCTGTGTCCGGAGAGGTCCAAGGCCCCTGCGTCTCATGGTCGTCCCGGCCACATGGAGCACATCCCCCCAATGACATCAGCCCGGAGAGTCGACGATATTGCCCTACGTCTGGGCACTTGACGCGATGGCTTCTCGAGGTGGGCAGAGGTACGGGCAAGGGGGCGGCTAGGTGGGTAGCGGATCGGCTCGGAACGCCGAATACCCCCAAACCGCGGTGGTGTCGTCCGTCTTCCAACTCCCAGCGAGTTCGGGAGGCGCGAGTCCCGCGAAAGCCTCGAGCCTAAGAAAGTGGCTCTCGATTAGAGGTGGACACGGCTGACGCGGCAGAGGGCCTGTAATTGCTCGTGCTGTCTTGGCCCCCATTTCGCCGCCCTCCTCCAGTGCCCCTCTTCGCCCGACGTTGCTCTTTCCCCCCCCCCCTCCCCCCGGGGGTAGGGGTCTTTCCCCGAACAAGGCACCCCCGCCGGCGGGGGTGACCCAAGAGACATTCGAAGGGCTCCCCTTTTTTCCCCCCGCCATGTAGGCCTTCCTCAAGTGATGCCGGCGGATCGTCGGGTTGGAGGCTCGCCCACCTGTGGGCGTTGGAGGCGAACCTCACCATGCTGATCTTTCCCCCCGCCCCCGGCTGGCCGAGGAGGAGGGCGCGGTCAGTGGGACACCTCTGGGGCGCTGGAAGCTTCCGCCCCTGTGCATGGTGCTCCACGGGGAATGATGCCGGGGGATTGTGGGGAAATGCCTACCCCCGGGAACTACCACCTGAGCTGGGCGGAAAAGGGGGGGGGGGGGAGGGAGGACAGACGGGGACATAGGATGGGGTCGCCCCTACAGTCGAGCATGCCAAAATGCCGGGGCGTCGGTCGTGCGAGGCCTCATCACAGCGAAGCAGGCAACACCATGGCATGGACGCGCCCCGCACCCCAGAACATCAACGCCTGAAGTCATCCCGACGAGGGGGGGTAAATTTAAATCGACACAGAATTCCCCCAAATAACGCAGCGACGTTGGTGGGGATCATGCACCGGGTCCCCCGCGTTCCCCGGCGGGTCGGGCGCACCAACCCCTTGGGGGGGGGCGGGGGCGGGGGCGGGGGCGGGGCGGGGCGGGGACGGGCGAGACTGCCTCAGAGTGGGGCCGGCGAAGCTTCGGGGTGGGGTGGCATTACCCCGAGGATTGGGTCAGTGATTTTCCACAGCCCCAGGGCCTCGGTGGCCCATCGTCATGGGTACATTGGCCTGAAGCCGGTGGAGACGTGCTCCGCACGCAGAAAGGTCAAATGGCCGCCTGACAGAGTCACCGCCCATGGTTGAGGCTCGTCATGCGGAAAGGGGCTTGCCTGCTTCCCCCTAGTGGCGAGAGGGGGCGCGGGGTTCGGCGAAATTAATCCCCCCCCCCCCCCCCCCCCCCCCCCCGCGGACCCCCCCCCCCCCCCCCCCCGCCCGCCGTGAGGGAGAAACGAGCTCGAGGAGGCTCCCACACTCGACTGTACACAGCCATTCGCAAGGCCATCTGCGCGTGACAATGCAACATTTGGGTGCTTGATGCACGCCCCCCTCCCCCAGCGCCTGAACATGCTGGCATTGGGTCTGCCCAAAAAGCGTCGCGCGTTGGGCGGACCACTTGCCTTGGTGTATGGAGGCGGGCCGGGGAGGAGAGCAAAGGGGGCGGCTACCACATGTCATGAAGAGCACCAGGCAACCAAGGTCTTCGGGCCCCCGTGGTCTCGGATTCCGCAGGCCCGAGAGGCACAGAGACACAGGGGACAGCCGAGGCACATCGCGGCAAAAGCGGGAGGCCAGGCCCCGCCCTGACCGCCCCCGGCCCCGGCCCCGCCCCCGGGGGCGGGGGAGGGGGGCATGCCCAGCAATTTCTCCGCTTATTTGTATTTTTATTTTCTTTGACCTCCATGGGTACGCCGGGTCATCCCTGGCTCCGGTCGCCCCGGCAGTCGGGCCAGGATGGACGCCCGACCCGATCACCGAGGCCCCTGTGACGGGGATCATCCTGTTCTGGATCTAGTTTGATTGTTCCACTAGCGTGTCCCCCGGGGGGGGAGGAGGGGGGGGGGAGAGCGCGGGGGGCACGCCAGGACCGAGCCGGGGAGACTGTCCTGCGTGTGGACCCGCTGACACGGTTGTATGTTTGCGGGGCCTCAAGCCGGGTCTCTGGGTTAAGCTTACTCGCTTCGCGCCCCACCTCTTCTCGTGGTCGATCACCCACGTCCATCGGATCTGGGTGATTGTGGGCCACCTGGTGCCTCGGGGTCGACGGCGGTAGGCAGGCAGGCAGCCAATGCCGGGGGTAGGGGGCCGTCCCGGTCGGCCCTCGCCCATCCGCTCCCCCCCCCCCCCCCCCCTCCCCCCCCGGGCCCCCCCCCGCGCCGGTCCCCTGGCCGACATCCATCATTCGTCGGCTATTCCTCTCCCTCCCTTCGAATACTCCCCCTCTGCCCCTCCTATTTCCATATCATGTACCTCTCCTTCTCCCCTCCCCTTACCGACAGCCTTTCCATCATCGCCCCTTCTCCCTCTCCCCCTCACACAGACAGCAATGTGGCCTCTCGGCATCTTGAGTCTGGGGACCCTGTGGGCGGCATGCCGCCGCAAGTGAGCATATGCCCGGCCAACAGTTTGTTGCTGACGCCCTCCCCCGAGGCAAGAAGGAGGGTGTTGTGCATCTGGCCATCGAAAGTCAGGCTGGAAAGCCATACGCCCGCCCTTTCGAGGCCCGAATGACTCGCTTCGCCAGAGACCCCCTTTCGGCCACCTCCTTCCGAGAGCTGTCCACGGAGAAGTTTTGGCTCCTCCGTTTGTTGCTGTTCGAGGGGGAGGGGGCGGCTTTTTTCGCGCGCGCCCGCGGCGTCGCCTCTTGACATGACCGCTCTCCAGTCTAACACTCATCGTTTCCTTCACGCTTGCTCAGATTTGCGTGCTCCCTCGAAAGCGCCACGCCACCTCTCTCCCTTTCCATACACCCCCCCGTTTTCCCCGCTCCGCTCTCCATCGTAAGCCGGCCTGATCCAGGCTCACACTTGCCGAGGTACATTATTTTCAAGGACATGTGTCTGCCGGTGTCCGGCCACCATCAGCATCCAGCCTGCTTGCCGCCCGTGCTCCTTGCTGACAAGCTCCCCCATGGCCCAGTACATCCCAACTATGGCATCCTCAATGAAGAGGATTAAGCAGGATGTCCTAAAGCTGTACGCTTTCTTGCACTCGCGCTTTATTCCCTCCGCCACAAGTCCCGAGTTCCCTCGCTCCGTGGTGACACGCGACTCACCTGACCGCCTATCCTCTACGTATGCATGTGCTTGGGGGGAAAAAAAACCCGCTCAGCATGATGACCGACTATGAGGTCACTCTTGCCAATGACAACCTCCGAGACATGACCGTCAAATTCCATGGACCCAAGGACAGTGCGTCAGCAACACTCTTACTGGCCAGACGATCCCCTCCCCCCTCTGTCCAGTAGCGATCAATCTATAACCGCCCTGCCTTTTTCCTGTTCTTCACCTGTGCCCCCCATCGAATAGCTCCCTTTGCCGGAGGCGTGTGGATGGTGCATGTTCACTTGCCGGACACCTATCCCTACAAGTCCCCGTCGATCGGCTTCCGGAATCGCATCTTCCATCCGAACATTGACGAGCGGTACGATCTTCAGCTTTGTCAATGCTAACGAAGCTGGGAAGAGGGCGGGGAGGGGGGGGGAGCAAAGGGGCGAAGGGGGGAGGGGCCCGTCGCTCACGAAGAACGGTCCCCTCCTCCGCCCAAGGGTCCCTGATCCCCCTCCTGGCGACCGATTGCTTGCGCAGGCATCCCTTTTCCGCCGCCTCTCGTGTCCAAGCCCGGATCCACTCTAACACCATGTTTTTACACTCGCCCAGGTCGGGATCTGTCTGCCTGGACGTCATCAACCAGGCATGGTCGCCGATGTTTGGTGCGTTTTTACTATTCCACACGCCTCTCGCTGATGTTGCTCCCTTTCGCGGCCCGTGTGCCGATATCACGCCGCCGGCTCACCCCTTCCACTGGCATCCGTTTGTCCTGATGTTGTGCTGACGCGCGTGTGCCCGCATTTCAATCCACTTTCCCCGTCGGTCCTTCCTCTTTGTCATGGATGCTTTCGAACATCACCCCTAGACATGGTCAATATCTTCGATGTTTTTCTGCCCCAGCTTCTCACATACCCGAACCCCTCGGATCCCCTCAACGGCGAGGCTGCCTCGCTGCTGATGAACGATCCGGAGGGCTTCGAAAAGAGGGTGAAGGGTATGTGTACCTCCCCGCGCGCGCGCACACACACACACACACACACACACACGCTTTCCTTGCCTGCGCTCCCTGTGCTGCCACACCGCCTCCTGCGGCTCACCCACCTGCTTCCTTCCTTCCTTCACCAACCTTTGCTTCCACCCCACTCACTGTCTTTTTCTCTCCCACACGCACATGTGCACACAAACACAGAACACGTCCAGCGCCATGCTACCCCGGAGATTGTGGCCTCTTTGACCGACCGCGACGGCAGCCGGACAGTCTCCAAGAGCACTCCCCTGTCAATGCCCCCCAAGGCCCCCGTTGTGCCAGGGGCCTCTGTCTGTGATGGCGGTCCAGCCACCCCCCCGGCCCCTTTGGTAGATGAGTGTGATGAGGAATACGACCTGGAGCCGCTCGATGCTCTGAGCGACACCGGATCTGACGCCCTGGATCTGGACCTGGATGATTTGGACTCGATGGATGGCATCGACCTTGACCTTGCGGAATAATCTCGACCAACAACTGTAATTCAATCTCTCTCTCCCCCCCCCCCCCCACCTCTCTCTCTCCCTGTCAGCTTCCTCCTCCGTCATCATATATCTCCTTCGTGCATGTGCATGATGTGTGCTCGCAGTCGTCGGAGACAGGAGAACAACATCCCATACACATAAACACAGACACAACAGACGCCATGCGACACATGTGGGGGAAAGGGTGAAAACTCAAGCTGGTTGATATGCAGGCCAAAATGCACATGCAAGCAGGACAAGACAACTGCGTCCGAGTCGACACAGTGACTCATGGGGGGGGGGGTGAGGAAGGAGAGCCTGTGCGCGTGGCCATCCCCCCACTGTTTCCCGCACCCATGAACCTCCTTCGAGAGATGACGGACACATAGAATGGGTGAGTCTGGGAGGGAGGGGGAGGAGATAATGTTCTCGATGTTGCTTCCAAAAAGCGAAACGCCCAACGCCCTGATGAAGGGAGGTTCAGGCGGTCTTCGCATGCGAGGGGACAGGAGGTGGGGGGAAATGGGGAAACAGAAAGCAGGGATATCCCAAAATGATGCGAGGCACTTGATGCTCCTGTTCGTGCTCCTGTTGATGCTCCTGTTGCTCCCATGAAACTCCAGCGCCCAGTTGATCGACACACACACACACACACACATCTGAAAGGAAAGATATACCCGATGCACGCGTGTCAAGGCCTTTTGAGATAGCCAGCTCCGGGGGACGAATCCCCTCCTGAGGCACGCACCAGCACAGATCCCACACGGAGACATGAATGGGGGATCGGAATGCGCGACCATGGGCCTCGCTTTGACTGTGCTCCGAACTGCCGCTCGAATGTATCACCTGCTAGGCCCTCAGCAGCCACCACGACACTTACTCACATCCGGGAGCGGCGCATGGCCTCACGCCCTTTCCTCCTCGGCCCCTCTCCCGGGAAGAGGAGCGGAGCAAGATCATGCTCGGGACTGGCCTGGCAGGGGGCTAACAAAGATCGCTGTTTGAGCTTTGGCCAATGGGCGAAGACAGGCCGTCGATACACCCCCCCTCCCCCCCCTCGGTGGGACCATTGTCCAGGACAGCTCACGACAACAGCGAACATCGGCTGGCTTTTGGGCCGGGAAAAGCAGGAAAGGGTGAACCCAATCCCCGGGGATTCCGCTTTGTCCAGGAGAAAACAAGTTACACCCCCGCTCCCCTTGCCCCGGCCGCCGTGCAATGCGGAGGCCAGATCAATGGGTGGGGGGATGTGCTTCATGTGCTCCGCAGAACAGCAGGCCGATGTATTGGTCTAGAGGATGAGGACGCCGGTGGTCTTCTAACATGCGTACGCACCGGCCGGTGTGGGGGTTCTACCATGCAATATGCAGGCACATTCAAGAGAGGGGAGGAAGCACAACAAAAAGCGAGACGACATCTAGAGAGGCGTGGTCGTCTGGAACACGCGGGAGTAGTATACAAGGGGGAGGTGGTTGTCGAAGGGTTGACCGGCCTGGCTGCCGGCATCGGAAGGAAGGGCCACCAGCTGGTCAGCGCCAGCCGGGGCGTCGGGGGACTCCCCCCCGCCAGGGTGGCCGGGAGAGTTGCGCACAACTCCCACAACACGACCGAACCAAACAGTGTGGTCACCAACGCGCAGAATCTCCTCCCGAGAATTGTCATCTGCCATAGGCTCAGGTGTGCCCCCTTGGCCGAAGCACAGGCGCTCGCAGATGAGGCTGGCCGCAGACCTCCTTAACAACGGAGGCAGCGGGACAAGCTCAGCCTCCGGGGCGAAAGAGTAACCTGGAAGCCGCAGCGCACTCCCAGGACAGGCGACGCCCTGCAGCCACTCATGGTCGAGATGCTCGCCGGCGCGTGCCGGCCGGGCCAGCTGCTCGGCAATCGTGGCAGAATCCTGATCCGCCGCCAGGAGGTTGATGGCAAAGAAGGGCGACTGATCCCCAGCGGGCGGCCCTTCTTGGTGTGGAGGGCCGGCCGCTAGTCGGAGCGAAGCGAGGATGTTCGACAGCCGGCCGCCGGCCGCCCGAACCCGGTCGGCATCAACCATCTCCAGCGGGAAGTCACTGGGCGGGCGCTCGGCAGGTCGATCACTCAAGGAGAAGGAGATGATCGGCGGCTCCAGCGATATGGACATAAAGGAGGACACCGTGGCGCCGTGAACATTTCCCAAAGCATCAGCTGCCGATACAACGGTCACTGGAATGCCAGGGGGAGGGAGAGAGAGAGAGAGGAGGGGGGGGGGAAGATGGCATAAGTGGTGGGAGGGATGGAGGTGCGGGCGAGGAGGCAGAGTGTGGCCAGGAAGAAAACAGGGAGAGCGCACCCGGAGATGCAATGCTGCGGATGAAAGACCGAAAGTCCAGCGAAAGATCACGCCCAATCGAGAGCGCTGGCCCAGGCGGCACTGCGCCCGGGTCCAGCTCCGGCCCGGGTGCCACAGGCTGCGGATGGGCCGATGTGCAGGCGGCCGAGGAGTGAACAGGGCGTCGGCAAACCAGCGACCGGACCAGGGTGGGGGCAATGCCTGGCGATCGCCAGCCAAGCACTGTCGCAAGCATTCGGATGGCCAGGAAAGGAAACTACAGGATGAAGGCCGGAGGCGGGGAGGGGCGAGGGGGGGCGGGGGGGGGGGGG
>NW_009242973.1:2636795-2637862 GCF_000388065.1 Fonticula alba | reverse complement strand
GGGGGGGGGGGCCGGGAGATGGTGGAGGAAGTCGAAGCGAGTGCAGCGCTGAGGGCGGCGAGTGGACGGGCGAGCAGCAAGTTGAGAGGGGTGATCGTGGTGCAGGGTGATTCGGCCAGTGATGTGTCTTCCTCGCAGGCTTTCGGCTGATAAATGTTCCCGCAGACAGGCGAAGATCGGCCAATTCAGGGGTGAGGATCTCCTCTCGTCACCCGCCCCGGCCCTTCACCCGGCATGAGAAAAGCCCCACATCCCACACACAATCGTCCCGCTCAATGGGGCCGGAAATGTCAGCACCGACATAGAACGGGAGGCGAGGAGAGAACCATGGAAGAGCAACATGCTCTTTGGGCGACCGCGCTGCGCGGGCCTGGGTGTGGCTGGTCGCTTGAGGGCCGGGCGGCACCCTTCGTTGTCACCTCCACCTGGCTGGTGGCCTCGGGGATCGCTTGGGAGGCGTGGAGCCGTATGGGGGGGGGGGGGGGGAGCATCTTGCTCTGGCACACGCGGGTGTTATTCTCTCCCGCAGCCTCTTGCGGGCCGAGCACGAGAAAGTCACATCAACAACAGCAAATACCTGCCAGCTGATGGCCAACACACGGGGGGAAGGGAGCCTTGAAAGGCCGGCCCAGCGACAAGACGGGGACACTCAATACCACGTTCTCGGGATGGGCGCACGTTCGCTGGCGCCTCGACCGATCGAGGGAGAGCATGCTCGATGCCCCCCCCCCCTGCCCTCAGCCTCACCTTTCGTTATACCAGCCCCGGCTCCCGGCGGTCCGGAGTCAGATGAAATTCACGCCGGAACGACCAGGGTGTCTGCATGGCCTCAAACCCCCGACGGTCAGGGCCGACTCTTGTGCTCTCTGATCATGTGTGTATGCCGTGATCCAATCACATGCACTGCCCGCACGATCGCCCGCTTTTCTGAAGGAAGATGGCACACGGAGGCACGCGCGGAATCACAACAGCAGACGGCCAGGAAAACAGGGGAAGCGCCGAAGGGGAGGCGTGGTTGGTTCGTCATATTCTGGGCGGCCAGCTTCTCGCTAAATGCTGCGTGAAAA
>NW_009242973.1:2628420-2636785 GCF_000388065.1 Fonticula alba | reverse complement strand
GGATGGTCGGTAGATTGGGGAGGGAACATGCTGTAGATACAAGGGAGGGAAACCGGTGCAGGATGCACATACACAGAAATATGCGCACACACACACACACCATGTGCACCCGTGCGTGTGCCCCACACCATTAGTTGCTGCCATCCGTGGCGTTCCCATCAACATCGCCGGCGCTGGCCGCGGTATTACCATCGACATCACTGGTGTCTGAGGCATCGCCCACGGGGATGACATCGTCCGCCAGGACGATCACCGGTGGCGAACTGTCGCAATCTTCATGGTCGCTGGCGTCCGGTGACCCGGCGCTGGTGCCCGCGTCGGGCACAGCCACGCCATCGGGGGCGGCGGTGGCCTCCGCCTCCTGGGCAAGCTCGCTAAAGGGCAGCATGTGGACGCGCACCAGCATGGCCAGCTCCTGGGTGTGCGAAAGGAAGGGGAAGTTCCCGCCGCCGCGGATGTAAGCCGAACGGACTTCGCCGATCACCCCGTCGTTGGGCAGACTGGAGCCGGGCTGTATTCCGGCATCGGCGGCCGCGACAGCCGGATCCACATCCGGCGTCAGGGAGGCGAAGGCAGCCGTATAGCACTCGCGACACTCGTCGCGCAGTTGCGTGGAGACAGCCACCGCGTCGGAGTTGTCATCCTCGGCCTCCATGCTCTCGACCAGGGTCACGCGTCGGACCGCGCAACTCCGGTTCGTGTACGCCGCTCGGATGAGGGCCGGCGAGAGGGTCAACGAGATGGTGTTCAGGATGAGACGCGAGACAATGGTATCACGGCTCAGGGACTCGATCTATGCCGACAGAAGGGCAAAGCCAGCGCAGGGGCAAGGTGGAAGACGGTGAACAGCCAAGCATGAGAGAAGACGAGGAGAAGCGGCCGGAGCAGTGGGTGATGCGAAAGGGACGAATGCCGATCCATCCACGAACCTGATCAACCATGAAGTCAATGGAGTCGGCCAGTGCCGGCGGGAGCTCCTTCTGCGGAAGGTTGCGCAGGAGGATGCGCTTGAGGGCAAACTCCGGGGCCCAGTTGAAGCTGCAGGGCGGGAGGGGAGGGGGGGGGGGTGGAGGACGCGCGTTAGCGAGGAGGGAAGTTTGTAGACACGCGCCCGGGCGCACATATCATTGGGGCGGGTCAAACGCACAATCCCATGTACGGAGTGTTCATCGAAAAGAGACGCGTCGAGCAGAAGGAGTTGATGAGGACCAGCGAAAGAACGCGCTTGGCCCCCTGCGGGTGGACAAAGGCGAAGTGCTGGGCCAGGAAGCCGCCGAGCGCATTGCCCAAAATGTGGACCTGGTCGATGTCCAGTGACTCGAGGAACTTGTTCAATGAGTCGCCAAACTCAAAGTGCGAGTCAACCGGGGGATAGTCCACCTGCAATGGGTTCGGTCGGGGGGGGAGGGGGGGGGGGAGGAGGGAAGGTTCGCATCAGTCAGAAGGAACATCGGCCAGGCGGACAGGCGGCCAACGGGCCACTCGATGTGAGACAGGGGAAGGGACGGCTGCCACGCACGGCAATCACTCGAAACCCGCGCGCTGAGAGGGTGGACGCCAGACGGAAGAAGCTGGCCGCGGTACCACCGATGTGCGGGATGCACAACAGCGTCGGCATGCTCTTCAGCGAGATGTTGGAGGAGTTCAGAGGTTTGCAGTCGTAAAAGCCCCATTCGTAGCACTTGCCATATGCCACTTGGCAGATCTTCTGTTGATGCCCTCGAAGGAGGGGTATTCATTGACGTGTGCGTGCATGGGTGCCAACATGTGAGTGGGGCTATCTTTGGTGTGCCCTTGCAACGCGCACATGTGCGTGGATGCATGGGGGAGGGCGAAAGAGGGGAAATGATGCGGAGGGAGGGGAGAGGAACAGCCGGGAGGGGAGGAGGAGGGGGGGGGGGAACCGAAGTCGCACCTTTTGGTGGGCAACCAGTCGCCGGAAGGCCATGTAATCTGGCGACTGGGAGATCGGCACAAAAGTGGGACTACCCGGCGGCGGGGTAGCACGGCCAACAGAGGGCCCGCTCATCCTCGCGACTGACGGTGAGGGGAGAAAGGGGCGACGGATACACGGAGATGGCCCGGGGGGGGGGGGGGAGGGAAGAGGTATCTGTGGGAAGGCGAGGACGAGAGCAAGGGCGAGGGCAGGGACAGGGGCAAGAACGAGGGAGGATGAGGGGGAGAAGCTGGATGGCAAGATCGCTCCGCGCGCAGACGGAGACGTCTGGGCCGGAGGCTGTCACAAAAGGGTTCCCGGCCAAGGCCATTATCACCAGCGAGGGGATACTCCGTCGGCGCCCGCCTCCTCCTCCCCCCTCGTCGACTTTGGGGGCCCATTCGGGACATGCAACTGGGGGGGGGGGGGGGCAAGGCAGGTCGCGCCGCCCCCATTTCCCTTGTGGGGGATTGTTTTGAATTATGCCCGGAGAAATGTGCCATTCAGTCAGGTGCTACGCATTATCCGCGTGATCCCACAACGACGTTGTTGGCGGCCAACTTTCGCCGGGGAATTGCCATTCCGGGACAAATAGCGGTACCCCCTTTGGCCCTGGTGGTGGGCTACACGGTTCCCCCGTCCCTTGTCGCCCCTCTCCCGGTCGCTCTATCCTGCTCCGAGCTCTCTCAGTCTCCAATTGCAAGCGCATCTGAGCGAAATTTCCTGCCGCCCTCACTCCCCCCCCCCCCCCCCGACACACCCACCCACACGGTGGGCGAGGACAGGGGGGAAAGGGGGGCGGCCCCTGCTAGATGCGGTGCAACCCCCAGGGGAGTCGCAGACGACCCACAGGAGCATGTCGCTGATTGGTCGGCCGAGAAAAATGCTCCTCGGAGGCTACTCGGCACCGTGCGAAGGGCCCCCCATGCTGCTGCCCGTTGGCCTCTCGCCCCCGAGGAAGGGGTGAGCGTCCGAGGGCGAGAGTATACTGGCGACAAGGCTCCGACAAGCGCGAGCTCTCCTTCCCCCTCGCCCCCCCTGAGGCTGCCGCCCGTGTCCGGCCAACCCTCGGGCGACGGTCGACAATGGCGAAAAGTACGATCCAAGGATCCCTAGTGGCTCGGGCCGCTCAGGCGCACATACCTGCCCACACTCCTCACGTTTGTGGAACTTTCTCCGTGGTCGCCTCTGCCAGAGCAAGCTGTCCCTCTTTTGTGGGCGTGCGCATTTTCCAAGGGGGAAGGGAGTTCGCGGGAGGAAATACGGCTGCCGCAACTCCTCCTCCGCCCCCCTCATAATGAGCCCCCTGGTGCGAATGCACGCTAAACCCTCTTGCGCTGTACATTTTTCCCCCTCTTCCCGGGCCTCTGGGCGCGCAGGGGGTGTATGGCAGAGGGACAGGGGAACGGCAGACCTCCCCCCGTCCCCCCGGCAGGGATCAGGGCGACGGGACAAACACACGTCGGCCGGCCTCCCCCTTCGTAGCGTGTCCCCGTGTCCTGAAAAAAAAAAAACACGCAACGAAGAAAAGAACAGAGCGAGGGAGGAGAAGGAAGAGCACATCATGCGCGCGCGCGTGCGTGTGTGAACAGAAAAACAGAGTGCAGGAAGGAGACACGGGGGACAAACGTGCGGGGTGTTGTGCGGTGTTTGGAAAAGGACTGTATATTCTCGCAGGAAGGCGCGCACCCCCTGGGCTTGGTCCGCCGGCCTCTCTCTCTGCCTCGGCCCACCCTCACCTCACGCGCGTCCCCCCCCCAGGTAGGGGGAGGGCGCGCAGCAGGAGAGAGCGAGAGAGCGAGAAAGGGGAGGGAAGGAGAACAGAGGGATGCACATCATCCTGTGCGCAGCAGCGAGCATCGCCGCCTTGCATATGGAGGAGAAAGGAGGCAATGCACACTGAGGCCCTCCCCGCCGTCGCTGCCCAGCAGTGACGACGTCATGGGAGCCAAAAAAGGCACGCACATGCAGGCACGCGCGCGCGCGCGCGTGGGCAGAGAGCGGTGGGGAGTGTGCACACGCGCGAACGGTCGCGCGCGCACCTATGAGGCGCCCCGGGAGGGAAGCCCTGGTGTACCACACACACAGAGCGCGCGTTTAGTAGCCGGAGGCCTGGCGATCGTAGTTGGCACCCATGGCCTTCTTCAGCTGGGTGAGGATGTCGGACTCCTTGAGGTCGTGGACGTCATCAATGCCAATCTGGATGGAGAAGTCCTGTGGGTGAAGAAAATAGGGAGGCAGGAGAGGGGGGGAGAGAGAGGGGGGGAAGCCGCCGGGAGGGGGGGATTGTGTCAGCAGATGATTCCATGGGCACGAGGGGGAATGGGGACAAACGCGGGCAGGAAAGAGAGGAAGAGGGGGGACAAACAGCCCGGCGGGGAATGTGTGTGCGAAGAAGAAGAAGAAGAAGAAGCAACCGGGGGCAGGAACGGACCTTGATGTGGGTCTTGAGGTCGGCCTGGTGGATGGAGACACGAGCCTTGCGGAGGACGCGGCAGCTGGGGCCAGTGTAAGAAACGAAGACGAACTTGGCGCGCTTGCTCAGCTCGTCGTTGCCGACGGTGAAGCGGAGGAAGCCGTAGCCGGCATCGACCTTGGCGAGGGCAGCCTTGAACTCCTCGAGGCCACCGGAGCCGGAGTCAGCAACGACGATGGTGTTGCTGGTGTCGTCGGAGTAGGCGAACAGGGCCCTGAGCACGGGGAAAAGATGGGGGAGAGGGTTCGGGAGACCGGGGGGAAGGGGAGGAGGCGGGGGGAGGGGGGGGGGGGCTTGTGTCAGGAGAGGGGAAGGGAGGGGGAGAGCAGGCAAGGGGGGAATGTCACCACTTCGCGGCGGGCGTACCAGTTGGTGTCGGTGTTGTCGTTGCGGACGTCGGCGTAAGCCTCGGGGATGCGGGAGTCGGAAACGTCGGCCATGGTGGAGAAAGTCGAGGTCTGTCCTAGGGGAGCGAGCACAGGCAGGCAAGTTCTAAAAACAAAACGCGAGATGACCGCCCCGTCTCCCGGGACCCGCCGCCCGGCGCCGGCCCTTATTTATGTGCTCCCGCCCGGGGCCTCCGGCCGGGTCGCACACCCGCGCACCGACACACACCTGCGCCTGTTTGGGGCGGCGGGGGGCGGCGGGGGGGCGGGTCGCGCTCACCGCCGCGGGTGCCCTCCGGCGCACCCCTGCACCCCGCCCAGGCACGGCCTCCGCCTGGCCCAGCTCACCCCCTCCTCCCGGCACCCGACGGGCACTCCGCCTGGAACCCGCGCAGGCATGCAGGCAAGCACGCCGGGGGGGGGGGGGGGTGGAGCACTTCCAAGGAAGTCTCCAGCGGGGCTCTCAGGCACCCGGGCCGCCCGTTGGACCACCCTCGGGCAGGAGAACCTAACACAGGCGCACCACCGCGGGGAACCCCCCCCACCCCTGGGAGGGGCGAGCGCAGCCCCCCCACCTCCCCCAGCGACCGCAGGGACATACGCACCTGACATGCGCGTAGGTGCGCCCGAGCTCGACACACACGCACACGCACACGCACACGCACACACACCAGTGGCCGCATACCTAAACGCACTCCGGGGGCAAGGGGAGGGCGGCTTGTTCCGGCAACGGAGCGCGTCTCGGCCCGGGCCCCGCCCGTCCTCCCGGCCCGCCTGGGACCGACCTATGGTCGGCACTGACGCCGGAAGGGAAGCCCACATCGCTCACCACGGACGGGGCGACGAGTGGTGGCAGGGGGCTCACACGCCCAGAGAGGCGGGTACTGGCTGCTTCCGTTGTCGGCTCGCACCGTCCCAGCTCGGCGGGGCGCGCCAGCCGCGCCAGAGGAAGGGAGGCGACAACCACACACACACGCACCCCCCCCCCCCCCCCAACAATAACAAAAGGGGATTTGGGGGCCGGGAGCTGACCCCCAGCACCTCCGCCCCCCGCCCCCCCTATGCGCCGCCTCCTCCCAGCCAGGGAAGGGCCAGTTCGTACGGGTGAGCGCACGCAGAGGCGCACACGCACACACGGTCGTCACCTCACGCCGGGACCTGCCGGCACAATACCTCCGCCTGGCCTGTGCGGGCCGGTGTGTGCCCTGCTCATGGGACTTGGCTAACCTAGTTCGTTCATGGAAAAGGAAGGTGCCAGAGAGCGAGGCGACTACGGCTCGAGGGGGGAGGGGACGAGGGCAGTCCGGGGACCTTCTCCAGCCTGCGCTCTCTAGCCCAAGCATGAGCAGCCGGCACACACGCGCGCGCGCGCGCGCGAAATGCAGGCAGAAGGGCGCGGCTCTAGTTTCACAGCCGGCGACCGGCGGACGACACGCACCTGTAATTCCGGAATTCCTCTTCCCCTCGGGCGCGAAAGCCCAGCCGCCGAGGTGCCCCAACCCCTCGGGCCTCCTTTGAGAGGAGGTGCCCCTCGGGCACGGGGCCTGACCCCGCTCCTGTCTCTACCCCCCCCCCCAGCCACCTGCTTCACATCCCGGGAGGGGGGGGGGGAGGACAGCCACCGGCGCGGAGGGCAAAGAGGAGAAAGACACTGTAACCCGCACGCGCCAATGCAAAAGGCGACACCGGTGAGAGCGGAAAACACCGGAGGAATGCCACCTGGCCGGAACACCGCTCGCAGGCAGAGCCCAATATTGGAAGGCGACATTGCTCCCGGGTCCCCCACCCGCTCCAGGGCGGCGCCCCCTCTCGCGGAGCCGCTGCCTAATGTTGAGGGGCGCCCCCCCCCCCCCCACCCAAGCTCAGCAAGCCAGGCACCGGCCACGGGGAAACCATAACCGGAAAGGCACAAAGCGCTGCCCTCGCGGGCGGGCGACCCCGCGGCGCGGAATGAGGCCTATTACCAGGGCACCATGGGAAATGGCCGCTTGGTGCGCGCACCTCCCCGCACGATTGGGACCGCGGAAAGCGCCCACCGCAATATTCGCCGCGGGTCTGTGTGTGTGAGTGTGTGCGCGCCTGCGCTTGTGTGGCGTGCCCGAGAGGGGGGCGGGGGAGGGGGGAGAAGGCTCATGGGAGGAGATGAGACCCGACCGCCCGGCAACCAACCGGGAGAAGCCACCGAGCAGGGCGGAAAATAGCTGATTAAAAATAAGCCCATTCTAGCCTCTTGTGTCGCTACTCTCCCAGACACCTGCACCTGCACGGGCGCTTGCCCACATCCGAGAATACCGCCAAAGCTACACAGTGGCCCCCAGTATGCCGCGCCGGCCGGGGGAGAACGCAAGGCGAACACACCTTTGGCCGTTTCCAGCCCGCGCCCTCCCGGTCCCCCGGGGACACAGGCGGTTTTCCGCTCTTCTCGACGTCGTGCAGGCCCGGGGCAGGGCGGCCCCGCGAGGAACAGGGGGGCCCAAACAATTTTCGCTAGGGTTGAGGCCATGTCCCTCCTCCTCGGCTTGCTCCCGGGCGCTCAGGGTGACACAAGCCCGTTGACCCGAGGACGCACGGACAAGATGCAAACGCCCCTAGTCCTTTGGTATCTATTCTCTCTCTGCCACCCCTTCCGCTGGTGTATGCCGCCTCCCCCGCTCTTTTGCTCCAATATGGCTCAGCCCTCCGGGAAAAGCGTCCCCTGATGGAATGTTCCTTTTGATCTGCCGTTCAGGTGCTCCCGCTGACCTGCGCGCGCCCCCCCCCCCTGAGAGTGTCGGGGGAATGAGGGCTCAGTGGGCGCCGAGAGGTCGCTCAGCGGCCCTGTTGGATGAAAAGTTCCGAAGACTGACCCGCGCGTGATCCGACATCGAACACCACATGCCCCACACAACGGAGGGCACGGCCCATGCGGAATATGGTCACATGGATGTATTTTCATCCAAGGCCCGGCCTCTTCATGAGGCAGCCATGTGGTGGCCCAATGCGTGTCGCCATTTTGGCCCTCATCCCCCCCCCCGCGGCTTTCCTCCTCCCTTGGTGTCTCCCGCTCCCCCTTCCCCCGATCCACTCCACCATGTCTGACTCCGTGAGTTTCTCCTTCCCCCCCCCCTCCCCTCGCCCAGCATCTGCCTCTCCAGTCTTTCCCCCTGCATCTCTTCCCAGTTCTCCTCGCCTTTCTCCTTCCTCACCCTTTTTCCTCTCCCCCCTCTTCCCCCGGCCTTCCCCATACGCGCGCGAACCAAAAAAAAAAAAAAAAAAGGTTGAGCTTGGCTCTCGCATCCTCAACCAGATCGAGTTCTACTTCAGCGACAACAATGTTGTTCGCGATCGCTTCATGCGCACCAAGATCGAGGAGTCTGAGAACGGCTGTGCGTTCTCCTCCTCTCGGTTGGCTTCCCCTGGTCCACTCCTCCCTTCTCACACTCCCGTCTCTCCGCCTTCCCATCCACCGTCCAGGGGTTCCCCTTGCGCTGCTTGCCTCCTTCAAGCGCATTTCCTCCATGTCCACCGACCTGGAGCTGATTGCCGATGCCGTCTCCAAGGTACCACCCAGGCAATCTGCCCCCTTCT
>NW_009242973.1:2620861-2628339 GCF_000388065.1 Fonticula alba | reverse complement strand
CGCCCCCCCGCCCCTGACCCATTGGCCCTCTCCCTGGCACCAGACCACCTCCGGCCTGATTGAGCTCTCCGAGGACCGCCAGAACGTCCGCCGCGTCAACGCCCTCCCCGATGCCGACTCCCTCAAGGACTCCATTTCCGCGGCCACCGTCTATGCCAAGGGCTTCTCCACCGAGGCCTCCCTCGATGAGATCCTCGAGTTCGCTGCGGCTTCCATCAGCGACATGACCGTCGCCGAGGGCGAGACTCGCCCCACCGTGGCCGTTGTCCGCATGCGTCGCAACCCCTCCACCAAGCAGTTCAAGGGGTCCGTCTACATCGAGTTCACCTCCCCGGCTGCCGCCGACCACTTCCTGGCCAAGACCCACACCTTCAAGGATGCCGAGCTGTCTACCATGACCCAGGCCGCGCACGTGGCCGAGAAGGCCAGCGAGCGCGCCACCAAGGGCTCCAAGCAGGCCGCCGCCGCCGCCGCCGAGGCCGTTGTCGTCCAGGAGGACTGCATCGTCCGCGTGACCGGCCTGCCGGAGTCTGCCACCCGCGAGTCTCTGCGCGAGCTCTTCGAGCCCCATGCTCCGGTGGCCTTCGTGGACTACACCCGTGGTGGCAGCGAGGCGCACATTCGTTTCTCCGAGTCCGGTGTGGCTGCTAAGGCCGTGGAGGCCCTGCTGGCCACCAACCCCAAGATCGATGACGCCACCCCGACCCTGGCTGTCCTGGTCGGCGAGGACAATGTCAACTACTGGACCGTCATCCACCAGCGCCAGCGCGACAAGCGCCACAGCGGCCATGGTGGCTTCAAGCGCGGTCGCGGTGGTGATGGTGGTCGCTTCGCCAAGAAGGCCAAGAAGGCCACCTCCGAGGACGGCGCCTCCGACGAGTAAGTGGAGCCAGGACCGTGGGGAGGGGCCTTGCCACTCGGGCCATGGTTGCGGGCCTTCGCCTCCGTGCACGTATCGCCGCCCGCCCACCGATGTATGCCCTTGGGGGTGTTCTTGCCCGCCGTTTCCTCCTCCTCCCCGCTCCTCCGCCGGCGAATTGCTCGCCCTTCTTAGGTTCCTTGTCTTTTCTTGCCACAGTTGAAGTCCCCCGCGGCGCGACCACCATCCGCACCTCCTCCTCTCCCTCAAGCAGAAGGAACGAAAAGGAGAGGGTCGATACTTCCCCTCCCCCCCTCCCCCCCCCCTCCCTCCCCTCCCTCCACAATGTTTTCTTACAATATACAAAGCCCTTTTTTTAGTAGCACCTTTCCATTTGGCCGTCTCCCTCACCTCATTTCCAACCAAGAAACAAGTGTGGCGCATTTTTGTATGTATTTTTGTCAGGCTTTTCCCCCTCTATTAGGGGGGGGGGGGGGGCGAGGGGGGGCAACAGGCACACGGGTCAACTCTTCGTGATGCCGCATAAAGCACACACGCATTCTACTTTTTGGGGGGAGTGTCGCGCTGAATCTTCTCCAGCAGCAGACCGATCTGATTGCTGAGCTTCGGCTGGCCGCCGCGGGTTTTCTTGGCATGAATGCTGCGTGCGCGCTCACGCTCGCGGATCTTCTCACTGCGAGCGGCCCGGCGCTCCTCGCGCTCAGTTAGCTCGCGCTCGCGCTGCTCCGCAACCTCTTGCTTCTTGGTCTCAGCAATCGCAATGTCCTTGTGGAAGCGCGACAGCTTCTGGTTCTTCTTCTTCTTCTTGCGCAGAGCATCACCCTCCTCGGCACTGGTCTTTTGGGGAGCTTCCACATGGGAGGTGGCCTATGGGAGGAGTGGTGGCGGTGGCGGTGGCGGTGGCGGTGGTGAGGCTGGAGTAGACACGAGATTGTCGCCACGGGAAGGGGCAAATGGGGGGGAGGGAAGACAGGCAGATGGTGCAGCACATTGCACACGCACACTATCGAACACGGCCGACTCGAACCAGTTCTCCGTCTCGGCGGACTTGATCTCCCTGGCGTACACGCGGCGCTGGCGGAACTTGTGCGCATCTGATGGCAATATCGACACCAGCGTCAGGTGCATCATTGGTCATCATGGGTCAGATGCCTGGCGTATGCCCGCGAGCAAGGGTACGAGAGAAGGAGGAGAGGGAAAGGGAAAAGGGAGCGCCAAATCACGAGGCGAGGCGAGGCTGATGCGCCAAACGAACCAGTAGACTCATGGTCGCGGCGGTAGGACGACTGGCCGAACTTGGCAAAGCGATCGAGACTGAGACTGGATGTGGGATGGCTCCGACGGGGAGCCGGGCCCCCGGCGCCGCCCCGAGACGGGCGCTTAGGAACAGTCATGATAGAGACGCCAAAGACGCAGGAGGCAGAGAAGGCGGAATGGGCGATGAAAGTGGGGGGGGGGGGGGGGGGGCGCAGTGGGGAGGGGGGGGGGCTCTGGGTTTGGGCAAGCAGTGCCCCCCCCGCACCCGCTGCACGAGTGGCGATCTGCCCCGCTTTCTCACACCCAGGCGGGCGTCTTCTCAAAATGGCTTGCCTGCATGGCGATTTGGATCACCTGATTGTCACCCACATGTACATAGATCACACCGCCGGTTCCTCTTTGTTGAGCCTGTCCCGATCGGCTAGTTGTCTACTTTTGCTTGGACGCCGTCATCCCACTCCTTCCCCCTCCCTTGTGCCTTGCTCCCCCCCTCCCCCCCCCCCCTCCCGGCTTGGACACGATGATCCTTCTCCTCCGCCTGTAGCTTCCCATGTATGTGCCGGGCCTCGGCATGTCGACTCACGTATGCATGAAAAAGCGCGCACACACACATGAGCTGAAGTATAGATGAATATGCTACACGTTTTTATTGGGAAGGGCGCACGTTGGCGCATACGTTCGTCCGCGCAAGGAGAAGGAGGAGAGGGGAGAGGGGGAGAGAAGGGCAGATAAATGGGAGGGTCTTTTCCGATTGCCCCACCCACAGAGAGAGATAGATAGAAAAGGGAGATATGGCCGCCTGTTTGTGGACATCTCGCGGTCGACACTCCAGGCACCCGAGGCGGCAGGAGAGGAGAGGTGCCCTCGCGCTGTTGTGGTGGCGGACATGATATGTGATGATGGGAGAGGAGCGCGATCACAACAGCGGCAGCGCCCGCGGGCGGAGGAACAAGGTCGAATAATTAGTTGATGTCCATCGGGACAGGTGCGCTGGCGGCAGGAGGGGCCGCATCATCGTCCTCGTTGTTCTCGAAGATGGTCCTCGAGATGGCGGTCACCTCGGCCAGCTGGCTGAAGGGCTTGACCTCCTTGGTAAGGACAGCTATGGCGCGTGGGGCAGCAAAGGAAGGGGAGGGTGTTAGTTTTGGAAGGAGGCTGATGGGGCGAATGGATGCCGGGCCTAGGGGCCATCTTTCGGCCGTCCTTTGCGCCGCCCGAAAGCAGGCATATCATGTCTCGAGAGTGGGCCACGCAGGGGGGGGGGGGGGGGGGGGGGGGTGGGGGGGGGGGGGGGGGGGGGGGGGGGGGGGGGGGGGGGGGGGGGGGGGGGGGGGGGGGGGGGAAGAGACTCGGCAGACGTACCAGTAGTGCCGGTGGGGTACTTGTAGTTGAGCACCGGGGCGGGCTTGGGGTTGGGGCAGTCGATGTTGCGCATGATCTTCACGGCCACGGTGCCATCCTCCTGGAGGTAGATGGCAGTCAAGTCGACATTCGAGCCGGACCCCAGATCGTGGAAGATACCGGCGCGAATGGAATCGCCCACCAGCTGGGCCGCCTCATCGAAGCTCATGTCCGGCTTCCAGCGCGACTCAAAGATGGACATGGCAGCCAGCGAGCCGGACCCCATGGTCACGTAGGGAAGGGTGTCGGTCGAGCCGTGGGGGGCCACCGTGTGCAGCCGGGGACCCGTGTGATCCACGCCACCGAGGACCAGGGCAGCCGAGACGTGGCCTTGGTAGCTGTTGATGTTGTCGTGTGAGTGGACGCAAATGGGGCGGGGGTGAGGAGAAAGGGGGATGGCAAGAGCCACGTCCCGTGCGATGGTGAGCCCCCCCCCCGGTGGCACCGCCATGTTGCAGTCATTTGCGAGAGGAAAAGCAGGAGGCGTACCGGAAGAGGTGCTGCTTGAGGAGGGTCAGAGCGTTGACCACGCGAGCCTTGCGGCCAGTCTTGAGCTCATGGAGTCGAAGCTTGGCCTCGACCATGCCGGTGACATTCTCCGTGTCGGCGGCCGTGCCGGCACCACAGCAGAAGATGTTCGACGAGATGCGGTGGATCTTCTCGCAGTTCTTGTCGGCCACGATCGAGCCGGAGGTGGAGCGAGTGTCGGCACCGAGCATGACACCGCCCTGGTGTTCGAAAAGAGGGCAAGAGACAGAGAAGGGCGAGGGGGGGGGGGGGGGGGGGGAGGCGGGGGAACGGCGTGGGTAAGCGATGGGTAAGGCAGGGGGAGAAGGGGGAGAAAGGAGAGGGACGGGGGGAGAAACCACATACCTTGAAGACAATGCCCGCAATGGTGGTACCGGTCTTGGTGGCGTTCGGGGCATCATAGCCCATCCGGGTGAGGAGGGCATTGCTGAGAGGAGGAGTGGCGGGAGGGAGAAAAGCGAGCTGTCAGCAGACTATTCTGCCTGGTGCACAGGGAGAGAGAGAGAGAGAGAAAAGGAGACCCCGAGCGGTGTCCCTGTGGAGGCGAGGGGCGTGGGTGCACTTACCGGTGAGTGTTCTCGAAGGTGAAGCCACCGTAGCTAGCCGGGGCGGGGAGGGGGGTGTTGTTGGCGTTCGACATGGCTGCTGGGCGGCGGATCCAAAAACAAAGGGGGAGTGGGGAGCTGGGCGTGGGGCGAGTGGCGAGGTGGGGACGAGGCGAAAAGAGCGCGGCACGGGCAAAGGGAGGATAGGGGGAGAGGGTGCGGAGGGAAGACTCTGTCTCAAGGGGGGGATGAGCGCCAGTCGCAGCGGGGGGTCTCTTTGAGGTCGAAAGGGGCCCTGGGCTTCCTTCCCTCCGGGGTCCGGGGCAGGGAGAGGGCCCGTCTAGCCGCTCGTCCTCAGCGACTCTGTGTGTCCATCCACGCCCGGGGTGTGGGTGTCTCTCTCTCTCTCTCTCTCTCTCTCTCTCTCTCTCGCTCTCCGCCGGCTGACTAGAAGAATCGACCTCGGTGCACAGGCTGGCGCCCGTCTTTGAGGAGCCGCGGCCGTCGAAGGCCGAGGGCGAGAGCCGTGGGGGAGGGGGGGGGGGGAGCATCGAACATCGTTTCGTCCCCCCGACGCAGGGGATGTCCGGCGATTGACACGCTAGCGGGCCGACTGCCGATTATTCCAGCAAGCCGCCCCTCGCGGCCAGCTCATGGAGACCCCACCTCGAGACTGCGCAATCACACCAGCGTCAGCGACGGGGGGCGGGCGCCAGGCTGGCCAAGTACCACTTGGGGTCGCGCAGACACTGCACCTGTCAGGCGCTCGACTGGCCACCGTTGTACCCCCCCTCCCCCCCCTCGGACCCTCAAGGATGGCGAAGGACACACCGGGCGCCGGACGCGAGACACGGGCGGGGCTGAGCCAAGTGTCCACGTGATGTACTGTTTCGGTTCTGGTATTGGTCTATTGTATTGCTGGAAAGGGTGGGCCTCGAATTGTGGCGCCCCTGTGTGTTTCTTTTTGTTTTTTCCCCCGTTTATCTCAAGCAATGTGCTGCAGGTAGCCCTGGCTGATGAGATGCTCCACGGCCGATCGGGGGAGGAAGTGATTGCTGTTCCTGTGGTGTGGTTGCCAGTGCGTGTGAAAGCAAGCACCACGGGCGGCCGGGCGCAGGGGGTCAATGAATCCGAAGGGAGGGCGCGGCGGAAAAGGAGGCGATGGCCAGGGAGGCTGGCTTGCCGGGGAGCTGCACGTACTCCGTCAGGTGGACCACGCCATCCTCGGTCTGGATCGATCCACAATCGCGCAGGACACGAACTTCCACAAAGAGCCCCTGAGGTGGGGCCTCGTGTGCCATGAGATCCAGGTCCAGCCAGCCGGTGTCATACTCATCAAGCTGGCCGCCACCCGGAGCCGAGCGCGCAGCGCCAATCGTGCCATATAGCCCGCCCAAATCACTCTCGGCGGCGGCCGCCTCCAAGTCTTCATCCAGCACAACCAGGCCGCCGGTGCGCATGTCCGCAAGTAGGGAGGCATATTGCCGCCAAAGGTCGAGCTCGGTGCGACTCAGTCGAGCGGCCAGGGCCGGCGGGGGGTTCGGCCGGCCGCCCATCTGCCAGCATGCTCGCAGGAGCAGCGACGCTCGGCTGCGGACGTATGCCGCCAGGCAGCGCTTGTTTCGGAAGATGGTCAGCACGTAGGCCACTCGACGGATGTCGTATGCCGACACGGCTGACTCATGTCGCGACCGGGGAAGGCGCTCGACCGCGGTTTCCTCATCACTATCACCGGGTTCCACGTGCTCCGGAATAATGCCGGAGGTGGTGCTGGGAGTGATGGACGCGGTACTTCTGATGGTGGTCGCAGTCGTCGTGTGAGGGCTCATGGTAGTTTGGGTCTCGGTGGTCGACATGTGGGTCTGACTATCAGCCACGCTGACTTGGGAGGGTGCTGCAAGTGGCTCGGACTCCGATCGCATGTCCGAGTGAGTGACATTGCCTTGGCTGACATCGCCCTGGTAGCCGGAGGCGGTTGTCCCCGACCGGAGGGAGGTCGCCGAGTGGGCGCTCCGCTGTGACACCCCAGTGACCGACGGCGAGGCCGAGTCCATGGCCGACTCGGCACCGGAAAATATCCCAGCCGCGGCCTGCTGCTTGAGCTCATGCACGCGAACCAGGTCTGCCTCGATCATACTGGCCAATGAGCGGCACTCCATGAGTACGGCTCGGATGCCAGCTTCATTGTACGCCGGCAAAATGGTTTCCAGAGTGGAGGAGCTGGCATGCGAGTGCGAGGCCATCAGCGTCGTCACGCGATGCATCTCGCGCACGAGCTTGACCGCCTCATCGCCAAAGTACGACATCTGGGCGGGGAGGAAGAGAGGGACGCCCAAACGCGTGCGCCTGTGTGCGTGCGTGCGTGCGTGCGTGCGTGCGTGCGTGCGGTTAGGGAGAGTGTGTATGTGCGCGCGTGGCGAGATGTGTGATCTCTTTTGCGCGTCCTCAGTACGCGTGGGTTCGGCAACGCGCCAGAAGAAGCGAAAAGACGAGAAGGGAAAGACGAGAAGGGAAAGACGAGAAGGGAAAGACGAGAAGGGAAGAAGGGGGCGGAGAGGAGCGGGGGGCAGGGCTGTGCATACTCTTGGCGGTGGAGCGTCGGCTCACTGTGGGCCCTGATGAATCCGCCTTACGCCCCTCCCTTCGCCCACCAGGTGAAATTCAAATATCAACGGTTGCCAAGTGCCAACGAAGGGATCAAGCCCGGGGCGTGTCTGGTCCGCTGCATTGGCTGTCCCTCTCTCGGGTGGATGCGGCCGCCCCTCCGCCCAGGTATGAGAGTGTGACGCGGACGGCGTTGTGACCGAAGGACGGGAGGAAGGATATGCGACGTTTCTGAGTATTGTACATTTGGGGTCTTGGGGGGG
>NW_009242973.1:2616515-2620661 GCF_000388065.1 Fonticula alba | reverse complement strand
GGGGGGGGGGCATTGGGGCATGGGTGAGTTTTCCTTCCCAACGGCAGCGCACACAGGGGCCCAGGTGCATTGGCCGAAGCAACGGGCGAGGGAGATGGCAGAGCAGAGCAAGCAAGGACGGCAACATACCCCGCTGATGATCCCCAGCGACATGGCCTTAATCAGAAGGAGCTCCGTGTCGGCATCCTCCTCCGGGGTGCATTGGACGCCGGGAGCGGCCTGCGAAATGCCAACCGCCTTGGCCACACGAGTGAAGTCCACGGTGCGAATGCCAGACCCGGCCGGCGAGGCATCAATCTCATCACCCAGGCTGAAGGCCAGCTCAGTCAGGGCAGCCAGCTGGGTCTTGCGCTTGGCCAGGGCACGCGCCTGGGGGGTAGCAAGCAGAGCAGCGGCCGGCGAGGATGCATTGGTGCCAGAACCAAGATACTGCTGGTCCAGGCGGGCCCACTCGGCCAGGTCACCGGCATCAACGGCCTTGAAAATCTCCGCCACCCAGGTGAAGGGGGTATCGGCCAGAGAGGCAGGCAGGCCAGTGGCGATCTGGGATGGGGTTAAGGCGGCGGCGGCGGCGGCGGCGGCGGCGGTGGTGAGTGGGATAGAGGGGGCAGAGGGCAATCGGGCACAGGGCAGGCACATACCATCTCACTGACATCGTAGATGTCGTGGCTCAGCAGGCCGGCGAGGCAAGAGTCCAGGGCCATGCTGATGACGGCCGGGGTGCGGAAGAGGGCGGCAGCCGGATCGGCCCCGAGAGACAGCCCGAGCCAACCACACGCGGCCAGGGCCGCCGGGCCGCCGACATCCATCAGCGACAGGATGGCCCGGTAGGTGTCATCCGGGCGGTTGCGCGCCTTGAACATCTCGGCCTGCGCACGGAACCAAGCAGCATGGGTCGGCGGGTCGAGGGACTGCAGAGCCTCAAAGCGAGGCTCCAACTTCTCGAGGCCTATGCACAAGTGTGCGAGCGGGGGAAGGGGGGGGGGGGCGGCGGACAGTCAACAGGCATGAAGTGGCGCGCAGGCACGGCGGGGGGAAAGGCAGGGCAAGCGAGCAAAAGGGAGGGGAGATCAGCGAGCAGGACACACCATCGCGGCAAGCCCGAACATCGCCACGCATCAGAGCACGCCGAGCAACCTCGGCCATGAGACGAACATAGGCCGAGTCGGCACCAACCACCACGGCGGTGAAGCCAGACAGCGGGTTCTTCTCGGTCTCCTCGGTCTCCTCCGAGGCGAGAGCCGGCAGGTTGCGACCGAGGAACTGGGCCGACCGAAGCAGCAGGGACTCGGCGGCGAAGGGAACTGGATGGGAGGCGCATGGGCAGACGCATGTTAGAATACACCAACGCGGGGAGCGAGGCACCCAGAGGCGAGAGGGGAATATGCAAATAAATGTGGACGTCATCGGGGACACGCACTCGGAACGGTCTCGGCGATGGCAATCGAGAGCTCGGCCAGGGCGAGGGGGCTGATGTCGTCCTTCAGCGAGGGGAAGATGAAGCGATTGAACAGGGGAACCAGTGGGGACATGTCATTGTCCAGGGGGGTCTTGGCATCGGAGAAGGGCGGCTCAATGGGGGTCATGTTGGCACGGCAGGACCGAATGTGGTCCTTTAGGACCTCGGTCAGCTGGTACCACAGACTACGTAAGGTCGGCGGAGGGGGGCACAAATGGTGTACATGTCAGGCAGGGGGATTGACAGCCGGAGATGTGCGAAGGGAAGAGGTCAAGGGGAGGTGTGTGTTGGTGTTTGTGTGTGTGTGTGTGTGCGCAGGGGGGGGGGGATGCAGAGTTTGGGGAGGAAAATTCGGGGATGGGGAAAAAGGGACTTACCGCTTCTCGAAGAGGGTCTTGATCAGGCTCCACGTCTCAAAGAGGGGGGTGCCCTGGCCAGCCTCGCCAAGCTGGCTCTCAATGAAACGCATGGTGTCGGACATGGTCGCTAAGGAGAGGAGACAGGAGACAGGAGACAAGAGTCAGGTAG
The DNA here is from genome assembly GCF_000388065.1 of Fonticula alba. Lineage (NCBI taxonomy): Eukaryota > Rotosphaerida > Fonticulaceae > Fonticula > Fonticula alba. The sequence continues at coordinate 2,618,674 of NW_009242973.1, read as the reverse complement.
GGGCAGGGGCAGGGACAGGGGGGGGGGGGGGGGGGGGGCGGGGGGGGGGGGGGGGGGACAAACTTGGCGCGCGAGGATTGCGAAAGGCCGGCAGCGAGAGGCTAGGGAAGTACACTGGTGAGGGGACACGGGATGTGGCGCGGGAGGAGGGGGAGATGGTGGGGAGGGGAGGGCGGGGAGGCTGCAGAGAAAGAGGCGTGGTGTATGTGTAGAGCGGGGGAGGGAGGAGGGGGGGGGGAGGGGAGAGGCCGCGCAGGAGGAGGGATACATGTTAGTAAGTGACGCAATCTTGAGGCCGGAGGCTCGAAAAGGGTGGGAGCGCGCGGCGAAGCGGAGACGAACGGGGAGGTGTGGTATTGGGTGTGTTGGAGTGCTCCACGAAGGGGGCCAGGGGGGGGGGGGGGACAGATTCATGGGTGACGGGACACCTTGGCTTGGGCGGGCCTCAGCCCAGCGGGGCGGGGCGCTCGCACGATCCGGCGACTGTCGGACGCCCACCGAGTGGCAGGGGGGGGTCTAACCTGGGACCCGATTACGGTCGCCAGGACGGGGGTCAAGTCGCAGGCAGGGAGCAAGCATGAGCAACTTGGCCTGTCCGGAGCGGCGCGGCGGAGGCAGGCGGGCCTGAGCGTAAATGTCCGGTCCATACGTCGCTAATTTCCCCTGCACAGGGCAGAGTGGAGAAATGAAATATCGAGCCTCACACACGACGGACAAGGAAGCGTCAATCGAACGGCTGGTCTAATTCTAGTGGCTTCGGACTGACAGGGTGTATCACATGAGACGGCGTCACATCACACGGAGGACCGTGATACGACCATGAGTGTGAGGTTGACCAGCCCCCCACGCCCGAGCGACGAGCGCCGCCACGCGCCGAAAGTCCCCCCGCCCCCCGCTCCCTGCGAGAGATCTCTCCCTGCACTTGGGAGGGTTTTTTTCTTGCCTTTTTGCCGACCAACTTCCCGCGGCTGCCCCTTTTGCCATGCCCCCCCCCCCGCCTCCTTTCCCCTTCGCTCCCTCTCCCCTCGCGCGCGCTCTCTCTTTCCCTCCCGCCGTCTCTCGCACACCGCCCGCCAGCCTATCTTCCCCTTCCGTTCCCCCTCCCGTCCTTTTCATCATCATGGTACGTCAGCGTCAATGTCCCTGCTCCTCTGGTTGGGCCCCTTGCTTGGCACTTCTCTGACTGTCCCGCCCCCCCTTCTATCCACGGACCCACAGTCGAAGGCCAAGAAGACACGCAAGTTCGCCGCTGTCAAGCGCGTCATCGACACCGCGAAGGACGCCCGCCTGTGCGCACTGATCGGCCCTTGCTCAACTCGACCTGTCTTCCTGCCGGATCCTGACATCTCATCTGTCTCCCTTTCTGCCCTGCCTCCCTCACACTCCCCCCCCCTCGCCCTTGCTCCCGAGCAGCAAGGCTGTCAAGGCCAAGCAGGCCAACGCCGAGAAGAACAAGAAGCCCGACACCCCGCAGGTTCGTGATCTGGGTGCCGTCAACACCGGTCTCTTCTTCCGCTACAACACGGCCCTCGGCCCGCCGTACCGCGTGCTGGTTGATACGAACTTCATCAACTTCAGCATCCAAAACAAGCTGGAGCTCATCAAATCCATGATGGACTGTCTCTATGCCAAGTGTACGCCAGCATTCGCCTCCGGGGTCTGGCATTGAGGGGCGGGGAGGGGGGGGGGGGGGGGGGTTGCTCTTTCCGACCACTTGTCTCACCTTCTCCCTGTTTGTTGTCCCCGGACCACAGCCATTCCCTGTATCACTGATTGCGTGATGGCTGAAATCGAGAAGCTGGGCTCTCGCTTCCGTGTCGCATTGCGGTTCGTATTCTCCTTTCTCGCCCCTCCTCCCCTCCCTGTCTCCCATCCAAATGGCTCCTCCAATTGGTGTCTAATCTTCTCACGGGCTTCCCCCCGCAGCGTGGCCAAGGACCCTCGCTTCGAGCGTATTGCCTGCACGCACAAGGGCACGTACGCTGATGACTGTCTGGTTGAGCGTGTGACCCAGCACCCCTGCTACATTGTGGCCACCTGTGATCGCGATCTCCGTCGGCGCCTGCGCAAGGTTCCCGGTGTGCCGATCATGTATATTTCCAACCACCGCTACAGCGTCGAGCGCATGCCCGAGGCCTTTGGCGCTCCGCCGGTGTAAT
>NW_009242973.1:2602243-2616340 GCF_000388065.1 Fonticula alba | reverse complement strand
CCCCCCTCCCCCTCCCCTACCACGAGGATGGTAGCTGTACAATAGCTCCGGAAACGGCGCCCCAACCCCAACTTCCTTGTTCCCCGTCCCCCTTTCACGCGTGTGTGCACATGCACCACACAAAGAAGCATCAAAAAAATACATCCCTTTAGATAGCGTCGTAGATGGTACGCGTGGCCGGCCCCCAATGCCCGGACAGGGGAGGCAAATTAGAGATCCGCCACAAAGCGCTGTGCTCCGTCTCGGCCGCGAGCATACATTGTCTGGAAGACGACCTTCGAAAGGGGGAGGCCGATAGGCCGAAGACGATTGCGCGGGATGATGTCTGCAAGAAGCTGCTCGGCCTGGCGGACGCGCCCAGGGTCCGACCCGGGGTCCACTCCGACCAGGCTCTCATACTGTCGCATGAGTGCCGCCAATGAGGGATATACCATGACAATTGCATCGGCCACATCCTCCGACACCTTGGGAATCATCTATCCCCCGAGTGGTGGCCCAAGGTGGGTTTATGTGAGCTTGTTTGTCTGTTTGGTTGTGCCGGCGAATGTGTGCATGCCCCCGGCAATGAGGGGGACGGCGGAAAAAAAAAGGAAAGAACGAAAAGAAGTGATGTCAAGGCGATATATGGGGCCAAAGGGGCACGGACCATCAATGCATTCTTCAAAAAGACGGCGGCTGGTGCTTGGCCGGCTGAGGTGGCCGTCCGTTTAAAAGCCTCGAGGTGCTGTTGGCCCACATCCGAACCGACCCGCCTGACGGCCACCGGCGACAAGAGCATATCCCAGTGCACGTGCAAAGACGCACACGCACATCGAAAGCATGGAGTTAGGACACATGCACGCCATAAGTGCCCCCCCCTGTCCGCCAAAAAAAAAAAAGAAAAAAAAGAAGAAAAGGACCATGATCATTGACGAACCGGTTTTTCCGGATCAACGAATACACCAGCGCAAGGAGCTTCCGGACACTTTCCTTGCGGGTAGCGGTCTCCACCAGCTGGATGCCGGTGTCCAACTGCAGATGAACAAGTGCCTGGCGAAACTGAGTGGTGGTCAAGATGGGCGCCGGCCTGCCGGTACCCAGGTCGCCAGGTGCATCGGTCGGCTCCTCCTCATCACTCGAGCCGCTGAAGTCCCGAGGTCAAAATGCGTGACAAGCGGGAGCATGGCAAAGGTGGAACCCCGATCGGAACATACCCAGATGAGAGGCCACTCGAGAGGTCGGCCCCTTGAGAGGCAACTTCGGCCGCGGCCGAGGCAAAGCGCGCGGCAGCGGCCTTTCGCAGGGATTTCTCGAAAACCGCACGTCCTTCCACAATGAGCAGCGCATGGCGGCGATGCGACTGAATGGTACCCGCCTCGCGACTGGGCGACTGTCGACCAAGCCCACCGGGCCCGGAGGAAAACAAATCCACAAAAGGGTCAAAGTCTCGCAAGCCAGTCGGCACAGGACGGGTCCCGGAGCCCGGCACATCCGTGCACCAGGGCAGCGAGCTGCGCGGCGACGCGGCGAACGCCCACTCGGCCAGGGTCCTTCGGAGGGTGGCCCGAAAAGCCGGTTCGGCGAACTCCCGCGCGGTGACCAGAGCCAGGGTGTAGGTGACTGGGACTGTCAGGGAGGAGCTCGTCTCGAAGGCACCGGCCGGATAGAGATTCAGCGGCTCGGAGATGACCACCTGCAGGGATCGCGCCACAGGGAGGGACCTCTGACTGAGTCGCGAGCCGGGGTGGGCATTTCCCGAAGGGAAGAGGGCCGTCAACTCCTGGAGATCGAGATCCACCGGCTGTACGGGATCTGGGGGCACGCTCGCGGGGCCGGACCCAAGTCCAGGAAGCGGCGGCAGCGAGTATGCCAGCTCCGATCGGGTGATCGAGGGAAAAAACTTGGCATCGCACATGTGCTCCAGGCTCTCGATCAAGGCAGGTGCCAGGTCGTCACGAACTTTGCCCTACGCCGCCGCAAGAGGGGGGAAGAGGAGCCCAAGGAAGACATTCAAAAATGTCAGCGACCCAGGCGCACTTTCTGATGAGTTCCTCCAGCGAGGGCAGGAGTGAAGGCCACGAAAAAGGGCGAACCTTCGATCGGGGGATGTCCCACCGTCGGTCAATCGTAATTCGCGGCGCGGGAGCCGTATCCGGGGCCAGGGCGGCTGACGTACTTGACCGGGCCGCGGCTCCGGACAGACGCTTGGAGCCAACATTGGCCCGCTGTCTGGGCTGTTGTGACGGGGAGACCGGCCGCGATCCGTGATTCAGGCTCGGGCCGAGAGGGGGCACCGCATCAGACCATCCGCTGTCCAGAGCAGGCGCCGACCGGGAATCAAATATTGCGGCTGGCGGATGGGCCCGACCGGGAAGGAGGTCGTCCGCGGAGAAGGACGGCGTGGGGATGGAAGGCCTTGTTGCGGCTGAAGCGGCGGCCTCCGCGCGAAGGCTGGCCAGGAGATCTTCCCCACCGAAAGACAGGGAGCTGGTAGCAACAGCCTGCTGGACCGGGCGCGGCGGCCCGCCAACATCGACATCCGACAGATCACTGTCCGAGGAGATCAGCACAACGATGTCCTCCATTTGAAGCCCCGCTGACGAGCCTCCAGACCCCGGCCGCGGGCGCTTGTTCGGATGTGCAGCCATCCGGCAGGGCGTGCGAGCGAGGAAGCGGGATAGGGCGAGGAAGCGGGATAGGGCGAGGGCGAGGAGGGGGGAGGGCGAGGAGGGGGGAGGGGGGGGGGAGGGAGAAGGGGCGGGTGGGAATCTATTCAGATCGATCTTCGATCAGTGACCCGCCGCCGCCCTGTGTACCCCCCTCCTCTTCTGCCGACAGAAATTACGAACGGAAATGGTCCAACGTGCCAGCCGATGGCCCGATAGATTGGCATATCGGCCGTGGGAACGGCTGGCAAAAGCGCCACCCCAGAACACCGTTTCCTCGTCACGCGATATGACCGTTACCGGTATGAATCCCCCGATCGTACGCACCGCTCGTCGCGGCCATTTTTTTATCCGGTCCTCCCTTCACACGAGGGCACACCCCACGCGCTGGAAACAAACATCCCTTGCCCCTCTGCCTGTTTGGTGCACCTGGCCTGCCTGTTCCTTTGCCACCACCCCTTCCGCCCCTATCAACTCCGTTGGGGCAGAAACCCGGTCCAGATCTTGGAAGAGATCCGGCTTTTTTTCTTTCTTTCACCGGAAGGGTTGATGTCCGCTTTTCCGCCCTTTCCTCGCCAGCACCCTTCCCTGGGGCTTGCAGGATGGCTCTCCGAGGGTCTCGGTGTCTTGTGTTTGTCCCCGCCCCCCCCCCCCTCCCCGGGGGCTCCTCGGGGCATCCTCCCCAAGATCCCGCTTCTTTTCGGCTACCGCCTCGAAAGTGGAAACATGCTTTGTTAGTTCACCCACTCACCTCCTGCCCCCTCTTCCTTTACCCGGGCCTCTGTTCCTTTTCTCGCCCTCCTTCTCGCGCCCTCTCTCTCTCTCTCTCTGTCTCTCTCCCTTTCTGCCCACCCCCACCCGCAAACCCTTCTGTCTCCTCCCTGCCGCTCCGGCCTCTCCCGACTCGTCGCAAATGGTACCTCCCCACCGGCCCGGCCATTTGCCAGTTTGCTCCTTTGCCACCCTCTGACGGAAACCTGCTGCAGTCCAACCCGAATCGCCCCCGCCGGACTGATTGGCACGTGTCGTCCGACGCGGCTGAGGCTCCGACCTCCTTCGGTTCCTTCAACTCCGAGCCCACTAGCCCCGGCAGCACGGTCCCTTTCACCGATGCGCCCACCTCCCCCATGGGCGGCGGCTTCTTCAGCGACGCCCCGTCGGACTTCTTCCACCAAGACCACTCCCCCGTCGCGGATGTTGACGATAATGATGGCGTAGTTCTTGAGGATGCCGTGCCCGAGGTGGACTACGGTGCCCCGGCGCATGGGGACGACCTCGAGGATGAGGAAGATGATGGCGAGGATCTTCTTGGCGATGACATGGAGCAGTGCGTCTTTCTCGCCATCCTTTGTATCCCCTTTTCATCCCCCTCTGTTGGCCCTCTCCCTCCCTCCCCCCCCCCCCCCGCCCCGCCCCCCCCCCCCTGTCTGCCTCAGGATGACACTGCCTTCCCCTTGCTTCTTTTTTTTTGGCGCGCTCACACATGCACCCACATCCACACAGGGACTACCGTGTCAACCCGGAGCTCGACAAGTACGAAGGCCGTGGCATTGATGACACCAATTATGGTGAGATGGACATTGGCCAGCGGCGGCTGGCGGACGCCGAAAACCGGAAGCGTGCGCGCGACCGTCGCCGCGCTGACCGCCTGGCGGCCGGCCTTGGCGATGATGCATTCAATGAGGGTGCGTTGCTTCTCGGACCTTGCCAGCACACACCGGTGGGAGCCCCCTTCGCCTGACCGCCAAATTTGCTCCCCCTCCCCCCCCCCCCTCGAAGATGGTCTCGGCGAGGATGACGGTGACTTCGATTCGGATGACCCCGATGCCGAGGGCTTCCACGAGCGCGAACTCCGCCGGCGTCGCATCGAAGACGATAGCATGGCCACCGCCCATCGGGCCATGCAAGTCCAGGCCGGCTTCGATGAGGAAGAGGCCATGGTACGATCTCCCTCCCCATCATCTCTTGTCATTGTCTCCCTCCCTCCCTCCCTCTCTCCCTCTCTTTCTCTCTCCCTGCTCGCCTCTGCTTTGTCTGTTTTTCTCTTTCCGATAGACCGACTCACCAAGCCTCCCCCCCCCCGCCACCTCGACCCCCCATTCCCGATTCCCCGCTCCCTCCTTCGATCATCCCGTCTACCCGCTCCCGGACCCGTAGAAGGATGTGTCTCTCGACAACCTGGATGACATGCGTGGATATGCTCCCCGCGAGTGGGTTCAGCTCCAGGCCACGCGAAATGCCATCCGCAAGGCTTTCCAGGCCTTCATCTCTTCCTACCTGGATGAGTTTGCCACCTCGGTCTATGCCCACCGGATCAAGGAGATGTGTAACGGTGCGCCCCCAAGCCTCCTCGCCCTGCCCCTCTTCGCGGCGCCACTCGGTTCTCTCCTTCAACCCTTGGCCTTTCCTCCTCTGCTCCCCCCGCCGCCCCCCATTCACACATATGCACTGCCTGCCCGCCTGTCGGTTGCTCCGTTTGCCGTGACATGTCACCAGCCAACCGCGAAAGCTTCGATGTGTCCTGGCAGCACCTTTACCACAAGAGCCCGGTGTTGGCGCAGTTCCTGGGCCTGGCGCCCACCGAGATGCTTGCCATCTTCGATGAGGTGGCCCTGGAGTTTACCCTGACCATGTTCCCGCATTATCACCAAATCCATCCGGAAGTCCATGTCCGCATTTCCGATGTCCCAGTCATCGATAAGCTTCGCGACCTGCGCCACAATCAGCTGAACCACCTGGTCCGAGTGTCAGGCGTGGTCACCCGCCGGACCAATGTCCTCCCTCAGCTGCGATATGTGAAGTTCGATTGCGCCAAGTGCACGGCTGTCCTCGGGCCGTACTATCAGAGCGGCGATGGCGACGAGATCACCATCGCCCGGTGCCCGGAATGCGAGTCCAAGGGCCCATTCACCGTGAACATGGAGCAGGTGCGCCACCTTCCTCGTGGCCCTTCTTTTCTCAAGGCACTGCTGGTGGCCGCGGCCCGGTAGCCCTGCTGCCTGCTTCCGTTGTCCCTGCCACTGTCTCAGTTGTCTGTGTCTCACCTTTTCGCTTTGTTTTTTTTTTTCCCCTCCCCCCTCGCCTTTCGGTGGCCTCTCCGACCAAAGACGGCGTACCGCAACTTCCAGAAGATCACAATCCAGGAAAGTCCGGGTACCGTGCCGGCTGGGCGCCTCCCCCGGCACAAGGATGTCATTCTCCTTCGCGATCTCATTGACTCGGCGCGCCCTGGAGATGAGGTGGTGCGTGCCGGACATTCCTCCCCCCCCCTCCCCCGATGACCCTGCTTGCATTTGCTTCACCCCTCTCTCCTTTCCTTCCCCACGCCACCTGCACGTCCCCTTCGCCTGGGGCCCTCTCCCCTCGGCAATTGGACCTCCATCCAACTGACATGTGTACCCCGCCCTTGCTTGATCATGGGCCCTCGATCTGTCTGCTTCTCCTGCACGGGGGCTGGCTGGTGCATGTAGGAGGTCATCGGCATTTATCGGAACAATTTTGATGCGGCCCTGCACGCGCGCAATGGCTTCCCCGTGTTCCAGACCATCATCGAGGCCAACAATGTCATCCGTCGCATGGACCATCTGATGGCGTACAACCTCACGGATGAGGACCGTCGGCAAATCCGCCAGCTGGCGCAGGATGAGCGGATCGGCGACCGGGTGCGTCTCCACATGGTCTTGCGCAAAGCCTCCACCTCTTTCGGGTCTGAACCTCGGTGCCCTTTTTGGCGCTTGTCCCCGCCCCCTTGCCTGTCGCCTCCCCCCCGTCTCTCCGAATTTGGTCGCACTGCCCCTGCTTTGTTTTCTCCCGGTCAACCCATGCGTCGCTTTTCTTGGCTGACCCCCTCACCCTTTCTGCTTGCTTGTCGGTCGGCACCCGACTGCGGCTTTGGCACACTGTCCGATGCTCTTTGCCAATACCCTCCCCCCCCCCTCCTGCTCCTGCTCCTGCTCCTGCTCCTGCTCCTGCTCCTCCTGTTCCGGCTTTTCTGCTGTCCCTGTGTAGATCGCCAAGAGCATTGCTCCTGGTATCTTCGGACATGAGAACATCAAGCAGGCGCTGGCCTTGTCGCTGTTCGGCGGCGTCGAGAAGAATGTCGATGGAAAGCACCGAATCCGTGGCGACATCAATGTCTTGATGCTTGGTGACCCGGGAACCGCCAAGTCCCAATTCCTGAAGTATGTCGAGCGCACATCCCACCGGGCGGTTTATGCCACCGGGCAGGGTGCCTCGGCGGTCGGTCTGACGGCCGCGGTGCAGAAGGACCCGGTTACCCGGGAGTGGACCCTTCAGGGAGGCGCCTTGGTTTTGGCCGATCGGGGCGTGTGTCTGATCGATGAGTTTGACAAGATGAATGACGCCGACCGGACCTCCATCCATGAGGCCATGGAGCAGCAGTCCATTTCCATCTCCAAGGCCGGCATTGTCACGTCCCTGAATGCCCGGTGTGCTGTCATCGCCGCGGCCAACCCCATCAAGGGCAAGTACGACTCGTCGCTGCCCTTCGGGCAGAATGTCGATCTGACGGAGCCCATCCTGTCGCGTTTCGACATTCTGTGCGTCGTTCGGGATACGGTGGATCCGGTGCTGGATGGGAAGTTGGCGCGCTTCGTGGTGGACAGCCATCTGCGCTACCATCCGGAGTTTGTGGCCGGCACCGATGAGGTGGACAGCTTCCAGCTGAATGCCGATGGCACGGTGAGCAGTGTCTCGGCGGCCGGGGTGGATGAAGACCTCCTGGACAATGAAACCCTGCGGAAGTACATCATGTTTGCCCGGCAGAATGTCCGGCCGCGGTTGCGCTCGGCCGATGAGGACCGCATTGCGCACCTGTATGCGGCTCTTCGGCGGGAGTCCGCCCATACGGACTCCATCCCGGTGACTGTGCGTCTGATTGAATCGATCATCCGCATGAGTGAGGCGCGCGCGCGGATGTTCCTGCGTGATGTGGTCCGCAGTGACGATGTCAATGTGGCCATCCGCATGTGTGTCGAGTCTTTCGTCAGCGCGCAGAAGCACTCTGTCGGTCGGCAGATGCGCCGGGCCTTTGCCCGTTTCCTCTCCTTCGGGTACGAGTCTACCGAGTTGCTGGCCTTCCTCCTGTCGTCGGCCATCCGCGAGGAGTACTCCTTCCAGCAGCATCGCCTGGCCGGGGCCGATGTCAGTGTGCTGGAGCTTCGGGCAGAGGATTTCGAGTCGAAGGTGCGTTTGTGATTGGCCGACGGGCTGTTGGTGTGTCATGGGCATGGGGTGTTCCCGGATGCCCAGAGGGCGCCGGGCCGGGTGGCGAGGCTTTGCCGGGCGGGCGGCGGGGGGGGGGGGGACCATTGGCGGGCGCAAGCACGCGTGTGAAACGACGATCGCGCCCAGGCACCATGACTGGGTCGACTCGCGATTGCAATCGCCCACATGTCCACGTGCTGCACGCGCGCGCGCGCACACACATCTGTGCATGTTGACGCGCACATGCGTCCGCGCGTGTTCCTGTGTGTGTGTGTGTGTGTGCTGAGGAGGAATGGGGAGAGTAGGCTTGTCCAGGACAGTCGAGCTTTCTCCCAACTCCGCGGGTTGGCGACTCTTTCCCCCGTGCTAGGACAGTCTTTTTCGTTGCTCTGTGCCGCATGTTCGCACTGACACACAGTGCTCATGCATGCTGCTGGGTTTCCTCTGCGTGCCCGTCCCGAATGCTGACCTGCAACTTGCTTTGCCTGGCTGGGCATGTGCTTCGTTGGTCTGCTGGCCATCCCTCCTTCATCCCTTCTTGCGCATATTTGGGCCTCCTCTTGGTGCACAGGCGCGCGAGTACGATATCCATGATCTGCGTGATTTCTATGCGTCGAAGTCCTTCGCGGCACAGAACTGCGAGTACGACGCCGAGCGCCAACTGATCATCGTGAAGCTCTGAGGCACGGTGTTCTCGCATCCCGTCTCTCAGCTTCTCCTCCAGGTGCCGACGGGGCACCTCCATGTCCTTGTGTTTCAGGCCCGCTCTACTTGCCCGGATTCGTGTTCTTCCCTCCCCCTTAATATAGATGGCTGTCCTTTGCTCTTTCCCTCACTCCTTCTTCACAGCTGCTTGGGATTCGCCCTCGTTCGGGGGGATATCTCGATGTTCGGGGAGCACATTCGTCCACCCCCTCCCCTCCCCCCCCCCCCTCTCTCTCTGCCTCCCCTCTCAGGCTCCCTGCTCTCCACACCTCGCCCTCGCACACCCACGCACCCACGCACCCACACACACGCACGCGCGCACGCGCGCACACATGCACACACAAACATGCGGACAGCATGCTCGCATGTGTGTCCCTCCCCCCCCCCCCCCCCGGGACTGACCCAATTTGCCCTTGTCGCATTGCTTTTAGGAAGGGAAGGGTTTTTTAGGGTCGGGTTGTCCCGACTCAGGCCCAGACCTACACCTGGTAAGACATTGGGACGGACAAAGAGGGCGGGGGCGGGCCGAGGGGCGGATGGAAAAAGTGGCTCGGCTTGTTCGGGCTCACAGAATGTCACGCAGCCCGCCCCGATCGGGGCTGGCATGGAGGGCCCAGCTGCTGCCCCTGCTTATCCGATCTTCCCAGTCTCCGGGGAGGAGGAGGGGGGGGGACCATCCTTCAACCGACATCTAAGGCCCCCTCTCCCATGGCCATAGCGTTCTCTTTTTCATGCCTCCTTCCCCCCCCCCCCCCCCCCCCCCCGAGGATCATGCGTGTCTGCTTCGTGCCTTGGAGGCCACGCACCTCGGCCCTTGGGGCAAGCTTAACGGGCTCCCCAAGGCCAGCCGTCATCCCTCTAGCGCTTGTGCTTGTGCATGCGTGCGCGCGGATGTGATTGCCCTCGCCCTATAATGCTCACGCTCGAGGAGTGGGCGGGGATTTGTTTGTCTCAAAGAGCCCACCTGTGTCAGTCCGACACCACGCGATGACATCGAGGAGGGTGAGCTTAGCCAAGGCCCTCCTCGCGGACATCGGCTCTTCGCCCCTGCCCTTCCAGCCCGACATTGCTGAGACGATGCCCACCGGAGCATGTGCCGGTCCGCTTGGATCCGCGTCCACGACCCGCTCACGCCCCTGTGCAGGTGAATGTTGCTGCACGCACGTGTGGGCCCTGCAGTTGTGGCCGGGCATCGGGATGGGGGGGAGGGGGGGGGCATTCATGTGAATATGGGAAGGCGAGGTGTCCGTGGGTATATGCAGCGCATATGGTGTGTCCAGATCCGGTGGGCGGAGAGGTGCTCAAAAAGCGGGGCAAGGGAAGTCGGGGGGGGGCGGGGGGCGGGGGGAGGTGGGGGAATTAACTGCCCCTGCTGGTGTCTCACGTAAGCCGAAAGCCCAGATCGGTGAAAAAAGCCCAAGGCTGGTGTTGGTGTACCTTGGTGAATTAATTCCCTCTGTGAGTGTGTGTGTGTGTGTTTCGTGCTCCTCGTGCTGACTGAGTTCAGGAGGTGGATACGCTTCTAAGACGAATGCCTCTGTGCGCAATGGGATCCGTTTAGGGCCATCTCGCCTTGACCCGGCGTCGGGGGTGTTGAAGCACCTGGCCCCGGGGATCGGGGGCCGGGGGGGGGGGACCCCAGAAGGGCGACCAGGAGACTCCCGGAGTGCACCAAAAAAGCCCCCCCCCAGTCTTGTCCTTGTCAATGTGGTGCTCGGGACTTTCAAGGGCCGCGGAAAGCAGGACAGAGGAGCCAGAGCCGCGCGAGGAGTTGCCCCCACCCTGCCTCGGGACACAAGGGGGGCACATCCAGACCGGCGGCCCCTCCGCCCACATTCAGGGCCCCAGGCCCACAATCAAGGCACGGAGGAACATTACTCCACAATCGCCTGAGTTGGCAGCTTGTGGGTGATGAGAGGGATCGAGAACGGTCTAGACGCGCCTGACCATCTTCTCACCTTCCTGCCTGGGGGGGGGGGGGGGGGGGGGCGATGTCCACGTTGATGCGGTCCGGGCTGCCCGGCACAGGGCCACCGGTAAGTCCGACCATTATTTCGGCCACCTCGATCCCGGACAGATATTGGCCCGCCATCCTCGGCGGGCCGGGGAGAGCGGCCGGGGGTGGGGTGACATATGAACGACTGGGGGCATGTGTGCATGTGTGCATGCATGTATGTGTTCGTGTAGAGGCCCTTGTGTGCGCACACGCGCGCCCATGCCTTTCTACTTTCCACCTTCGCAATGAACATCATCAGGGAGCCTTGTCGACGGGCATAACCCTAGGTGCCGCCGGGCCGTGATGGCATGCGCCCGGAAGGAGCCTCTCTGCCTGGTAAGTTCGACCCCTGTGGCGGTCGAACTGAGACATGGCCCACCGGGACCGAGGGTCGAGGCCTGATCGAGACAATCGACGCTCATATCTGGCCTCGGGACGGACCCGTGCGAAGTATAATATTCGTTCGGGCCTCCCCGCCGCCACTGCCTCCCCTCCCTCGCGCCCATGTGCTCCGTGTATCGGGCAATCAACGCCCCTGCCCCCGGGCCCCCGGGCCCCGCGTGCGAGCGCCCACGCCCCAAAGAGTCCCCCCCCTCCGGTGGCCGCAGCACGAGCGGGGGCTAACATGCGCCCTGGCCCGGCGACCCCCTCTAAAAGCTAATATACCGCAAGCAGGCATTCTCACACATGGCTAGACATAGCTCCAAGAAGACCGGCATCCTTCGGGGGCGGGGGGGCGGATGCGCTTGCATGCAGCGGGATGTGTCTTCCCGCCTGCACGTCGCCTCCTTTGCCCGGTTCCCTCGCACTCCGCTGGCCACTCGGATATGGTGAAGTCCAGTTGCCGGGCGCCATTGGACCGATTCGCGGAAGGTGGGGCCTGGGCCGCCGCCAAGCGGGCACGCAGTCGCCACATGCATGCCGATGAGATGGTACCCGGCCAAGCGGGGCCGGGGACCGGGGGGCGAACACTTCCTGGCGATGCTCCAGGCAGCGCACGTGCGTCGGTGAGTACGCGAGAAGTGCTCTGGACCGGGCTGAGTGCGCCAGTGGGGAGCCCACGGATGCGGTACATGCTGATTATCTTGCCCAAAGGCATCATGTCCCCAGCATGCGTGCGAACTCTCCTTTGGTTCTGGCTCCATCCGAGCCTCCTTTGCCCCGACTCCCCCCGGCGCAACTCGCCCCCGGGGTAACTTGGCCATTGAGCAGGGGCACGAGGAGGCCTGATGGAGAGTCCGCCGAGGGGGAGGCCCGAGCATCTTGGATCTATGGGCCCTGTTCCGTGGACCGGGGCCAGGACCGCGATAGGGCCATGGATCGGATTGCGTTCGAGAGCGCGAGGCAAGGCACCGCCGGTCGCCAGCCGCCCATGCGGAGCGTCCGTCGACCGTGAGCCATGCCCAGCCGGAAATGGGACCCCCGCCGCATACCTCGGCGGAAGGTGGTGACCCTCCTGCCTCGAGGAGGATACAAACTGGCAGAGACAGGCGACAGAGAAAAGCATGCCGATGGAGAATGTGTCCTGTGGCTCGCGGGGCAAGGCACTTTCGCGGGGACGCCCGTGGAAAATGAGAAGCGAGCATAGCCACGTCCATGTTCCGGTCTACAGGCCATCTCGGCTTCCAAGAGCTCGCACGATCGATTCCCTTGTCCTTTGCGACCCTGGTACACTCCTACCGGGGAATGCTTTTTTCTTTTACTCACGCGCGCCCAGGCCCAGGCCCAGCCAGAGGGTCACCTCTCGGCCGGCTGCTCATCTCGAGTGGCCAGCCCCGCCTAATGGCAAGACGGCTGGCCCGTGTCCGGCGACATGGCTCGACCGCGCAAGCCATCCGGAGATTAGGGACTTCGATGGCTTCAAGTGCCCCACACCCCAGCCGGGATTGCAGGCGGGGGAGGGGGGGGGGAGTGAAAGGGGGAAATGGGGAGGGGCATTTGCGAGCTGCCTCAAGGGCGGCCTCAGCACGCCTCCGAGCCCGGGGCACCGCGGCGGTCGCGACATCGGCGTGCAGCGTCCCGAGCATGAGACGAACAAGGGCGGCAGGTTGTGCCCCAGCGGCATATTGTATATTTGCCTCGGCGAAGGTGGTTTCCCCTTCCTCCCGGGCCAAGCGGACTCCCGGCCGTGTGCAATATCGGTGGGGTGTTTCAGTTCACTTGTAAGCGGCAGCAAGGGGGCCCGCGGCGAAGTGGCCAGATTGTAAAATTACTCCCTGCTCACCAGCACCCGGGTCAGCCCGCGGAGCCAAGCAGGAGTCAGGGAAAGCGGCCCGACTTGCCACCTTCCTGCAGGCGGCGGAGCAGCCCCCACTGGGCCCCGCGGCCGCGGGCTCGGCTGCCTCCCTGCCCGGCAACGGCACGAGAGACAGACCAGGCCGGGCACTGGGCGAAGACCTCGAGCGGCCGTGTCACGCATGATGGCGCCCTTTCCCTCTGTCGCGCTCCCAGGACCGGAGTCTGTATGTCAGGCCCTCCCTCGCCTTCGCTATCTATCTCTCCCCCCCCCCCCCCCCCCCGGGCGGGAGTGCGCACGTAAGGAGCATTCGCCACTCGGTCGACTCGAAATGCCGAGACCTGGCCCCCGCCCTGTGGGGGGCTTGAACCAGCCGCTCTCGCGGCAGACACCGCCGGCGCATCGCACGCCCTGCCAGCTTGCCGGGCTCGCTTGCCTTTTCTCCGCTAAACGAGCCGGCTCCACCCGAGGCCGGAAGTTCAGCCGGCCACCCGCCCCCGAGAACCGGGAGTACCTGGGGAAGGATCAAGCTACCACGCCCCAAAGGCCCAATCCGTCGCCTGAGATTAGCTCGCGTGCTGCTCTTCTTTGGGGCCCCGGGCGATGCCCCGCCCCGTCTTGGCTCCCTTCACTCCGCGCCCCTACTCGCGCGCACACACACACATACACACACCCTTATGAAGACACGGGGCGCGCCCCGTGCTGGAACGCATAATTGTGGGCCCCCAGCGCCGCCGGTCTAATGAGCCGGCGCCGGGGGCGTCCTATGTCGCTAAGCTGACGAACATGAGCATCCATTCGGGATTCACTGCCGCCTGGCTCGCGGGCCCTTGCCTAGCTCCGAACGGGGGGGGGGGCCGGGCCATTTTCTGGCTAATTACTCGGTCCCAAGCGGCCGAAAAGAAGAAAGACACACACACACAACGGGGGGCCACGGGCCCGGGCCCCCGGCTGGTGTGTCTGTGCTCTGGGGCCAGCGGGCGAGCGGGGAGAGGTGACTCGACCCCGCGAGCAGTCCGATCCGCTCGCCGGTGGAGCGCATCAAATCTCCCCTTCCCGAGGGGCAGGGATGGGGAAAAAAAATAATCACAACCCCCCTGTCCGGTCGCGCTGCATCTCTCATCTGCGCCTCAGGCCTCGGGGCTCT
The DNA here is from genome assembly GCF_000388065.1 of Fonticula alba. NCBI lineage: Eukaryota > Rotosphaerida > Fonticulaceae > Fonticula > Fonticula alba. Next base: position 2,602,385 of record NW_009242973.1, on the reverse strand, counting down.
CAGCCCGGGGCCGAACCCCCCTTCGACACTGACGTGTATGCCGGTACGCACCCGGCGTCCCCCCCCTCCCCCCCCCCCCCCCCCCCCCCCCCCCCCCCCCCCCCCCCCCCCCCCCCCCCCCCCCCCCCCCCCCCCCCCCCCC
>NW_009242973.1:2597834-2601068 GCF_000388065.1 Fonticula alba | reverse complement strand
CCCCCCCCCCCCCCCCCCCCGTTGGGATCTCTTCGCGTGAAGAGGCATTCGTCCGCTCGGCGTGAAGCAAATCGCGGAAAGGGCTGACCCCTGTGGTCCAGTCCCTTTCGAACATTCACCCCTTGATGCAGTGGTGCACGGCCCCATAACTCGCGGTCCTATGGACGGATGCCCGCACATCTGAATGTGTGCCCATTCACTCGGGTGTAGATCCACATTGACAGGGGGCGAGTCCGGGGCCCTGCCCGTCCCGCGAGGCGGGAGGCCGAGCGGGCACCGGGAGGGGGCGGGGGGTCATGGTGCGCTTGCCCTCGCCGGAACGCCTGCCGGCAACAAACATTGGGCCTGGGACCGACCTGGTCCCTGGCCGACCGGACGCTCAACAACTGAAGTGTCCAGACGCTGGACCCTGGGCGCTTGTCATTCGCCTCCGGGGCGTGGAGCATCTTTGCCCCGGGGCTATGCCTCGGGACGCATCGCGACCCGCAGCCCCCCCCCCCTGCCAACCATTGCTGGGAAGCCCGACGCTCGAAAGGAGAAGGTAGCCAGCCGGATCATTGTACACCGGTGGTCCGGGGGGGGGGGGGGGGGAGGACGGGGGAAAAGGCCCCGCCTATGCCTTGGGTCCCCTGGGCGGGTGGGAGGAGAGGGAGGCAGGGCCCGGGGGGGGGGGGGATTACGAGCATCAAGCAAGTGCTGCCTGGCCTTGGTACCGGGGGCAGCAAGCAGGCTATTAGCAATTTCCGGAGCCGCGGCCGGACGTGGCTCCTAAGCGCCCAGGAAAAAAGACCGCCTTTGGGCGTCGGCCCAGCGGCCACGGCCTCGGATGTCCGGGGCGCCGTCTCTCAGGCGCGGGTCCTCCTCGCAAGTGGCGAACACACGGCGCGGCAAGCCACGGTGTCGGCGGCATGCTGAGCGCCAATGTGTCTCCTTGGCCAGGCGTGGGGGCCCCACAGCCCGAGGCCAGGGGACAGAACTACCTCCTTGGCCCGAGTGCTTGACCACCGGCAAATGAGGAGGCCTGCGAGCCGGCCTAGCCGGATGCCGGCCACACGGTGGCATGTATCCGGCCCATGATGAAGCGGAGGCCTCCAAACAGGGTATGGGCCCCGGGGCCGAGGGCCGAGGTCTGAGGGCCGAGCACAGGCGCATGGAGGTGGCGGGAGGCGAGCAGGCGAGACAAGGGGCACGCACGCCGACTCGCGCAGAAGCACGGCGATGGATCTGCGAGTTGCATGGACGCCAGGAGGGCGCCAAATACCGAGCAGGGTCCCCAGAGAGGGGGCTCATGCCACCGCTATTGCCAAGGGGGGGGGGGGGCGGGGGGAGGAGCGCATGCGCGGCTCCCAGGCAGACGTGAGCACACACACGCACCTCGGAACGTGGGCGTTTGGCCGAACCACGCGCGCAGAGGCCGACACACGGGGCGCCCAAGCTCGGAGGAATGCTCGGCATACTCGGGCCCAAACAGAGACCCTTCAGCCGGGGGCTCTGCGTGGAGGGCCTCCGGCATACTGCTTGACAGGGCGAAGGGCCGGGGGGAGGGGCAGAGAGGGGAGCGAGAGAGAGAGAGAGAGAAGAGCGAGACACCCAGAAGGAGAGCGACCCTGCCGCCTCCGGACACACATGGTAGCAAGGGTGCTGGACGTAGCGGCGGCCAGGCAGAGGAGCGGACGAGGGCAGCCAACGGCGGCTTCGGGGGCCAGGGGATGTTTGTCCGTCGGCTGGTGGATATGGCGCCTGGAATCGGTGCCGCCTCTGACAGTCCATTTCCCGGGAGGCGCCCCGGGACGCAGGCGAACTCCAAGGGCAGGTCGCATGCGCTCCCCGTGGGTGCTCTGGGCTACATTCGCGAAGCCGTCTGCGCACATGGCCGGCGGTAGGGGTCCGCACATGCACGCTCGCATACCCGCATACGACGCTGCCGGGAGCGGCTGGCTTCGCGTGTATTGCCTCCCCCCCCCCCCCCCCCCCCCCCCCCCTTTCCCGGGCCCCGGCAGGGCGAGTGTCTGCGTTGTGATGGCGGGCTATATTACAGCCTGTGGGGTCGCTGGCCGGGCCCACGCCTGTGCGCCCCGGTCCAGAGCCGGTCCGGACCCGGGGCCCGGCACCAGGAGCCGGTACCTGGTGCACGCTCATGAGGGAGGATATCCCACCTGGAGATGCCGGGTGTGCGCGGTGTGTGCCTGCATGTGCGTGCGTGCGTGCGTGCGTGCGTGCGTGCGTGTGAATATGGGTATGGGTGTGAATGGGGCGCGAGATATGTATCGCTCCGATGCATTCTCCACGCGGCCCCAAGGGAGGGAGCAGATCGCAGGAAGTATCCACCCGGTCACCGGGCGACGGTGCTCCGTCTGCCATTTACGCCGGCCGCTTTGCGTACGCGTCTGGGCCCGAGTGCGTGCGTGCGTGTGTCCGTGTGTCCGTGTGTCCGTGTGTCCGTGTGTCCGTGTGTCCGTGTGTGTGTGTATGCGGTGGTAGAGGAGAGGGAGAATACGTCGCCAGAGGCGGTCTTCCCAGGAATCGCTCGTCCGCGGGTGGATTGAAGGCTCCCGCCCCCCATGGGGGGGCGGGGCGTCTTCCCGCTCACCAACGCCCGGGAGCGAAGATGCGCGCCCGGGTTCAGCACCCGGAAACCCATCGCCCAAATCACTTCACGGTGTGTATCCCACCAACGGAGACTGGGCGCTCTTCGTCGGAACTCAGATTAATGCCAGCTGCGAGCTGGCGAATGGTGATCGCGCGGGCGAACCTAGATCGGGGGGAGGGAGGAGAGAGAGAGAGAGAGAGAAAGAGGGAGGGAGAGCGCGCCTGGCCCCCTCCACAGCTCGGGAGCATGTGCTGTGAAATGGGGGCCGGCCCCCCCCGGACCCGCCGCTGCGCGCCCCGACGGCCATCACTAGCGGCCAGGGGACGAGGGTGTGGCCGCTTGTGCTTGGGCACGTCGAAACGCCCGAAAAAGATCTTCCGGGTGGCACGCCGAAGAGGGGGTGCGGCCCCAGAGAGCAAATCGTCCCAAAGCGCGGAGGGCCATTTTGTTCCCACGACAGAGGCGATCGCCCCATGCCCCCGGCGCTCGAACATCCGACCCGGGGCCCCCGGGGGCATGACGGCCCCGTCCGAGGGCCGCCAGGCCCCAGGGCACTCCTGTGTGCGGCCGGCCCAGCGCGCCCAGACTTTCGACGCCGCGAGCACAAGAGATGGCACGCGCCGGGGCCAAACGCACCGCGAGTC
>NW_009242973.1:2596137-2597426 GCF_000388065.1 Fonticula alba | reverse complement strand
CATTCCGCGCACGCGCATCGACCCCCCTGTGCGCGTGTGGGCGCGCGTGCACTCCCTTGGTGAAATATCTGCATGTCTTTGCAAAGGTGGTGGGAGTGCTTGCCGCGGGGCTCGGTGATTCCGCGGTAAGAGCGTATGACTGGTCTCGCCCCAGGAGATGGCCCGCGCTCACTCCCGCCCACACACACACACACACACACACACAGCCTCGGCGGGCCGGGATTGGGGCCGAGGACCTCGTCGCAAGGGGGCCGGAGGCCCTCACACCACCCACAGGCTTCGCCCGGCCCCGTGTGCACGTCGGGTCGCCCCGGGTGGCCTGCCTCGGCTCAACGCGATTCCGGCGCACGCCACCGGGCGGCCGCCCCGGGGGATCCCCGCGCCAGCCTGCCCAATCCCTCGCCTCCGGCCGCCCGGCCGCCCGCACCCACACCCGCGTCCACATCCGCGCGCACTCACGTTCACCAAAATACTGCTCCTCAGCAGCCACAATCTACACACACACACACACACACACACCCGTATATTGCGTTGGCCAATAAAGCGGGCGTTTTTCCCGCCGGAATAGCGACATCAATATTTTGATGATGTCCCTCCCAGCCAGACGGGGTGCGGTGTGTGCGCGTTGATCCGGGGGGAGAGATCGCGTGCGAGGGCTATTCCCATTAACACAGAGGGCTGCCCGATCGCTGTCTCCCCCCCCCCCCCCCCCGGCCCCGGCCCCCCGAGAGCGGACCGCATGCGGACCCACCCCTCCCATAACCGAGCCCCCCCCCCCCCCCCAGAAAGCCCCGAGCGCCCAGAGAGGTCTGGCCAATCTGGCTGCTAACCGGTGGCGTTTTGTCCGGATATTGACTCCCCCGCCCCAGATCCCTTTCAGTGGGGGGGGGGGGGGGGCGACACACTCTCATTCCCTCCGGCCCCCCATCACCCGGCCGCACGGGGGACCACGGAATTCCTCCCTGCCTCGGGTCGCTCCCTCTCAAAGTATATATAAGTGGGCGCCCCCCTCGCCCTCTCCTCCGGAAGGTTCCCCACCACAACAACACCAGCCCCCCTTTGCCTCCACCCTGATCCTCTGAACCTGCCCCCGCACCCCACCCAGCTACAGAATCCCGCGATCCCCCCCCCCCCCCCCCACCCCCCCCCCCCCCCCCCAAAAACCCCCGGTCCCCAGAGAGGCCTGGCCCAACGCGGATGTAGCCGGTGGCGTTTTTTCGCGGATATTTCCCCCCCCCCCCCGTCCCCCTTCGGGGGGGGGGGGGGGGGGGGGCGACACACTCTCATTC
>NW_009242973.1:2591575-2592481 GCF_000388065.1 Fonticula alba | reverse complement strand
GGGGGGGGGGGGGGGGGGGGGAGCGATGGCTGCCGACAAATTTTCACCCAATGTCGCGCTCGTCTCCCTTCCGCTCTCGGTGTCTTTCGCCCGTCCTGTCTCCTCCTCCGGGTGCACCCCGAGCCCGACAAGGGAGGTGCCACCTGGAGACGACGAGAAAGCGAAGAGCTGTGGAAGGCCACTCCCTCCCCCTGGTCCCTCCCCCTGGTCCCTCCCCTCCTCCCTGGGAATATGTCCCAGAGGAAAGCAAGGCGACAAGCAGCTGGCCGTGCGCGAGAAAGAGGCGGGCAACATGTGGTGCACTCCCACACTCCGGGCCACCCTCCATGTGGCATGCATAGTATGGCCATCTCCGTAGCATGTGTGCATACGTGTGCATACGTGTGCACGCCACCATCATGCACATGCGCCTGGCTGGTCCAGAGCGCAAGGGGCGAGATGTGCAAGCGGCCGAATGGCCCCCCCCTCATGGGCCTCGCCCTGCGCCTCCCCTTTGTGCACAGCCGCACGGGATGACCTCTCTCTCTCTCTCTCTCCCCCTCATCTCTCTCCTTCTCCGGGAGGGATTCCCCCAGACCAGAGACTGTGGGCGATCCCCCCCCCCCAGAAAGAGATCGGCGAGTGGCTGCCTCCCCGCACACAGGCCACCTTGTAAGGGGGACTGGCCTGTGTGCCCACGGCAAGTTACCCTTTACGTATGCGCATGCGTACATCCTCGTGAGTGTGCGTGTGCGCGGCCCCATGCGCAAGGTGCATGCGCGCGCGCGCGCGCGTGTGTGTGTGTGTGTGACAATGTTTAACAGTAAAGGATCGTCCGTTGGGCCCGGATTGTCGGCCATCCTTCCGCTAAAACGTAGGGTCTATAGCTGTCTCTGAAATCCCTGGGGCCAATCCCTGTCCTTGTAG
>NW_009242973.1:2583628-2591565 GCF_000388065.1 Fonticula alba | reverse complement strand
GCACGCACGCACGCACGCACATCTGCGCGCCACCCTCTGAGCAGCCCCGCAGAGCCTGAAATCCCTGGGGCCAATCCCTGTCCTTGTAGGGCATCATGCGTACAGTTCCCCGCGTGATCCCTAAAATATATACCGTGCAAAATATTAATTCCACCTTTTCGGGTTCTCCCTCCTTATGTGTCTACTTTTTTGTGTGCCTCACGCCAGAGGAGGAGTCGGAGGCAGCCGCAACCAGAGGCATTTTTCTTTTTGGAAAAGTGCAAGTGCGTATCCGTCCGGGTGTGTGTGTATGTGTGTGTGTGTGCGTGTGTGCGTGTGTGCGTGTGTGTGCGTGTGCACATGCGTGCAGGTTCGATCTCAAGAATTGAGCGGGTCTGCGAGAGGGGAGCTCCGGCACAACGGGCGGTCTCCCTCCCCAGAACAGCCTAATTCCGGAAATTGAAAGTGACACGTCTCACACCCAGCCAAATGGGGCCAGCTGCTGGCGGACCAGGGTGTGTGTGTGTGTGTGATGCGTATATTTGCATGGCCTGCCCCAGCCGATGTCGGGGTGTCGGCTGCTTGAGGCCGGCTGTTTCCGAGGATCTCAAAGACCCGCTCTCCGAGCCCGAATGGTCAGCCGCATGAGAGAGAATGGCCGGCGGAAGGTGGCGACAATATGGGCGCGGGCCGCAGAGACGCCGGCTTTAGGCGCGGGGGAGGGAGGGGGGGGGGGGGGGGGGCTTACGGCCGGAGGACATGACGGGCCAATCGCTCAGCGTGTCTCTCCTCCTGCGGCCAAGCTTCCCATCGTGCGCGGCATTGCGGCTCCGGCCCCCCCCCCCCCCGCCCTCAGCCCTGGCTGCTGGCACAAGCGAAAGTGGCCACACTCGAGAGAGGGAGAGTGACACACACGCACACACACATGCTTGGAGGCGGCTTGCGCCACGCACTGGCCAGCGGGGGGGGGGGGGGCGGTGCTCGCACGTCGGCCTACGACCAGAGGACCGTCAGCATCACCGCCCCCCGGGGGACGGCCGCCTGGACCACTTGCTGCCAACTGATCCGGGGCCGGTGACACCTTTCGGCGGTCCGTGCCCGGAGAGAGAGGCCACCAAAGGGGAAGAGCCAGTCCAGCTTGGCGCCGCCGGGACCCCAGGGCCACCCCTGCCACCCACAACCAAATCGACTGGCCACCCTGGGCTCCGCCACTTCGACGGCCGCCGCGCGCGGCTCCCGAGCCATATCCCCGCGGACCGACACCGATAGCGCCGCGCCGCGCCGCCCCACCCCCCCTCCCTCATCACATTCGCGCCCGGATCCCCGCCGGTCAGGGCCAGGCGAGGGGACGGGGACAGGCGCAGCGAGGGAACGGGGCCTGCTAGGGTGGCTGCACAGCAGCATGCCAAGTGGAACTTGCTCGAAGCCCCCTTGTCTCCCCCCCCCCGAGCCCGACCATCTTGCCCGGTTGGTGCTGGCTGCCAGCGCGCGCGTGCCTGTGCCGTTGCATCACCGGCTTCCTGACGTGGACTGCCAGCCCTGGGGGGGTGAAGAAACATCAGGGCCTGCATGCGCTGAGCTCGGGGGCCCGGGGGCGGGGCCCGGGGAAGAACGAAGCCCACTGAGGAAGCCCGAAGCCCCGACATGGGAGACAGGCCGCCGGCGGGGCCTGAAGTGACGACCCTGCGGCGAGCGCATGTTTCTCGCGGGCCGATCAGGCTGATGCCGGGACTCCAGTCCCGCCCCCGCCCCCGTCCCTTCGGCCCCGGCTTCGACCCGGCCCCGAGGGAGGGGCGACAAGTCTCTAGTCAGCTGCCAGTATTGCCCCCGGTAAGCCGGGAGGCTTCATTTGCGACTCCTTCCGTCCGGAGGGTTTTGCCCAATTTATTTACATACACACCCAGCTGCCTCCCCTCCCCCCCTCCACATATATTGTGTCGCTCAAGCCACCTCGCCCGTCTCCCGCCGTCTGACGCCGCCCCTTCAGAGCCAGAGACATGTCGTCCCTCGCGATGTCGCTCGCGTCGGCTGTGCCCAGTGGCACAGATGCCGCCGGCGCCAACTCCGACGACCTGGCCGCCTACTTCCGGTCACGCATTGAGGACCTGCAGGTGGCCATCCATGAGAAGACCCAGAACCTCCGGCGCCTGGAGGCCCAGCGCAACGAGCTAAACTCCAAGGGTATGCCCAGGCACCAGGGCCTTGTGTCTTAGCTCCGCCCGGCTCCCGCCCAAATGCGCCTTCTCACCCGCATCTCCCCCTGCCCTGCCCCCCCCCCGTTGCATATTTCCCGCAGTCCGCAGCCTCCGCGAGGAGCTCCAGCTCCTGCAGGAGCCCGGCTCCTACGTTGGCGAGGTCGTTAAGGTCATGGGCTCAGATCGTGTTCTCGTCAAGGTGCGTGTGGTGCTTTCGGGCCGCCTCCTATTTTCTTCCTCCCCTGCCCCTGCCGGCTGTTCTCCCCTGCTCTTTCTTGTGCCCCTCCAATCGGCCTGACTCTTCATGCCATCTCCGCTGCCCTTTTCAGGTCCACCCCGAGGGCAAGTACCTTGTCAAGGTCGACAAGGCCATCGACATTTCCACGCTCACCGCCACCACGCGCGTGGCCCTGCGCAACGACAGCTATACCCTGCACAAGGTCCGAATCCTCTTGACCGCCCCCCCTCCGCCCCCCCCCCCCCCCCCTCGGCCCTTCTCCCCCTCGACTGACCTCTCCTCCTCCTCCTCCTCCTCCTCCTCCTCCTCCTCCTCCTCCCTCGCCTGCATTTGCCCCCTCCCTGCAGATCCTCCCCAACAAGATTGATCCCCTTGTGTCGCTGATGATGGTGGAGAAGGTCCCCGACTCGACGTACGACATGATCGGCGGCCTGGACAAGCAGATTCGCGAAATCAAGGAGGTCATCGAGCTGCCGATCCAGCACCCGGAGCTCTTCGAGGCGCTGGGCATCTTCCAGCCGAAGGGTGTCCTGCTGTATGGCCCGCCGGGTACCGGGAAGACCCTGCTGGCTCGTGCGGTGGCCCACCACACCGCGTGCACCTTCATCCGCGTGTCCGGCAGCGAGCTGGTCCAGAAGTACATTGGCGAGGGGTCGCGCATGGTGCGCGAGCTCTTCGTCCTGGCCCGTGAGCATGCCCCCTCGATCATCTTCATGGATGAGATCGACTCCATCGGCAGCAGCCGTGGCGATGGCGGCGGCGGTGGCAAGGGCGGCGGCGATAGCGAGGTCCAGCGGACCATGCTGGAGCTGCTCAACCAGCTGGATGGCTTCGAGCCCAACAACAACATCAAGGTCATCATGGCCACCAATCGCATTGACATCCTGGATGATGCCCTCCTCCGGCCTGGTCGTATCGACCGGAAGATCGAATTCCCCCCTCCGAATGATGCCGTACGTACTGCCCCCCTCCCCTCGGTTGTGTGGTGGGGATGTGCATCCGCGCGCTCGCCCCGGCCCCCGGGGGCTGGCTTTTGTTTACCAATGGGCCTGCAACTAACTGCGCCTCTCTCTCTCTCTCTCTCTCTCTCTCTCTCTCTTTTGCCCCCCCCCCTCCTCCCCCTGCCTGGACGTAGGCCCGCGTGGATATCCTCAAGATTCACTCGCGTCGGATGAACCTCGCGCGTGACATCGATCTCAATGCCATTGCCTCCAAGATGCCGGGCGCGTCGGGTGCCGAGTGCCGGGGTGTCTGTACCGAGGCGGGCATGGTGGCCCTGCGCGAGCGGCGCCTTCATGTGACGCATGCCGACTTCGAGGCTGCCGTGGCCAAGGTCATGCGCCGTGATGCCGACGCCAACACCTCCATCAACAAGCTCTTCATCTAGGGCGGGGGCGGTTGCCTCTCACCGGTCCCCCTCCTCCGCTTTCTGCCTGTCCCTCTCCTGTTCTTGCCACGCCGCCTGGCCCCAAATGTACACTATTCTCCTTTCTCGCAGGGTTTTTTTTTTTTTTTTTTTTCTTTTGCTCGTGCCATGCCTGTGTTGTCTCCCCCTCCCTTTTCCCCGGCCCGGATCCTTGCCCGGCAGGCAGTGACCGGGGTCCATGGCAGACTGCTTCTTCTTGGCCACATGTGTGTCATGAGCCCTTGGTGATCCTATGTTGTTGCCTTGTGCCTTGATGATGGGCTGCCCCTTGTGCCCCGGGCCAATGGATCTCTCTTTCCTCCACGCCATCCCCCCCCCCCCCCCCAGCGTCCTGTTTTTTTTCTTGCTGCTCTGCTCTTCCCCAAAGGAGGGGGGAATTTGTCCCTCAGCGGCTTGGTATCAGCGTGCGCTCTGGCCAGCCTCCGCCACTGGTCGAGGACCATCGGGGAGGGGAGACAGATTTACGAGCAGTTCCCACGCGGCCGGGGGGGCACATTCACACCAATACCACAGCCATCTGGACATACCCTCGAACTTCCTCCCGATGGCCCGCCCCCGGACTTTCTTCGTCCCCCCCCAGAAAAATGCACACACGCACACATACACCAATATGTCTCTCTATCTCCCTGGCTTTTCGAGTACTGCGAGGAGACCCCGTCGAAGCCGCCACACATCATGAGTTCCAGCCAGTGGGGCATTTCCCCCCCCCCCCCCCCCATCCACCAAGTCAACGAGGCCCACCCCGCCCCCGCCCTGGAATCGAGACCACGAATGAGGAGATATTTGTATTTGAAAGCAAGGACACTTACGGAATGGGGAGAAAGAAGGGGACTCTACTGGGGGGAAGATGGCCGTTTTTCTGAGGGTGTCTGTGTGTGGGGGCCGCCGCCCATGCACATGGCAAAAGGGCATCGGCGCGCACAAACGCCTCCGAGCCCGATTCACGTTGCCCAACAGAGGGAGCATCGCAGGGGCGCGGCATACATGCGCGAAGTCGCGCACGCGCGCACAGGCCTGCACGCTCCCAATTAGGACGGAAGTGGAGGGAGAGAGGGAGCGCATCTTGCGGCAGGCCCCCCCCCCCCCTCCGCCTCCCCTCCCGCCCGTCCCCACCACCCCGGGAGCACCGTGTTCATGATGCACACCCATGGAGTGAGAGAGAGAGAGAGAGAGAAGGAGGGGGGGGGGGGGACACGCACGCATGTGGCTGTCATATGTGTCGGGCGCCGAGACGCTTAAGCGGAGTCGTTCTTGCGCTTGGCGGCGATGGCCTCGGCATACCAGGTGAGCTCGGTGATGAGGTCGCCGATGGCGGTCTCGTGGAACTTGTTGGGGGTCAGATCGGCACCCTCCTCGGAGATGGCCTCGTGGATGGTGGGCACGGCGACGATCTTGGGGATGACAAAGGCACCGAGGTTGCCGAACAGAGCGCGGGACAGGCCGTGGGTGCGGGCGCCAGCCAGGGGACCAATGGAGTAGGAGGCAATGGCAACCGGGCGCTTGGCATAGTCATCGGGCACGAAGGAGTCGATGAGGTTCAGCAGGCCGGGCTGCAGGTTGGCGTTGTACTCGCCGGTGACGGCGACAAAGGCGTCGGCCTCGCGGATGTGGTTGCGCAGGGCGGCCAGCTTGGAGGTCTGGGTGTCGGACAGGTCCTCAGCGGTGTACTGGAAGCCGTACTTCTGGAAGACGGGCAGGTTGTAGTCGGCGGCGTCGGCGAACTCAACATCGATGTTGCGGTTGCGCAGGGTGTTGAGGATCATGTTGGCCAGGCGGATACCGTTGCGGCCCTCGCGAACGGAGCCGAGGAAGACGACGACCTTGATGGGGGCAGACATGATGAGGGTGGTGGTGGTGGCGGGGGAGGGGCAGGCAAGAGTCGACACGGGGCCGAAGAGCAGCGTGCACAGGAGAGAGAGGAGGAGGAGAAGGAAGAACAAGTGAATCTTCCAGGTGGCGGGGGTGTACTTCATCTTGAACGAGGGGGCCAAGCCAGGCGGGCTTATATAGCTTTCGACGAGGGCAGCGGGGGCCGGGGGGGGGGGGGGGGTGAGGGGCGAGGGGGCCGGAGCGCAAGCACAGGGCGGGAGAATGTCCTCGTTGGCAGGATGAGACGGGGCCCGAGGTGGGGAGACAACGGACACGCGAACGGGGGGCGGGGGTCGGGCGGCGGCGAACGGGCGACACACCTGGACATGTCCAAGGCACTCAACAGGCAGGGGGGGTGAGAGGGGGGAGCTCCTTCTCTCCGGACTTGGGGGATGCCGCCTCGCCAAGGGCCAGGGAATCCTCAAAAGCGACAGTGGGCGAGGCCCAGCGGTAGGGGGGGGGGTGGAGAAGAGACCTGTTCGCCTGGGCTCCAACGACAGAAGGGCGACAGCCGGCCCGCGCAGGCGTAGCTTTCTCGCCTCTCATCGCCAGGCTCCTCTGCCCCCGCCCCGGCACACACACACACACCCACACCCACACACGCACACACACACAAACATACGCAGCCAGCACAGCCGAGTCCGGCGCCGAACACCGCGGGGGAGGGCTCGGGAGAAAATGACCCGGCGAGAAAGGTTCGGAGGCGCTGCCGGCCGGTCGCCGGACGGGTTGGGCTTTTCCGTGAAACGGCCCCGGTGGCGAATGCCGGTCCAGAAAGGGGGAATGCCAGGGGGAGTGGACAGTACCGAAAATGGCCAAGTACGCGCGCACGAGCACGCGCCAGTTCCAAGCCCCCTCCCGGCGGTGTGGTGCTTACCCTCACCCGGCGGGCCGCTTACTCGCGGGCAAGGGGCAACACCCGGGGCCGAGGGGGGATCCAGCTCCCTGGGCATCGTCAGCCCGGGCGCAAATGCCCAGCCAGTTGGTAAGCCGGCAAGGGTGCCGACAAAGGTCCAGGGCCGGCCCGGCCTAAAAACATACGCCCGAGCCTGGCCCGCCCCCCCCCCCCCGCCCCCGGCTATCGCGGCCAGCTAGCCAGCCAGCCGGCCCGAACGGGGCAGGCCCGAAAAAGGGAAACTAACTGTCGCAGCAGGATCCGCGCAAAGGTGCGTCGGGAGTTTCCCCCGCCCCTCCCGGCCCCTGCCCCGGCGCCGGCGAATGGCCTCCGCAGCCCCTCGCTGTCCCCGGGTCCGCTTGTGCCATGGCCGCCCGGTGCGCTCGACGGGCCTCCCTCCCGGGGGGTCCGGACGAGTGTGGGCAAGCGCGCGCCCCCTCATGCACATTCTCAGACAGTCAACTTGTCCGGACCAGTCGCTCGGGAAACATCGGCGCGGACGCCGCTCGGAATTTTGCCCGACCCTCCGACCGGGCACCACATCACATTGCGGGCAAGGACGCCAGCCAGCGCCGTCCCAGGCTCACATATGTCCGAGAGCCCCTGAGCCCCTCTCGGCCGGCCACCCCGTCTGAGCGCGGTCCCGGATGCTGCCTACGCACCTCGCCCTTGGCCTCGGCTCCGGGCGCGCGCACGCGCAGGCACCCCCCCCCGCCGCTCTGTCGGCCCCTCCTGTCTTTCCAACGCCACCGCGGTGGCCGCGGCAGAGGGACGACATAATGTCCCAGCCAGAGGGCCCTATCGGCGAAATAGTCCCCGGGGATGTCGTGAATATCGCATTGTTCCTTTCCGGCGGAAGCATACACACCCTCGCACTCGGTCAGCTTTCCCTCCGCCCCGCCCCGGAGATTCCCGGCCTTGTCTCTCTTGTCTCTTCCCCCGGCCGTGTGTCCTGCACCCCCCGCCCCTGCTGGGGACCGACAACGGGATTGTTCGACAATCGGGCCGAGCTGGCACACGCCAGTCTTCTTGTCAGCACGCATGTCGTCTAGGGTGTGTTGTGCGTGTGTGCGAACCACCCCGAGTCTTCCGGGTTCGAGACACGTCTACCCCGGGCATGGGGATGGACGTGCGCCCGTCCATGCCGGGGCGGCGCACATATACCCCGCGGCCGCTCGAGATAGAATGCCCACCGGTCCGGGGCAGATTTTCCATCCCCCCCCGCCCCCGGTCCGTCCGACCGTCCCACGCCGCCCCGAGCTGTTCCGCACCACCAGGAGAGAAGGGTCTCGAAGGGCGGCGAGGCAGGCGCCGCGAGGCCAGGGAGGCGGGGCG
>NW_009242973.1:2579515-2583618 GCF_000388065.1 Fonticula alba | reverse complement strand
TGGTTCCGGGAGGGGGGGGAACGATCTGCATCCCCATCGGGGCCATTTTACGTAATGATCCCCTGGGCGTTACTATCCAGCATGTCTGAGGGGTCCGCCTCGCCGCGTGGACCGGACGAGGCCAGCCGACCGTTGCCGGCGCGCGCGCGCGCGCGGTCGACCCCATCCCGCCGGCTGTGTAGATCGAGGCCCGGGTTCCGAGGAGCGAAAGGCCCCGACCAGCGACCTCCCCCCGCCCAACTTGAAAAGGTCAAGCTCAGATGCGCCCCCCCCCCCCCGCGCCGCTCCGTCGACGAGGCAAATGCGCGGGAAGGCTAGCGGGCTATGTTATCAGGATATTTTGATTTGTAATCGAGTCGAGCTGCCCTGGACCGGGATTTTGATTGGCGAAGATGTGTTCTGATGGACAAGCCTTCTGCGAGAGGAGATCCCCGTCCGGAACCGGATCACTAGAATACCATTATGAACTCGTCGGTGGGCACTGAATGAAAGGGCACACTAGCCCGCTTTACAGTTAATGAGACTGTGGGCTTTATGAATTCAGTCGGCCGCGGCATTTTGCGCGTCGTTTCCGATGACCGTTGTGGGGCAGGAGCCCATGGGCCCACCTTTGAGGATCGGCTCCCCCCCCCCCGTCCTTCGATGCCCCTTATCCGGTGTGGTGCCGAGGGCCTGCCTCCGCAGTCATCGATATGCAAGCAAGACCGCCCCCAAAGCAAGGCGCGTGCACATGACCGCGAGGACAACGCACGCCACATCTCATGTGCCTGGTCGGACATTCCGCCATCCGGACGTGGGGCCACACTCTGGACGCCGCCATGGCCCCCAGCGGGCGCACCAGATCCGACGACCATGCTGGCGGTGGCTGGTTCTCCACCGTGAGCCCCGCAAGAATATGGCTCAGTATCATCCCGACGGAGAGGCAGCCCAAGGGACTCGCTGCGCCGCACAGTCCGGCCGATGCCGCCGCCCCCGACATGTGGGGGCCGCGCGCGGATGCCACGCGGCCACACGCGGATGGGTGTGTCATTCTGCAGGGCTCCCGAGCCAAGGCACAGTTGCATTGGTGCCTGATCTTGCTCCCACTCCGCGGCCGCCTCCCCCGACGAAGGATTCCCCGGCAGCCGCCAGGTCAAGTGTTGCCAGCCTTCCTGTGTGCTTTTGTACCCATGCTGTCGGTGCTTCTCCACCAAGGGGAAGGGCAGGCTTGCATGCTTGCACACTGACACACGCACAAAATTTGCCCAGATGCCCCCACTGCGACAGGGGGGCTTGGTGTGCCTCTTCGGCGTCTCATGCGAGCAAGCAGCCCCGCCCTCGGCCCTTCGGGAGCCAGGAGGGTGGGCATGCTGCTGGGGATGCGATGTTCCCATGCCGTGGGCGGCCTTTTCAAGGCGGGGTGCCCACCCGGTCTTGTCTCCCTCCCCATCTCGTCCCGAGTCCAAGGCGTGTGGGGGTCGTCCTCCACCCGAGTGGACCCAGCTCTACGCAAACATGCCGAGATGCCCCCCTAGGGTGTGCGCCGGCCGGCACCCGTGGGCAGCCCCATGTCTATGACCCTGCCCTGCGATGGACGTCCAGGCCGAGGCGCGTGGACTCTGCCACGGCGCGGCCATGATTGACGAATCGCCCCCAAACAGGAGAAGGATCACCCGCGGCCCAATGTACCAGAGTCCTTGGCGGCAGCGAGGGCCGAGGCACCGCCGCCGTGCAGCCGCCGCAACATGTCGAGCCATATATCTCGACTTGCGCCTGGCGGTCCGATCTTCACGGCCGATGCGTCTCTTTCTTCCTGTTCCATCACCATCTGCACTCCCTCAAGCACGGACTTTGGCGCCTTCTCCACCGTGTGAGCGCTGGGGCTCCCCCTCCCCCCCCCCGCTTCTCTTTCTTCAAACCTCCGGCCACCCTCTGGCTTCGCTTCTTGTGTCTGTTATTGCTGGGCTGGAGGAGGTCCCGTGTCCTTCGCCAGGGAGTGCGTGCGGCTGGCTCCGCTTTGGGCCGGCGCACCGTGCCAGCTCGCATATGTGGTCCACGTCGGTCCCTCTGAAATATCTCCCCCCCCCCCCCCCCGCATCGGGCGCGCCGTTGCGCAGCCATAGGGCATGGACGCGTGTCTTTCTCACTCATTGAGGTGAAGGTGTGTATATTATATATAGATCTCTTGTCGGGTCTTTCCCCCTATCTCTGTGCTCCGTGTATGCGCGGGTGGGGGAGTGTGGGGGGTGGTTGCTCGCGCGCGAGCCTTCATTCATGATCTCCCGCGAGGGATCGAAAAAATGGCACATCTCTAGGGGACCTTACAGGATGGTGGAAAGACACGCGGCCACCACGGCAGCGGCTGCCGACACGGCCAGCCCGCCGAGGGGCGAGCGCATGGCGGCGGAGTTGGGGCGCTTGGTGGGGGTGGGCCCGACGATCGGCTCGGCCGTCTCGCCGTTGGCATTCTGGCACACAGCCGAAGAGGTGCTGGTGGCGACGCAGGAGAAGTTCGTCGGGCAGAAGCCGCGCGCACCGCGAGGGCACTGCGCGTGAGCGTGGCGGGGCGCGTGTTTGCGGAGGGTCGCACATGGGGGGGGGGGGGGGGGGATCGCGCGAGTGCGAGGTCAAGTGTCAAAAGGGCACGGCGTTGGCGGGTGGCAGCGTCACATCGTGAGAGAGTTAGAAAGGTGTCCGCAATCGCTCAGGCGCATGAGCGGGGGGCGCGGCATATTTGCTTCTTCCTGTCGGGCCCTGCGCCCCTGCCCCCTTCGTGTCTCCAAGCTCCCGACAGGAACGGCGAACCAGCCTTTGCCAGGGCATAGGCCCATCCCCAGGTCACCGAGAGAGGCGGAAACCGAGCGGCAGGAAGGACGACGCACCCACAGGAAAGTCCCATCTGCCTCGCAGTAGGTGCCATCAGCCACCGGGCGTCCGAGGCAGTTGCCCTGGATGTTGGTCGGGGCCACGTAGTTGACGACATTCGTCATGCAGTTGTCCGCCTGGGTGTGCATATGCGCCGTGAGGGGAAAAGAGGATATGGCCAAACCCATGGGCGCCCCCGGAATGGGCAAAAAAAAAAGAAGCGATGACCATGACACAGGGAGGAGCGAGGGAGCCGGAGGTCGGAGCACCAGATGATGGGGGGCCGGCACAAGGGTCAAAAAGAGCGATGTCCCGTATGTTAGAGAGCGCCAAGTCGCGGGGGGTCGCGCGCGCGCGCGCGCGGTATTGCGCCAAGGAAGGCGCCGATAAAGGAAGACCAAAAGACAAGCCCAATCGTCTCATGTAACCCCCCCCCCCTCCCTCCCCCGCCGCTCCCGCGGCCCCGGGGTCTCGCCCCTCCCGGAACAAGCGTGCATCAGCCCCATGCACGCACCCCGAGGGACTTGACGTAGGACTCAATGGACCGGGCACTGCAGGTGCTCCACTCCTGGCTGAGCTTGCCCGGGGCACTGGCCCAGGCCATGACATAGCCGGTGATGGGGCAGCTGTTGCCATCGCCATCATGGTTGGCACCGAGCGTATGGCCAATCTCATGGGCCACGGTCTCGGCGGTGAAAGCCAGCGAGGCGACGGTGTCCTCGTTGATGCCGCAGGAGGTTGGCGAGCACATGGCATTCAGAGGGGCATACCCCACGACGCCATAGTCCCCGTCGACCTGCAGATCACGGCCGGTCAGCAGCTGCCCGACATCGCCGTTCATCTTGCTGTAGCGCCAGTTGCAGAAGTTCGGCAGCAGGCGGTCCGCATCGCTGGAGGAGTTGAAGGGGTCCGAGGAGAATGCCTCGGTCCGGGTGAGGACCAGGCGCAGGGGGCGCCAGAAGACCTTGTCGCCATTCTCATAGAGGACCGCCGCGCCGTTGGCCACGCCGACCAGGCGCTGCTGCGCGGCCGCCTCGCTGCCATACCGGCTGAACAGATACGAGTCGCCGATCATGCTGAGCTCCATGTACAGGGGCGTCTCCGCGCGGGCCTCCATGGTGGTGGCCAGGGTGGCGGCGGCGGCCTCGGGCGAGGCGCGCATGGCGTCGGCGGCCGTCACCACGGCATCCTCCTCCAGCAGGGTGCGCGCGGTCTGCTTCTTGGTCGCGGCCGCCGGGGCCCCCTCGATGGTGACGGTG
>NW_009242973.1:2576293-2579475 GCF_000388065.1 Fonticula alba | reverse complement strand
TTCTCCGCGCGGGCCTCCATGGTGGTGGCCAGGGTGGCGGCGGCGGCCTCGGGCGAGGCGCGCATGGCGTCGGCGGCCGTCACCACGGCATCCTCCTCCAGCAGGGTGCGCGCGGTCTGCTTCTTGGTCGCGGCCGCCGGGGCCCCCTCGATGGTGACGGTGGGCGCGCGGGCCGAGCACGTCCGCCGCTGGAGCTGCTTGGCCGCGGCCTCGGTGAGGTCCGACTCGTGGTACACGATGGCGTGGTTGGCATCGCGGGCGATGAGGCTCTCTGCGAAGGGGCACTATGGTCAGGGAGACAGGCAGCAGCTTGGCCGCGGCAGGAAAAGGCCGGCCTTGGCAATGTGGCTGGGCCGGGGCCCGGAGCCGGGGCATGATGTGCTGGCGCTAGGGGTCGCGCGCTGCCAAGAAAAGGCCAGGAGAGCACTGGCGAAAGCCCTTTCCGGTAGATCGGAAGAGCGTCGTGACTATGGTCAGGGAGACAGGCAGCAGCTTGGCCGCGGCAGGAAAAGGCCGGCCTTGGCAATGTGGCTGGGCCGGGGCCCGGAGCCGGGGCATGATGTGCTGGCGCTAGGGGTCGCGCGCTGCCAAGAAAAGGCCAGGAGAGCACTGGCGAAAGCCCTTTCCGGTGTATTTCTCCCTCCCTCTCTCTCTCTCTCTCTCGCTGCCCGCCCCCTGCTCGCGGGCCGAGCCTGCCTCAGGTGCAAGCACGCACTCTCATCGGTGGCCACATGCCACCAGCCGTCCTCCTGGTCGAAGCGCCAGAAGCCCTCCAGGCGCTTGTCGTTCCAGGTGATGGCCACCACGGAGCTGGTCTTGCCGTCGGACTGGCGGGTGACGCGGCCCTTGTAGGCCCGGTTCAGGCGGGGGTTCAATTGGCCGACCGAGGGCCCGGCCATGAACAGGTCACTGTTGTGGATCAGGTCGAACTGGAACTCGTCGCGCTCGCTGGAGAGAACCAGCTTCATGGTGGGCGGGGCGGAGCCTGGGCAGTGGGTTCAGCGGTATCGGGGGGAGGGCGGGGGGAGGGGGAATTCTTGTCAGGAGCCCGGCAGGCCAAGCGGGGGTTTGCGCCTCGAGGCGCCAAAGTCGTCGCCACAGGGACGTTGGCCGAGCCCCTGAGCGGAAGGCCCGGGACCGGCCAAGATGGCGGTGTGCGTACCGGCAGCGGCGCCGCGGGCCTCGACCGTTTGAATGCGCGGCGCGACCAGATCCACGCGCTTGAGCATATCATGGATGCCACCTATGCATGGCCAGGCCGAACACCCGAGGCCCCCCCCGGCCGGCAAAGGGATGTCATGGTTGTCAGCAGTCACAGAGCCCCGGGGCGGAAAAGGCGGCGGCCCAAGGTCACGGGGCCCGGCCTGCCCGAGCAAGGGGACGCAGAAAGAAAAAGCCCGCCTGGAGCGCCATCCAACGCACGGGTCCGAAGGATGCGGGCATCCGACTCGCGCTGGGCCTCGCGACGAGCACGCTCCGAGGAGGGGACAACGGCGGAGTTGATGTCCGACGCGAACTGCTCGGCCAGCGACAGGCGCGCATCGATGGACTTCTCCAGGGCCACCTGCTCATGCAGGGCAGCGGTGGTGGCCTCCGACGCGAGGACGGCCGCCGAAGACAGGGCCAAGACGGCCACCAGGGACTTGATCAAATGGGAGGACATGTTGTACTACCGGCGCGACCGGGAGGTGCAATCCATGTGAGTGGGCGGAAGGGCGACCAAAGGGCAGGCGAGGGGGGGCGAGGGTCCCAGGCCCGGCAGAGCGAGCCGAAACGCCGGGGCCGTGTCATAAAAGTGCATTTCTGGCGACGCACACTCGGTGGAGGGATGCCGTGCGACGGGTGTTGGCGGCGAAAAAGATAAGAAAGCAAAGGGGCAAAGGGGTGCAGGGGCGGGGGGGAGGGACAGGCAGGGGTGCTGGGTGGGCGGCTGGCAGGGGCTAGGCTTGGATCGGAGGCAAGCCGGATACCAAAAAACTCCTGAAAGCTGCCCCTGGCCAATCCAGGCTCTTTTATACTTGCGCCCCCCTTCTCCCCGGCGCTCGCCCACGCCGTGAGTAAAGTGCCACGTCGCTGCGTATGCAGGGAGGGGGGGGGGGGGGGTCGGGGGCGAGGAGGGCGGGGGGGTCAGGGGAGGTGGCGTGCCGCCGTGAGGCGAGGACAGTCTCGGGCCGGGGGCAACAATAGGCGACCAAGAGGGAGCCGAGCGGACCACAGGTGGGCACCGAGGGGACTTAATATGTGGAGGGGGCCAGGATGTGCTCCCGCCCGTCGGCCCCCTTCCCCTCCCTGACTCACACTCCGCACTTGCCTCCGTGCCAGCAATTACAGCGAGAGGATGCGCAAGCCTCGGGTGACTCGAGAGTGCACATGCGGGCTTACCTTGGCCTTGGGGGTGCAATTTGGTTGCGGCCAAGGCGCTCGCCGCGTAGACGCCTCCCCCCCCCACCCCCGCGGGGGCTCCCCAATGGCTGGTCGGAGCTTGGCGCCTAGAGCATCCATACCCCCCCCCCCCCCCCCCCCCCCCCCCCCCCCCCCCCCCCCCGCCTCCCGCCCCGGTTCGAGCGCAGCAAGCAAGACACGCACACATGAGCGCGTCGCGCGCGGGCCACAGACGGTCGGCACACAGTTACCACCTCCCACTGAGGGTCCGGAGGAGAGGAGGCGCACGGTGCACGGTGCACCGTGTCCCGTGCACGGTGGCCGTGGCGGCCTGAGAGCAAGTGCGGGAAGGGAGTTGGGACTATTTGTGTGTCGGCGCGCCGGCGCATTGTAGTCCTTCCCTCGTGCGCCCCGGGGCCCCCCGAACGACGGACCTGCAAACCCGGCCCCCCTCCGCTCCGGCCACCACGGTCCTGTTGCCGAACCTGCACTGTGCGATCTCGGGGCCGCGCGCCCTTGAACGCCATCCTCATTCCTCCGCCGCAGTCTGGCGACCGAGCCACCCGGGGCGGACCTCTCGCGCGTCGTCCCCTCGCGCCGTTTGCCCCTCGCGGCCCTTTCCAAACCCCGTGCCGTAGCTGCGGCACTGCCAACATCCGACCATAGCTGGGTGGCCCTGGCACCACACGGCCTATGCCCCACAATCAAAGGCGTCTCACCTTCCCCACAACCACGCACCGCCGCAGCTCCTGCAGTGCCCCCCCCCCCAAGAAGGGTACGCCTTCGCCCGCCGACTCATC
>NW_009242973.1:2566119-2575583 GCF_000388065.1 Fonticula alba | reverse complement strand
GGGGGGGGGGGGCAGGGGCAGGGGCAGGGGCAGGACTGGGACCGGCGACAATTCAGACGCTACAGCCCGCAGGTCAAGCTTGTTGACCACCGCTCCCCGCTCCAGTCGGGTGGAAAGTGCGAGAGGCGGCGAGGGAGGCAGGCAGGCAGGCGGGCGCGGCGAATCGCCGGGGTCATGATGCCCGGCCGCGGGTGTGGCTGTATAAACGGGCCTGCACGATGGGTGTCTTGTGCGTGGCCATTTTGCTCGGACCAACAGGCCTCCGGCTTCCGGCGGGCGCTTTGCCGGACGGGCGTTTTTGGCCGCTCGCACTCACACACTGGCCGCGCAGTCGACCCATCCGGGGGGCAGGCCCCACTCGCTCGGATCGCGTGTGCACCCACCCGGCTCCCCCTGGTCAAACCTGTATTCAACTTTCCTCACACGCACCGCCCAGCACACTATCGCCGGGCCCCGGCATTCCAGCAAGCCCACCCCCTTGTGCCTTGGTAGGGGGTCATGGCCGCTCGGCGGCCCACCCTCCCCCCCCCCCCCCTCTCCTTCGCTTCATGCTCCCTTGTGGTCTTTTGCCTCGGCCTCCGTCTCCCTCCCTCGATTGTGGTCTTTCCTGCGCGCGCCGCCTCGCACTGCCCTTCTGGGCATGGCGCGGGAAAGGGCGGAAAGACCTTGGTAAGCCTCGTCTCGGAAGCTCACAGCCCCCGACCGTCGGGGCTGGCGCAGAAAGTGCACCAGCGAACGGACCTCCCTGCCATGGGATCCTTTCATGTGGATGGGCCGGAGTGAAGGAGAAACAACCCTGCGGCTGTTGGCGATGAGAGAGCCGCCGAGAGGCCGGTCGGCCACAAGTGTGCTGGCCGGCAGGCGCCCGGCGTCCTGCCCCCGTCGCCTCACCGAGCCCGAGCGGAAGGCCTCAACCCCGTCCAAGGGCATTCCCGAAGCCGCGGGGCTCTGAGGACACATGCGGGTCTTCCAAGAAAAATACCCCAGCAGGTGTTAATGAAGCAGTACGATCCCGGATCTGCAGCGAAGCTCTTGTCGTCGAATGGGGGTGGCAGGGGGGCCGAGGAGGGACCGGAGAAGATGCTTGCGTGCACATTGCCTCCTATGTAGGTGCATGTGTGGACGTGTGTGTGTGTGGGGGGGGGGGGGGGGGGGGGTCCCCGGTGCCTGTATGAGAGTGCGCGTGCGTTCGCGCACGCATGCTCGATCGCGTGCGAGAGGTCGACACTAAAACCTGCCGTTGGCTCAGGACACCTGCGGGGCCCCGGTGCCAGGGGCGTGGCTAGCCCATGGCCCGAGGCCGAAAAGGATTTATGCGCGTTCTACGCCGAGCTTGAGGGCGGACGAGGCAATGAGGGGCGAGGGACGAAGGGCGAGGGGGGTTGTGTACGCGCCTCGGTGTCGGCCCCCCCCCCCTCCCCGCCCGGCCCCCCGCTCAGACAAGCTCCCCGCCGGGGTAGGTTAATGGCGCGTGACAAGGGCATGGTCTCCCCCGCTGGCTCTCGCTTTCTTGGCTTCCCCATGCACTGTCTTGTTTGTGTGGCACAATGCATGGCCATGCTTCTTGGGCCACTTGTGCTCTGGAAGACCGGGCGACAGCCCCTGCACTCTTCCCTCCCCCCCCCAAACACATACACGAGCAAGAGCGGGTGCCTAGGTGAGAAAGACGGAGGCCGTGTGCACAAGACAAACGGCGCCCGAGGACGACGCGTCCCCGGGCCCGACCCGGGACAGTGGGACAGAATGCGGAGCCGGGCCCCTGAAGCAGGGTTCGCCCGGGCGGCGACGGCCTGTCCCGCGGGGACCCGGCACTCGTCGGCCTCTATTGTGTAAACAAAGCTCCAACCACTTGTGGTACTCGGCGCACCGGGCAAATGGACACCGGGTTCACAGGCACTGTTGCCCTCTCTTTATGGCCTGCTTTCGTGCGGCCAGGGCACTCCTGCTTCCGTGCGGGTGTCGCACTCCAGCGAGAAAGCGGCCCGTATGCGCGCCAAACTCCAGGTCGGCCGTCAGCCGCCGGGGGCATGAGGCCTGGCAGAATGGTACGCCCGGAGCGGGGGACATGCCTGCTGCACAGAAGTACCAGGGGGGAAAGCCGGTGCCTGGGGCGGAGTCGGCATGCATGCCTCCCCACATGCGGCTAATAATGACACACCCGGATCCTCGGACCACGTATGTAAATAGACCGCGGGAGGGAGTGGGGTGTGGGGTATATGCGTGTGTGAGTGTGAGTGTGTGTGTGTGTGTGTGTGTGTGTGTGCGTGTGTGTGTGCGTATGGGGAGGATGGGGGAAGGAGGAGCAGATGGAAAGGCGCCAGGGGTGCGCCCGCCCCGACCATCGAGAATATTGTCTGCCACTGCCCGTGCTTGGGGCAGCCCCCCCCCCGCGCTCTTGCCCTCAGGCCATCCACCCCTCGTAGGCGATTGGACCCGCCGCAACTGGGCCCATGGGCCCGAGACCGTGCTTGCGAGAAAGGGAAGAGCGTTTGGCTGACGCGGGGCCACCCGGTCATGCGGAACGCCCCACATTGTGGATCCCCCCTCCCCCACCCCCGGCTCGCCATCCCCAGTCAAGGAACCCTCTGCGCCCCCGGGACAGCGGCGAGCAGGCTTCTGCGGCGCAAAAGAGAGCCCCTTCCCAGGATTACCCCACAACCTCCGATCTGACGCATCCGTTGGCAATTGAAAGCGCGCCCTGACCAGCCGGGGCGCCTTTGTTTTTTTGCGCAAGAGGCCGGCCCATTTTTCTTAGCAGGACGCCTTCCGGCCCCTGCGCGCCCTTCGCCCCGCCTCACGGCATCACCTTCCGGATCTCGCTCTCGCCCTCTCTCTCTCTCTCCCTCTGCTTCTGTCGGGAGCGACCCCGACCAAAGGTTGAAGACTGTTCCCCTGCCGGGCATTGTCTCCCTGTGCACTTGCCCACCCCTTCCCGTCGATTGCCCCAGCCTCACTCTCTCTCCCCCTCTGTCTCCCGAAGGTGAAGGCGCCCAGACAGAACAAGAGGAAGGACACATGCGTCGTATTCCGGGGTAGGGGGCGACACAGGGCTGCTCATGGAAGGGGGGAGGGGGGGGGGAGCGCAGCATGGGAACCCGGGAGGTGGAATCTCCCCAGCAGAGGGTGCACCCACCACAGGGGGGCACAACATCGCACGGACAGGGCGCGGCCGACCTCGCAGTATGTTCCTTTCATTCTTTTCGACAGCATCCAATTGCCAGGGAGAAATATGTTGCGAGGTGGCAGCAGGAGGCAGACGAAGGGGACAAACAGCGAGCGAGCGAGTGAGAGGACAGTGGACACTCCCCGGTCATCCCTTGGCCAGCACAGTGCGCCATGATGCCTCCCACCCCCCCCCCCCCCCCCCACCATGCCGGCCGACCGGCCAGTGGCCTGGCGCGATCAGTCGTCCCACTCGCTGTCGGACACGACATTGGTGTCCTCCTGACGAGCGCCCTGCGAGGCGGCCGACAGCTTGGTCGGGTCATCCTCCAGAGCCGCACGGATGTTGGCGAACATGTCGTTCAGCACCCGGCCACTGCGCTCGGTCTCGCTCTCCTGGGCCACGGCGCGACTGAAGTACTTCGGCTTGGCCTGGACCACCGGCGGGGCGACACTCAGCCGGACCATGCCAGCCGGGCAGAGGTCCACCACGGCCGGAGCCGGAGCCGGGCCACGGTGTGCCAGCCAGGCGCCGATGCTCGACCAGATGGGCTTGCTCCGATCGCGAGTGGCCGGGAACAGGTCGTCCTGGAAGAACTCCGGCCGGCTGCGCGGCACGGTGAAGGACAGCTGATCAATCACGGCAAATTGGTGGGTCTGCGCCAGGGAAGTGACCGGCCGAGCCAGGCGATAGCACCGGGCGATTTCGAGATCGCGCACGCGGCACGCCGCCTTCCGATGGAAGGAGAACCCATTGAGCGGCGCGGCGTCCGGCACATCGAAGCGGCTGTGGTACTGGACGAACGGCGCCGTCGGCAGGACCTCCAGAATGTGAATGGCCGCATCACCGCGGCTGGCCAGGAACAGGCATCCGGTGTCCTGGTCCAGATGCGGGACAAGCACCGAGGGGGAGCAGTCGAGTGTCTGGCTGGCCACATGCTTGGACAGGTTGGCCGAGTCATAGACACGCAGCTGGCGGTTGCTGGCACTGTGAAGCGCCCGGAGCCGAGACGCGTGAGCAGGCCCGCAAATGCGCATGCGTTGTTGTTGTTGTTGTTGTTGTTGTTGTTGTTGTTGGTGGTGGTGGTGGTAGCGGTGGCGGCGGCGGCGGCGGCGGCGGTGGCGATGATGAAGGGGGTTAGCCGACGGGCGAGGGCGGAAGCACATGGCAGGGGGCGCGGCGGCGCGGCGGAGGAGAGGACATCACACGGACCGGTCCGAACCAATGGCCACCAGGTAGCCAGTGTCACGCAGCCAGAAGACGCGCGAGCCGCGAACCCCATCGAAGAGAGGGCCCTCATTGAGCAGGGCACCCGTGCGAGCGTCGAACACGCGCAGAACCTTGTCGCGCGAGGTGACCGCCAGACGCAGGCCATCCGAGCTGAAGGCCACATCGAAAATGGCATCCTTGAAGCCGGTGATGATCAGCGGCTTGCCATTGGGCCCGGTCACCGGAGTGCCGGTCACCACGTCCCAGAGACGGACCGAGGGCGAGCCGTCGCCCTCGGGGCTGGCCGAGGCCAGCAGGCCACGCACGCTGTCGCTGAAGCGGACCAAGCTCACGCGATGGTGGTGGCCGCGCAGGATGAAGGCGGGCTCAATCTTCTCCGCCTCAGCAGGAGACGGCAGACCGCCGGTCGGGATGTGCCAGACACGGATGGTGGCATCCTCGCAGGCTGCAACAAATGAAGGGCAACAGGTGGCACATGACGACAGGTCAGCCGCCGATGGGGGAGATGAGTGAAGAAGGGCAAGACGAGCAGCAGAGGGGAGAGGGGGCGGGCGGGCGGGCGGGCGGGCGGGCGGGCGGGCGGGAAAGAGAGTGCACGCACCGCACACCAGGGTCGACGGCGAGGCCGGGTCGAAGGCCATGTCCAGGACGTCAGCCTTGTTCAGCAGCGACGAAAGGACCTCGGCCTGGCGGCCGTTGATCGCGCCATTGGCCTGGGTCGGCAGGACGGCCACCTGGCCACCGGGCCGCGAGAGCGGGAAGGCCAGGAAGTCCTCCGAGCTGAAGAGGGCGTCCGTCTCGCCGGTCAAGCGGATGGCCACATCGCGCATGTGGGTGTACGTGGCGACGGAGGCCTCGGTCATCACACGCCCGGCGGTGAAGCGCAGGCCGGCGGGCCGGGAGAAACGCACCGCGGCGGCCGCGGCGGCAGCCGTCGGCGAATAGCAGGCCTCGGCCTCCTCCTCGGCCTCCTCCTGAGCCGGGGCCACCTCCTGAGAGGTGGAGACAGCAGCAGGGCCGGCAGCGCCAGCCGACGCCGGCGAAGTAGGGGCCGTAGCCTCGGCGGCGTCGGCGGCGGCGACCGTGCCGTCAGAGGTGGGGGCCGCCTGAGCACGACGGGCCGGGTCCAGGGACACCAGTGGGACGGCCGAGGTGTCGGCACCGGCCAGCCACTGCGCCGCAGACCCGCCGGGGGTCTGACCGCGAGTCTCCGGGAAGATGTCCTCATGGAAGTCGGCGTAGGACTTGCGCGGGACGGTGAAGGAAAGCGGCACAATCGCACCATGGGACATGCCCTTGGAGGTGACGCGCAGCATGCGAACCACCTCGCCAGTCATGACATTCATGGCGGCCTTCGGCACCAGGGTGGCCGACCGCTGGGGCTCCTGCGCCAGGGACGGCGCGCCGGCCCACGAGAACCAATCATTCTGGCGATCGACCAGCTCATACCAGCGGGTCATCTGATCGCCCTTGCCGGCCAGCAGGAGCATCCCGGTGTCGGGATCGAACAGGGGCAAAACCGCACCACGGCCACCGGAGGAATCCAGAACCTGCCGAGTGAGCGGACCGCCGAGGGAGCGCGCGTCCCAAAGGGCGATCTCAGACTCGCGCTGGCGACCGCGACCGGTGGTCAGAAGGCCATGGCCACCGGCAATGTGCGTGCCCAGCCATTCGACCATCTGCTTGCCGGGGCCCATGTGGCAGTTGGTGGACTATGCTCGCGTGCGGGGATGCATGTGGTGTCAGGGAGGCCGTATACATGCATGTGTGTGTGTGTGTGTGTGTGTCTCGGGGCTGGGGGGGGGAGGGGAGGGGGGAGGAGAAGGCAGGGGAGGAAGGCAAAGCAGCAGGGAGGGAAGTCAAAGCAGCAGGGGAGGCAGGAGGCAGAGATCCGCCCAAAGGCCGGAGGGCGGGCCCTGGCGCACCTCGAAGCTGCCGGCGGTGCGCGGGTCAATGACGTTCAGCTGGCCGCCGGTGCCGGTGCCAGTCGACGTGGTGGCCAGGCGCGAGCCAGCATAGTCCCAAGAGAGGGCATTCACCGAGGTGGCATCCTTGTGAGCCAGGCGCATGGAGGGGGCAAAGACGCCGGCCCCATCGGCGGTCGACACGTCGAAGATGGCCACCGAGCCAAAGCCACCGGCCGCGGCCAGGATCCCCTTGGCGGTGGGGTTGTACCGAACCACCTCGACCGGCTTGCCGGACCCGCCACAAGCACCAAGCAGCTCGGTGACGAGACCGACCGAGGGGGCATCCGGGCCGTTGTCAGTCACGCGCCACAGGCGCACGGTGCCGTCGGCGGCACTGGTGCACAGCTCGTTCGAATCGAAGGGGGAGAAAGCCAAATCGGTCAGAGCCTGGCCACCGTGCGCGCTCGGCAGGGTGACCATGACATCGGCCGCCCGGCCGGGGCGATCCAACGGCAGGACCCCGAAGGAATCCCCGCGCGAACCAACCGGCAGCGCGATCCATGCCGTGCTGGCGGCAATACCATGAGACGCCTCGGAAATGCCGACACCAGAACCGGACAGATCGCTCAGCGTGAGGTCGGTGAAGGAAGCCTGCGTGCACGGGGGGTGGAGGAAGGGGGGGAGGGGGGAGGGGGGCGGCGGTAGCGCGAGGGAGGGAGAGGAGTGAGCACATGGGCTTGTGAAGGGAGGGAGGATGGGACCGAGAGCACGGGAAAGGGGACCGGGCGACGCACCTCGGGCTTGCCGGGAGTGGGAACCGCATGGCGGTACTTGGAAGCCTGGCGCCACATGATGGGTTGGTGTTTGGATGGGGCGGCGGGGGGGGGGGGGAAAGTTTGCCGAAAAGTGACCAGGCTCGAGCTGGAAGAGAGGTGCAGGGAGGGAGGAGGGTGCAGGCCAGATATGTGTTAGAGCGAGGCGGCATAGATAGGCCGAAGGGGGGAAACGGAAGAGAAGGGAAGGGCAGAGAAGGGAAGGGAAGAGAAGGAAAGAGAAAGGGAGAAAGGGGGAAGGAGTGGGGAGGGAGGCCGGAGGAGGGGCATACGGAGGAGTCCAAGTCAATTGGGGGCGGGGTGCCGAGCGGTCAGCCGACCGGCTCGGGGCCGGTCCCGGAAAAATGGGTCTCCTGGTTGTGTGGGCAGGTGTGTGTGTGTGTGTGTGTATGTGTTCGAGCGTGATCGCCCGGCTCAAGGCGGGCGGGGAACAGGGTCCGGGGGGCAAGATTGCATTGTCGGAGAAAACAATGCACATACCCCTGAGGCGGGTGAGGTCCGGAACGAGGGCGTCAACGAGCCGCGCTTGAAGCAGCCCCAAGGGGCCGGGGGCAGGATGGAGGCCCGGGCCTGCAGGGGGAAAGGGGCTTGCCGCAGTCCTTGTTGTTGTTGTTGTTGTTGTTGTTGTCGCTGGCGCCGCTGCTGTTGAGACTGCTGCTGTAGCCACTGGGGCCTGGAGGGATTCAAGCCGTTCCCCAACGGCCCGCCGGCGGCCTACCCGTGCCGGCTCTCCCAGCAGGAATTAGAAGACGCACATTCCCTCCCCTCGTGTTCCCCACTCCGCCCCCTCCCGACCCCTCGAGGGGGGGGGGGGGGGGGGGGGGGGGCCGGGGACCGCAGCGGCAGCACAACAGCCACCTCCGCAAAGGGGGGAGCCACCGCGGCCCCCGGGCTCGGCCAGGCCGCACCCCCGGCAAGCGACCGCCCCCTCCCCCCGGTATTCAAACTCGCTCACGCGCGCGCGCGCGCGCGCGCGCCCGCCTGCCCGCATCGAAGCCCCGGCAAGAAGGGGCACGACTCCAGAATGCATTTTGAATGGCCGCATGTGATCGGAACCCCCGGGCCCACCTGCCACCGATCAAGTAAGACCTGGTGCCCACGAACAGGAGATCTTCCCGACCGCCCGCCGCGTCCGCGCTTGCGCGGCCCCTTACTGTGCCGATGTGCCCCTCGGACCGGCACTCAGGGTGGTCCGAACTAGCCCTGTTGGGGGCTTTCTCCCCGGGGAAAAGCCCGAAGAGCATGGGCGCTGGGGCGGTCCGCGAGTCTTGGCCATATTGGCCCCTACTGCCTCACCGACTCCCCTCCTCCCCCCCCCCCCCCCCTCCCCCCTGGCCCTCCTAGGCACACGCATTTGTCCACCTCCCTCTTTCTGCCCTTCTCCCCCTCCGCCCTTCCCCCCTCCCCCTTCTGCCTATCCACACGCGCAGTCGCCCGATGACAACCCACGTCATCGGCATGGACCACACGGCCGGAAGCTCTCTTCACCACCATTCTCACGCGGCCACCTCGAGCATGATGTCTGACGACCCCCGGTCGACGGGTTCCCAGTCGCAGGGCGTGGCACCTCCCCAGCAGCAAAGCGGCAGCGGAGGGCTGGTCCTCGGGGCTGGTCCCGGGGCGGCCCCCCCGCTGGTCCTCAACAGCGAGGCTCCGAACAATCTCTTTGCCTATCTGGAAACGCTGGAGCCTTCGGCCGTCGCCGCGGCCGCAGCCGCGCAAGGCACCGCCAACGATGTTCACCGGTTCATTGCCACCGCCACCACCGATGACATCGGCCGTCGCGAGGCGCATCTGATCGCGGGGATCGCCTCGGTTGCCTGCAGCCGGGCGGCCTCCGCGGCCGAGGGGGTCGTGTCGCAGCTCCGGCGCTCGGCAGCCAGGAGCGCCTCCAACACCGGGTCGTCCATTCCCGACGCCAGCCCCTTGAAGTTGATCAGCGATTCCCTGTCCGACCCGGCCTCGCCGGAGGCCGGACAAGCAGCCGACGATCTGCCCTTCGGAGCGCTTTACTCCCAGCCAGCTCCCTGCCTGGCGATCCTACATGCACTTCCCTCTCTGGCGCAGGTGGTCCTCATCCGGCTGATGCTGCTGGATGGCTCGTCTCGCGATCAGGACCCCGGGGCCATGTCGGGCTCGGGCATGCCCTTGTACCATGCGGGCGTGCAGGAGGCCGATGTGCTGTCCTGGTTCCGCCTGGAGTCGCGCGAGTGCGTTGCCTCGTGCTTTCCTGCCTTCTCCCCTTCTCCTCGCGATACGCCCCATTCCCGGAGCCGGTGGCGCCTCGGGACTGATGCTGACCCGCGGGAAACCATCCTGCCCCCCCCCCCC
>NW_009242973.1:2562714-2566099 GCF_000388065.1 Fonticula alba | reverse complement strand
CCCCCGCCTCGGGCTCAAGGGCTGTGCGCCAGGAGCTGGCACGTCTGGTCCGACTGTCGGTGATCATTGCAGATCCACCGCTGCCACTGGCGTCCCAGCACCCGGAGCTCTTTCACCAGATGCAGAAGCTGCAAAACCGCCTCCGGCGCAAGGCCCGGCTCATTACCCATCCGGCCACCACGGCCGCCCGGCTGAATGCCGAATTGGACTCTCACATGCGCCCCCCCGTTGAGCCGGAGCTGCCGGACCGCCTGTACACGGTCCGTGCCAACTTCCGCCAGCAACTGATCTCCACCTGGGGAGATCTGTCCGGGGCTGCCCGCCCGAGCGGCCATGAGGAAGCGTGCGCGTTCACATTCCCCAATCCACATGGCCTTTGTCTTCGCCCATCTCCTTGTGCCTTCCCCCCGCCCCCCCCCCCCCCCCCCCTCCCCCTCCTGCCGCCTCCAATTGACCGCCCGCCCTGCTGTCGCCTTTGGCACGGGGTTCCCATCCAGCGCTCGGTTTATCAGTGCCCGTCCCGGGCCGTTGCTTCCCCTGCACGATCCGCCGGTCGTGGAGCCCGGCATGTCGGACCACGAGCGCGCGGCCATCCAGGCGCAGGAGCGTCAGCGGGCCGATATCCATCCCCTGTTCGCCATGGTTACCCGGCGGACATTGGCACAGCACGCGCGCTCCCGCTGGGCCGTGGCCCTTCGACACCTGGTCGAGGCGTCCGGCTATATGTCTGGCATGCAATGGACCGAGGGCGGGACCTCTGGCTCCGATCCGAAGGCTGACGACCAGCTGACCCCGCCTCTCATCAGCGAGCTCCTGGACAAGTGTCAACTGCTCCAGCGAGAGTACGCCAACCGGCCGGGCTTGCCGGCTCATCGCGCCCCTGGGCACTTGCGCTTGCATGTGTGCTCGCGACACATCCGTGCCCGTCATGCGCATGGCACTGACCTTTTCTCGCCCCCTCCCCCCTCCCCCCTTCTCTCGGCAGCTCGACCGGCTCCCTGCGCATCACCCGGCGCGGATTCAAGTTCCTTCTGCAGGATCGCAACCGCCAGCTGTGGACGCTGCTGATCAAGTACACTCAACTGGCCCCGGTGTGTCCCTGCCTCTTTTGCTCGGCTGCCGGTCTTCTCCAAGGACAGATACTAACTCCCTCTGCGCTCTCGCGCGCCCCACCCCTCGGAAGCCATGTGGTCACATCTTCGAGGACGTCCT
The DNA here is from genome assembly GCF_000388065.1 of Fonticula alba. Classification (NCBI taxonomy): domain Eukaryota; order Rotosphaerida; family Fonticulaceae; genus Fonticula; species Fonticula alba. The sequence goes on along the minus strand of NW_009242973.1, from coordinate 2,564,887 downwards.
GACTCTCTTCGTCCAGCTGGCCTATATGACAGTCGGCCGGGTGCGTGTTTGTTTGTTCCCCCCCCCCCCCCTCCGCCTTTGATCCTCTCCTCTTCGCCTCCTGCGCCTCCTCTCGCCACGGTGGGTCCATGTACTGACAGCAAGCCCGCGCGACCTTCCCCCCCTCCCTGGCGCAGATATACTCCTGCGACCAACTGACCACCTCGCAGAATATCATCCTGTCGGATCTCCATCAGCTGGGCCTGGTCTACTATGTCGTGCGTCAGCCCCCTCGATTGGGCCCTCTGTCTCTTTCCTTCTTTCCTCGCCCTGCCTCTCCCTCTCTCTCTCTCTCTCTCTCTCTCCCGTGCACCTTCCCCGCCATCGCTCCCCAATGCCCTTGCCTCCCTGACAGGCGCGCACTCACCGCCATGCCGCTCAACATCCCAGGCCCAGGGCGAGGATGAGGATTATTGCAACAACTACTTCTTCCCCACACCGCTGGCATCGACATTGCTTGGATCCGGTCTGGGCGAGGATGCCAGCGAGGCGACCGGCGACGCCGAGGGCTTCATCATCGTTGAATCCAACTTCCGCCTCTACGCCTTCACCTGTACGACCCGACCGCGTCCTCGAACAGTGTCGCTCCTCGTCGCGCGGTCCCGGGCCGCCCTACATGCACGCACTCTGGCTGACACGTCCCGCCAACCACGCCGTAGCCTCCCCTCTCCAGGCCAGTTTGCTGTCCCACTTCGCCACACCCAAGCACTCGTTCGATGGCCTGCTTGTATACCAAATCGAGTATGCCTCGGCCAAGGCGGCCTTCGAGCAGGATATCACCGCGGTCGATGTGCGTCGAAATGGCCCCCTCCCCCCATCTATGATCCCTTCCCTGCTGCTTGCCTCGAATGGCCGCGAGAAGACCGAAGACCGCTGGAGGCTGATGCTCACCGTTCGCTTTCTCTCTTTTCCCCTCTCTCTCTCTCTCTGGTGTAACTTCAGATTACCGAGTACTTGTTGAAGAACTCCCATCCCCAGTCTCGGAAGCAGGTGCGCCATGTGGTGCTCCGCTGCCTTCACCTCCTCGCCCCTCCATTCAAAATCAGGCTGGCTGACCATGTTCCAACTGCGCCCCTCCCCCCCCCCCTCACACACACTCACACACACACAGGAGTACTGGATCCCTGTTACAGTTGCAGAGCAGCTGGAGATTTGGTACCAGGAGTACACGGCCGATGGTGGCACCGGGAGACGTGCGTTTACTTTCCTCTGTCTTTCTCTCTATCTCTCTATCTATCTCGCTCCTCCACGCCCCCGTGCCCCGCCCACCGACCACCCGGTGTTCTGACCCATCCCCCTTACGCCCGTAGGCGAGAAGTTCCGTCCCCTGGAGCATGTGGTCTATGGGCCGGCCGGCGCGCCAACCTCCTCGCACTACTCGTATTAGTGTGCAAAGGCCGGCGCCCAGGGCGGACTCGCCCGCTTGGTCTCGCCACAGGATGCATTCTGCCACCTTCGCCGTCCCTCCCAATGGGCGCGAGGGAGGCAGGGGGGGGGGGGGGGGGGGGAACCCGACGGGCAATTTCCCATAAAAAACAAACACCCCAATACACCTAGAAACCCCACAACCCCATCCCGGAGTCGAGTTAAGAGCCGGTTAATGTGCTCTTGTCCGCGTGATATTCTGAGGAGGCCAAATTGCTTCTCCCCGCTGCGGGGGCTGGTCCTGCCCTTCAAGTGATGGCCTTCCGGCCGGCAAGTCACCGTCGTGCGTAAGTCATCACACCCTAACGAATGTCCCGGCCGGGGCAGTCCATCCCTGGCCGCGGATTTTCCCGGTGCTTCCCGCACTGGCCCTGTTGGAGGTAAGAGCGACGCCCGTCAGGCGGAGTATGCTGGGCACCGGCGTAGCGAGTCCACATGAAGCTGTCGGAATCAGATATACTCTCATTTCCCCTTTTCCTCTCCCCCCCCTTCACTTTTCCATTTTTATCAATCGAATACCTTTGGTCTCTCAGGGAACCGAGAGAGAGGGAGAGAGAGGCGAGCGCGGGTGGATGCGGGGAGAGGAGGCCGGGCCGGCATTTTCCTTTGTTGCGGGGTCCCCTCCTCCCTCCTCCTCGGCTTCTCCTGTGCCTTTTTCGGCATTCGTCAACCACGCCCCATGTCGCAGGGGTTTTTTCTCTCCCCCCCC
>NW_009242973.1:2557701-2562041 GCF_000388065.1 Fonticula alba | reverse complement strand
ACACACACACACACACACACACACGCACGCACGCACTCGCTCAGTCCACCTCATCCAAGTACACGGGGATGCCGGTCCCGCGAGCCACCAGCGAAACTAGATCGCGCACGGCCACGCGCGTCTGCTCGCCGGTGTCTCGGTTCCGCAGGGTGACCGTGGCCCCGGGCTGCAGGGCGCCCCAGTCGGGCTCAGGCAGGCCCGGGCTCGGGGCCCCGGGGCCCGGGATCGGGACACCCTCCTCGGTGCCGAGGTCGCCCGGACGCGCGCCGGGCCACTCGCGGCCGCCATCCGACTCGACGGTCTCCCGGTCAATGGTGATGCACCAGGGCGTGCCGATGGCATCCTGTCGCACATACCGCCGGCCGATGGACCGGGCCACGTCCACCTGGACCAGGAGCCCGGCACGGCGCAGGTGCGCGGCGATGGCACGCGCCCGGCGAACCAACTCCGGCCGCCGGACCACCGGCAGCACGGCCGCCTTGATCGGGGCCACGGATGGATGCAGGCGGAGGACCACCCGGGGGTCCGGCCGACGAGCCTTGCCGCCAGAGCCCTCGGCCCCGGTGCCGGGGTCCACCACCTCGGTGTATGCATCACACAGGACCGCCAAAACCGCGCGCGACAGCCCGGCCGAGGGCTCGATCACCCGCGGTACGAAGGGCTGGAAGTCCGGCCCGGCATGGGACACCACATGCGGCGTGACCGCAAGGTCCTGGCCACTGGCTGCCTGGTGACTGTCCAGATCGAAGGTCCCCCGATCGGCCACCCCTTCCAGCTCGTCCCAGCCCCAGGGGAAGCGATACTCGATGTCGGCACATGCCTGGGCGTAATGTGCCAGCCCGGCGGCCTCCGCGCCGCCAGCCTCCCGCAGGGCCTCATTCACGCGGATGTCCTCCGGCCGGTTGGCCAGCAGGCGTCGCCACCAAGCAGTGCGCTCATCGCGCCAGTACCGGTACCAAGCCGGCCCATCGGCCGGGTGGCAGAACCACTCCATCTCCAGCTGCTCGAATTCGGCCGTCCGGAAGATGGACTGCTCGGTGCGGATCTCATTCCGGAAGGCCTTGCCCACCTGTGCAATGCCAAAGGGCAGCTTGACACCGGCGCCCTGGCTGGCACAGACATTCGGGAATTGCTGGAAGATCCCCTGCGCCGTTTCCGGTCGCAGGTACACCGTCGACTGATCCAGCGTCCGGAGAATGTCCCCGGCGGTGGACGACCCGGCCGGAGGCGAGGCCCCACGGTCCAGGGCCCCGAGCAGGGTCTGCACCTCGCCCAGTGGGTCCACCGCGCCGAGTGACGTGCGGAACATCAGGTTGAAGGGCCGCGGCGCGCCCCGCAGGAAGGGGCTGTTGGTGCCGGGCTCGGCCACCCCGAAGTAGGGGACCTTGATGGCGCTCTCGGCCTCGGTGGCGGCCTCCAGCACCAAGTGACCATCGGCCACGGTCACCGGGTAAAGGGTGATGGTTCCGCCGCGGACATCCACCCGCGCTCCGGGCGCCAGCTGCTGGCGGATCTGCTCGGCCCAGGCGGCGGCAAGCCGGGAATCCGGGGCCCGGCCGCCCGGGGCATCGCCATCCCCGGCCCCCGGGCGGATCTCGATCACATCGCGCGCGGTGCGCTCGCAGCGAGTCACCGCCACCGGCGCGGACTTGTCACTGCGGAAGCGGGCCCCACTCAGGGCCGCTTCACACATCGGGTCCGTGAAGTTGTCCAAATGGCCGGATGCCCGGAGGGTGCTTCGGTGCGTGAGGATGGCGCTGTCCAGCGGCTGGACATCCGGCCGGCTGACCACCAGGTCCCGCCACCAGCGATCCCGGATGTTGTTCTTCAGCAGCGTGCCCAGGGGCCCGAAGTCGTACACGCCGGCCAGACCATTGTACAGGGGCGCCGAGGGGAAGAGGAACCCGCGCGACTTCAGGTGCGACAGCAACCGCGGGAAGGCGGCGGGGGAGGTCATCGTGCGGTAGGAAAGGGCGAGGGGACAAACGGGCGAGGGAGGGGGAGGGGGCGCCTATGAGCCGTTCGAGGCGGTCTGCTACTGGTGGTGGTGCTGCTGTTGCTCCCGTGCTGTAGGACGCAGGGGATAAGGGAGGGCGAGGGGAGGAGCAAAGGGGAGGGGGGAGAAGGGGCAGGGAGGGGGGGAGGTTGGGGGGGGAGGGGGGGGAGTGCCGCCCACGTTTCGTCATCCAAGGGGTCCTCGGGTGGCTGATGAGCCAGATCGCGTCCCGCCGCCGGTCGCTCGCGGCGGCCAGGTGTGGGGCATGCGCGCAAAAAAGTAAGCCGGTGCGTCGGCAGAGCGCGATGCCCCAAAGGGAAATCATGCCAACGGATGTGCATTCACGTGCGCATCCTCAAGTGCCTTTAGGTCCGGCCGTTCAGCGGAGGGGGGCGGGGCAGCCGCGGCTGGCAGAGCCAGCAGTCGAGGACGGGGAGAAGGGGGGGGGGCGGGGCGTGTATGCTAGTCGACGTTGCCCCCCCCCCCCCCCACCTCCGGGGCCCTTGGAGGGACGTTGTCCTGCGCAAAAAACGGCCCGTCTTCCCGGGCGTACGCTGGCTGTTCTTGTGGCCTCCACACGCCCGCTCCAAGGGCGAGGGGCCGGGCATGCATGCAGGGACGGACGTGCGGGGCGAACAGGCGGCGCGAGTCTCTGCCCCCGCGTCAGGGCACCACCCGCCGAGGGAATCAGCACGAGAGGCACCCCATCGCGGAGGATGGGCCCACCAACTCCTGACACCACCCTCCTTCTCCCCTCCCCCCCCCCTCTTGTCCCTCTTTCCGCTGCGCGTTTGCTTTCGCCCCTGATCGCTCGCTGCCCCCTTCTTTCCTGTGTAGCCATGGCCCGCTCCCCCATCTATTCGCTTCTGCTCGTCATCTTCGCGCTCGGTATGCCCCATCCCTGCCCTTTCTTCACCGGCCGCCGCTCGCGCAAGATCGCTCGCTGCCCCCCTTGTACCCTGACATGTTCCGCTTGCATGACCCAATAGTCGCCATGGCCGCCTCGGCTCGGAGCGACGAGGCCCAGGCCTCCGTCACCATCGACGATTCGGAGACCATCGTCCTCGGCAACAAGGAAATCCCCACCGACCCGGAAGAGATGAAGGCCCTGATTGATAACCTGGCCAAGGCCGCGGCCTCCGACAGCCCCCTGCCCGCCCCTCCTGCCCTGAACATCAAGCATATCCTCCCGGATGCCCCCTTCAATGGTTCGCACTGGATCCCCTCCCGGCCCCCTCCCCTCCCTCCCTTTGAAGGGGGGCCTGATATCCGGCAGTGTGTCTTTCCCCCGTGCCTCTGACATGCGTCGCCTCGCCTCCCGCCACTCCAGCCTTCGCCTCCAATGACTTCGCCAACGTCCTCATCGGCCTGGAGAACGCCGGGTCCAAGGCCTACCAGATCCACTCGATCGGGGCCAACCTCCACAGCCCCAAGTCCTATGCCACTGTCAGCAAGGAGGTGCGTGCTCGCCTGGAGGGCCGCGGGGGCTCCCCGTCTGCCCTTCCCTTTCCCCGCCCACGCGCCCTTCTCTCGGCTTGGCGTGTCATCGCGCGTCTCTCCCGGGCACACACCGCTGACCTTCTGGCACGCCGCAGCTCGACACCTACAAGTATGACATGAGCATCGCCCCTGGCGAGCAGGCCACCGTCCACTACCGCTGGTTCCTGCCGTCGGTCTTCCAGCCGATTGATCACATTCTGACCGTGGAGGTTTCTTTCTCGGACGAGGTACGCGTGCCTCTCTTCTCCCATGGTGCCACCCCTTTGGAGAGTGGCGCTTTGCTGACATGGGCCTCCTCTCCTCCTTTCTCTCCTCCCCCGGCCTGGCACCGCTGGCGTGCACACATAGGCCGGCCAGCTCTACACCCTGCCTGCCTTCAACCAGACTGTTTCCTTCGTCGAGCCGACCAGCCACTCGGCCTTCGATCTGCAGTCTCTGTCGATCTACGCCCTCATTCTGGCGGCCATCGGCGGTGTTGCTTACTACTTCACCAAGGACAACCTCAAGAAGGTGCGCACACACACGTACACGTACACGTACACGTACACGTACACGATCTCCTCGCCCCCCCCCCCCCCTTCCTCTAACATGGGCTTCTGCCTTGCACCCCCAGGCTCCCAAGGAGACCTCCCCCGTTGTCACTGCTCCAGTCGCCCCGAAGGTGGATGCCGACTGGGTCCCGGCCGCCGCTCGCAGCCACGCCAACAAGACGGCCGCCGGCAAGGCCTCGCGTAAGTAAGCGGCACCCCCCGAACGAGCGGAAGTCAAGCCCCCCCCCCCCTGGGTGTCGCACTTCCATCCCTTCTCTGTCCTTTCCCACTTGCGGCGCATTGCACCCCCGCCC
>NW_009242973.1:2540686-2557335 GCF_000388065.1 Fonticula alba | reverse complement strand
GGGGGGGGGGTGCAAAGCACAGCCTGCTCCGAAAATAAAACCCCAGTTCCCTCTCGCCACCCGTGTTGGCTCTCGGGGTCCCCCATCGACGGGCGTTGGATGACGATCACACCAGATAGCTGGAGCGCGTGATTGCTTCCGTTTTCTGTACACGTGACTGTCGGCAGATGCTCCGTGGCGAACGCCTAGCACGCCAAGCTGGCGGGAGGATGCTCCCCTGCCACGCCGCCGGCGCCCTCGGTGACTCGCCCGTCTGGCAGGGTACCGTCGGTCTGCCGGGGAGTGCGTGGGCTTCCATGAGCCGCCCTGGCGCCCCCCTCTGTGCCCCCCTGGTGCGGAAAGTGCCAACATCGCCACGCTGGGAGGCGGGAGAGGGTGCCTGGACCGGGGGACTACCATATGGGGGGGGGGGGGGGTGCGGGGACCACGATCGCGCACCTGGAAGGGGTAGGCTGAGAAAAAAACGTGAAAGCATCGGTATTGGACCAGGCAATATTCACGACATATATGGTATGGATGTGCGCACAAACAGGCTTCTCGCGGGTGGAGGTCCATCCGAAAACAACCTGCCACGCCACAGCCTGCTGCAAGAGGCATCCCCCGTCGGCCCTCCCCCGGCGTGTGCGAATGTGGCGCAGGCTGGCGAGGCTGGCAGGGACTGGCCGACCGCGCGGCCTCAGCTCCTTGGCCGCCAGATGCCCATTCCCAGGGGGGGCATGTGTCTCGCTCGGGGGCGTTCAGATGCCCGAGGCACCCCCCCCCCCCTGCTGAATCTTGCTCCCTACCCTACCACCTGCACTCCCAGTCAAGCCGGCAGGCAGGCAGGAGGTAAGCAGGCCGCTGGGCCATGGTTGCACTGTGTCGGGCGGTTAATCCGTACGTTTTCCCAAAGGCAGAACCGTCTGGACGGTTTCCCTGCCGATCACACCCGGCCATCGGCCATGGTCTGGCGGGCCACCCCTGCCCTCCCTCAGGGCTGGGTGCATGCGGGCACGCGCGAGTGTGCCGGCTGAGGCGGGCATGGGTGTGCGCCCGGCCGCCCGGCCGCCCGGCCAGGGTCCCTGCCAGGCGCGGTGCCCTCGGGCCCGATCGACTTCTAGATCGCCCGGCCCATGCCGCGCGTCACTGTCCCCGACTCCCCTCCCTCAAGGGGAGGCGCGCCCTACCTCGGCTGCGGCGCCTTTCTGCCCCACAATAGCTCCGCCTCTTTCCCTGCCAGCAGCCCCCTCCCCCTTGCTGTCCCGCTCATCTCCCGCTCTCTCTCTCTCTCTCTCTCCCGCGCTCTCTCTCTCTCTCTCTGCCCCTGCCCCACTCTCCGCACCATGTCCACTCCCTCGTCTCCCATTGACGCCGGCGACTGGATTGACCTGTCGCTCTTGGTCCCGGCCGGGCCGGATGCGCCGGATCTCGAGTATGACCCGGACACCGCCAACCGCATCCTGACGGAGGCCCTGCAGCCCGGGGCCCCGGAGGCCGAGCGCGCGGCCCTTCTCCTGCCGGCTGCCACGGACCCCAGCTCCCTGCCGTTCCTCCGGCCCCGGTGGGCCACGGCCGCCCATGCCGGGCGCCAGGCCGGCACCAAGATCACCCTGCCGCCGAACCCGAATGACACGTCTGATGGCGATGACCATGTTGATCCGCCGGTCAGCGAGGATGCCCTGGACCAGCTGCTGGCCGCGGTGGCCCGGTCCTCGGCCTTCCGTTTCCCCCAGTCCGATGAGGATGCCCTGGCCTCGTTGGATGATGAGGACCAACGCGAGGCGTTCACCGAGCTGCGTGAGCGCCTTTCCGGCGCCTTCGACGGCAGCGAGCCCCTCGCCGCTCCGGACGCCCTCTTCCCCCTGGATGGGGCGTGCCTGGTGCGGTATCTGCGTGCGCGGAACTTCTCCGCCGCCGACGCGGAGAAGATGCTGCGTGCCACGTGTGAGTGGCGCTCCGCCACCAAGCCCTATCGCATTCGCCGGTCGGACATCTGCGCCGAGGCCGAGACTGGCAAGCTCTTTGGCTCGGGCTTCGACCATGGCGGTCGGCCGGTCCTCTCCATGGCCCCGGGCCGGGAGAACACCTCCACCTTTGAGCGTCAGAGTGCGTGCCGTATCCCTCAGCCCCCGCCCGCCCGACGCCGCGAGGTTGTAAAACACATGGCGTTGTGACGGGCCTGTCCTCGTTTGCTTCCGGCCTTTTCCTCGCCTGCCTTTTCCTCGCCTGCCCTTTCCTCCCCTCGTGCCTCTGTCGCGGTGTGACATATGTCTCTCTCCCTCTCCCTCCGTGACTGTTTTATTTTCATCATTAACTAACACCATCATCTCCCTGCCTCCCTCTCTCCCTCTCGCCTCCCCGGTGCCCAGTTCTTCATGTGCTCTTCACTTTCGAGGCTATGGTGGCCCTCATGCCGCGCGGCGTGTCCCAGTGGCTGGTTCTGATTGATTTCGACAACTACAGCAGCTCGACCTTCCCCTCGATCGGGCAGTCGAAGAACTTCATCAATGTCCTGTCTCACCACTACCCCGAGCGTCTGGGCAAGACCTTCATGATCCGGTCCCCCTGGATCTTCTACCCTGCCTTCAAGGTGGTGTCTGGCTTCCTGGATCCGAAGACCTCCTCCAAGATTGCGTTTGCCGGGGAGAAGGCCAATGACGAGGGGCGCCAACTCATCCAGGCCATGCTGCCGGCCGAGCATACTGAGCGTCGCCTCCACCCGGAGGGCCAGGTTGTGGTGGAGCTGTCGCCGGCTCCGGCGAACAAGGCCGAGCAGGGGCATTCCGGCTCCATTCCCCGTTTCGACATCAACCTTCACCTGGATCGCATTCTCTCTTTGCTCCATGCCATTTATTGAGGCAGGTGATCGACCGGCCCAAGTGCAGGGCCATTGGTGTGTCCGTGGTGCCACGGCATCATCACCCCCACCACCATGGCTTCTCCCCTTTCTCCCCCTCCTTCTAAACCCTCACAATAGATAGACAACTTGCATGCGCGCCGATTTCCGGAGAAGGGGAGAGATGACAAAGCACAGGACACTGATCTATTGTTGTGCACTCCCACCATTCCGCACATGGGACAGTGGAAAGATAGAGGCAGAGAGAGAGAGGAAGTGGGTCACGGCGAAGGGAACCGGAAGGATAAAGGGGGGGGGGAGGGGAGGAGTAGTGTGGCCCAAGGTCAGAAGAAACGCCGAACAATGTAGACGGCAGCGCGCACGCCAAGGGCCACGCGGCGCTCCTGCGCATGGTCCAGCACAGCCCCGGTTACCCGGGCCACAGGGCTATAGAGAATGGCCTGCTCGTCGGCCAGACGTCGCCGAAGGTCGGGATTGGCGGTGGAAATCATGATTTGGGACTCGATATCGCGTGTCGTCGAGCGGTGGCCTTTCGACAGGATGTCAGCGGAACGGCAAAGAGGCAGAAGGAGAGAAAGAGCGAGAGCGAGAGAGAGCGAGGGAAGGGCGTGGCACCGAGACAGGGGGATGTGTCATACCGTAATTCGGAGAGCCAACCATTGTCATGGAGGGCGGCTCGGTGGACGTTGGTCGATACCAAATCCCTGCGACCGGCGGCGGGGGACGAGAGTGGGAGGAGGGGTTTCAAGGGGTTAAATGGCAGCAGCAGCAGGTAAAGATGCGAGAAAGAGAGAAGGAGACAGCGCGTGCGCGCGGAAGAAAACATTCAACGGTGGTCAAGGGTCGAGGCGCGCACCCTTCCCGTGGAAGGTCCACCCGGCCTTTGCCCACTCCCAGAGGCGGATCTGCCCTCCCTGGGCATTGGCCCCGGCCTCGGTGGACTCCACCCGGTGGAGGAAGTCCCGGGAGATTTGCGTATAGACCGAGGGCACATGTCGGGCGATGCCATTGGCCCCGAAGAAGCCGTTGGCCTCCGGGGCGGCCGTCAGCAAGTCGACCGAGGAGAAGCCACTGCTGGAGGAGGCCAGCATGCCGGGCGGGACATCCCGCGGGCCGGACTCGTGATCGGGGGTCTGCGACTGGGCCAGCATGGCGAAGCCCAGCCCCGGGGGCAGGGCAGTCACGTCGGACGGGAGCCCCGGCGTCCGAGCAGACGCCAAAAGTGCTGGCTCCAGCTGGTCACAAAGGTTCAGGTACCCCGTGGCCAGGTGCAGGGAGGGCCGCATGGAGGCCAAGCTCGAGCCAGGCCCGGCCGGGGTCTGGCGATCCAGCGAGGCCGACGAGGCCGACACCGTGGGCGGCTGCTCGGCATCCTGAGGGCCGTCTTCCGGGATCGGAGTGCGCGGAGCCAAGAAGCTCAGCACGTCGGACGGCCCGCGGAAGAGGGCGCGCGTGAAGAGAGCATCCTGGTGCACCCCGAGCGGGGCAGCCTGGATAAAGGGAACGATGAAGGTGTCCAAAAGCTCGGCCTCCTCGGTGGTGACCGAATGCAGCGGCGAGGAAAGGGCCACATGGTCGATGCCGAGGGAGTGCAAGTCCTCGGCGGTCGAGCGAGATTGCAAGCCATTGGGCGACCCCCCCCGGGGGCTGGCATATGTTGAGGGAGCAATGTCCGAGGCCCGGAGAACCGGATGCCGGTTTGGATGGCGGAAGAGCTCAGCACGCAGGGCGTTTGCCAGGGGAAGGGTTTTCCTGGCCGAAGTACGGGAGGCAGAGTGAATAAAGAGGGAGGAGGGTGGAGCAAGCCAAGCAGCCGGGGGCGAGTCAAGTGGGAAAAGCGTACTGGCGCTGCATGCGGATGAAGGACACCAGGCGGTTGCTGCGAACGCCAAGAAAAAAAAATAGACCAGGAGCATGGGCCGGGGAGCGGGGAAAGGCGTTCAGGTGAGCAAGAGGGGGGCACAAAGGACTACTGAGGAGGGCAGGGAGGCGTTTGGTCTCGAGAGAGGGAGAGAGAGAGACAGCATCGGACGTACTGGCCCAACTGACGCAGAATGGCCGAGTCGGAGGCGGCATCGATGTCACACTGCCAGATGTTGCCCAGGGTGTCGATGACAGTGTAGTCCGGCGAGTCGGGGACGGTGGTTCGCTCGACCCGGTCTTTCGGAGGGGGCTCGCTGCCGGCCGGCAGACGCCCAGCGTAAGCCCGACCGATGGAGCGAAGAACTTGCCCGAAGTCCCAGTAGTAGTCCGAGAGGTCGGCCGACCGGCTGAGGAGAATGTACCGGTCCTGGCGAGTGGTGAAGTACTGGCCAGCCAGGTTGGCGCCCGAAAGAATGCAATTGTCATCGACGATGTAGGCCTTGGCGTGCTGGACGCCGATCACCTCATTGAACCGAGGGGGAAGCGCGCTGCAACGATTGGCCACAAGAGGAAAGGAGGACCCATATCCAGCAGGGAGAGAGGGCGAGAGAGGGGGAGAGCCGGAATAAATGATGGGTTAGGACTTGGGGGGCGGGCGGTCGGGCGGCGAGCTGCGGGCCGAGGAGGGGTCGACCCTGACCAACGGACGTACGCCTTCAACAGGCCATTTAGATCCGGCGTGTGGTAGAAAGAGAGCTGGACGCGGTCCGCGCCGAAGGTATGCCACAAGGGCCGGAGCAAATCCAGGGATGACTGAGCTGGCAGGTGCTCATAGAAAGAGGAGACGGCCGGGCCGGAGGAGGCGTCGGGCAAGGAGGTGGACGTCAAATCGCCGGTGTCCTCGCCGGTCGGGCCATCGGGCCGGGTCCCGCGCATGGCATCCAGCACGATGTGCACCTGGAGGCCGGGCTCCCGGGCGAGGGCCTCATGCAGAGCCGCAGTCAGGGTCCTTTCCACCGGCCCGGTGCCGAGGTACAGCGAAGTAAGGAGGATGCGATGCCGGGCTTCGGCGATCTCGGCCAGCAGGCGCGTGGCGAAGGTGGTCGGAGTGGGGAGCACGACCACCTGCGAAGCGGTGTGCGAGAAGACCGGCGGCAGGAGGTACCCATCGGCCGGGGCCTCGGTCAGAACCGAGGCCTCGGTCGAGGGGGCGTCGGTGGCAATCAGTCCCGACAGGTCCCCCGACAGGGCCAGGGCCAGAGGCCATGCATGCAGGGTCCCGCAGGCGGAGTGGCCGACCGGGGCAACGTCCGCGGCGGAAGCACCCTCGCAGGGGGGCGCCGGGGCGCCCTCCCAGCTGACGTTGGGCGGCGCAGCCTCCTCGGACGAGTGGGGCATGGACATTCGGCCGTGGGCGTGTGCGAGCGCGAGGCGGCCAGACGGGCGGGCGGGGCGATGGAGCTGGAGGCAGGGAGGCACGATTCCGTCAAGGAGGTGCGTGCTCGCGTGGGGGAAGTGGCGGGGCAGGTGGCGGTGCGAGGGGCGTCGGGGGGGAGGGGGGGGAGGAAAGTGTCGTAGAAAGAACAGGGAGAAAAGCGACGGCACGGGCGGTGAGGGGGGCGGTGACCGACGATGGCTCCCAGGCCATGCGCGCGGGATCTGCCCTTTTGAGCGGCAGTCCCGAGGCTAGAGATCGACCGGGGGGGGGGGGGGGACCCGAGTCGTGTAGCTTCATGGCCCGCGGTGTCCCGCCCAGAGAGTGAGGTGAACCTGGCGTGTGGCCAGGGGAGAGATCCCAGCATGTCGGCCTGTGTGGAGGGGAGCTGGGCGAAATGCGTGGATTCGCTCGAGGAGCTACCCAGCCTGGGGAAGCACTCACGCGGTGTGGATGTGCATCGGCACAGCGCGGCATAGACCTCGTCGATGTTGTTTTCGCCCCGGCAGGGGGAGTGGGCTGCCCCACCACGCTCGAAGGGGGGCGGGGGAGCTCTCCGCCTTCCGCCGGGGCCGATATGTCACCCGGCCCAGTGCACGATCTTGTCGGCGCCGCCGCCGGCCCGGAGGCCCCCACCAACGCCGACAGGGGGCGTCCGGACTCCCAGCCAAGACCCGCCCCGCCCCCGCCGCCGCCCCACGAAGAGACGGGGGCAAGGAGTGCGGGTGCCCCCCCCCCCCCCATGCATGTCCCGCTTGGGCCACCACCCCACAGGGACTTAATCCCCCCGGGTGGATGCTCGCAGGACCGCCGGCGCAGAGGCAGTCGAAGACTTCGAGCCCCTCACGGGGGCAGGCCCGGGGAGGATGGGTCGTCGCGCTCCCCCTTGCACAACACACACAGGTGTACACACACACACACGCATGTAACGCACAGTGTTCCCGCTTTTTGATGGGCACAGGGGCCGAGACAGGCAGTCCAAGCCCCCTGCCCGCTGCACAATGCTGGTCAATCTTTTCCCCATCAATCGGTGGATCATCTGTCCGTGGCACGTGAGCAAATCGCAGAGGAATGTCGTTCAAAGTTGAGCAGAACATGAAGACCGCGAAAATATCCGGAATGCTGAGATCTCAGAGTGGTGTATTCGAGCACGTTTCTCGCCCATTTGGCCTGTCCATGTGTGTGTGTGTGTGTGTGTGTATGTGTGTGTGTGTGTGTGTGTGTGTGTGTGTGTGTGTGTGTCTGTGTCTGTGTGTCTGTGTATGCCAGTGTCTCGCTGCTCTATTTGGCTTCACTCACCGATCACGGCATAGAGGGCGCGCTCGCCGAGAGCCAGACGGGAGACCGCGCGCCCGGGAACCGCAAAGGAGGCCCACTCGGGAGCCGAGCCTGACGCCAGCATCCCGGGCATGAGGGCCGGGAGCCGGGATTCCGGCCCGGGGAGAGCCGGGCCAGCCACCAGCAGCAGGCCATTGTCCAGGAGCAGAGCCGCGCGGGAAAAGCCGGCCACAGCCAGGCGGACCTTTCGCTGGCCGAAAATGTCCACCAACCGAGGGAGGTGTCGGGTGTCAGGGCCCGCCGAGGTGGAGGAGAGTCGCCCCGGAGCATGGGCACCGAAATGCACGGGCCACCGGTCGCCAGCCGGCAAGACCGCAGTCAGGCCGACCGGGTCGTCGCCCCACACCTCAACCCGGCCGGAGCGGCGGACAGCCAAACCAAACTGCGCCCCGGCGGCCAGGTCCACCACCGGGTCGTCGGACTCCTCGGCCAGGGGAATGCACACCGGCTGGGCCAGCCGGTCGGCGCCCGGGGTGACCGGCGTCCCACACTGGCCATACTCGTTGTTGCCCCAGGCAAAGACCCGGCCATCGGCCGTCAGGGCCAGGGTGAAGTCCGCCCCGCAGACAAGTCGCGTCGGGGCGGGCATCCCCGCCGGAGCGGCCGAGGTGTCGCATGCTCCGGCCACCTGCGCCGGCATGCTCAGGGCCTTCAGCAGCCCGGTGGACGAGGCAAATGGCCCAAGCTGGCAATCGGCATCCCACCCGGAGGCCACGATCCCGGAGGGGGAAGACCCGCCAGCATGGCCGCCCGAGGGAGACCGCATGGCCACAACAGTGTGGTCGAGCCCGGCAGACAGAGCAGTCACCGGCTGGCCGACCGGGGCCAGAGCCAGCTGGAATCCCTCGCGCCGCCCGGCCTGGGCACCAAGCTGGCCGAAAATGTTGGCTCCCTGCAGGGCAAGCACCTGCTCGGGGGTGCCGGTCCCGGTGCCGGAGACCCGCTGGAGTAGGGCGGCGCCATGTGCCCGCCCGGTGGCCAGAGCCTCCACACGCCAGGACTCCGGCAGGGACGTGCGGCTAACATCGATGTCTGGGAGAACCAGGCGATCGGCCTCGGGCGCCGGCACCAGGCCGTCCGTCAGCCGGCTCTCGTGGGCGTCGAGGTCCATCAGCAACCCGGCGCCAAGTTGCCCGTGGGTGTTTACTCCGGCTCCGCGGAGGGTGTCCCCGGTGTCAGGCCGGCGCTCGGTCCAGAGGACATGATGCGGCCCGGCGGCCAGATGCGGAACGGCGCCGCCGGCGCGGCCCAGCCGGGTCGGCGCGGCCATCGTGCCCGTGGCTCCGGGGAAGATCTCCCCCGCCAGCAGGTGAAGGCTCTCATTGGTGCCGGCCGGCAGGGAGGCCAAGCCACGCCGGAGGAGAGCGCGTGCCGCCGTCGGCCGGCGGAGGGAGAGCAGCGAAGAGGCGAGCATGACAGGGAAGCAGGTGCCTCTCTTTTCCCAAGGTGTAATAGGGCAGGGAAGGAACGCGTGTTGTCTGTGCGAAGGCGCGGCAGCCAGGGACAAGGATGTGTGGGTAGAAGAGGCGAGGAGGGGGCGAAGGACGGCGGGGGGGGGGGAGGTCGGGTTCATGGATGCGACTCCCCTCACCCACCCAGGGCGGGGGGCCTGGGGCAGAAGAAGCTGCCAACTGCCAACGATTCCGCGCCTCGTCGGGCACGCCCCGTCCACCGCCGGCGCGTGCTTCCCCCTCCGAGAGGGGGGGGGGGGGGGGGGGAGGCGGGCCGCCGGGATGCGGATGCCCGGGCGCCGTCCGTCGGTGGCTCGTGTGCCCGTCTCCCGTGCATGGGGCCAGAGCGAGGGGGCGAGCATTCCAGCCGAGGGCCGTCGGGAGGAGCGCGATCGATCTGGCAGCGAGTCTAAACCGTTCAACCGGCCGCCCACAGGACCGGGGGGAGGGGGGGGGTGTGGGTGGGCAGGAGGTCCGGCCGGGAGCGAGCCCGACGACCCCTTTCCCGGCCACGGCCATTGGAATGCCCTCCAACGGGGGCCCTGGTGAGGCAAGGGGGGGGGAGGGGGGCATTGGCGGCGGTTTTCATCCGCCCCTGTTTTCAGTGTTCTTCGGTTAGGAGCGCGGGCGCGCGGGCACCCCAGAACCGAGAAGGTCCGGGCGCAAGTTCCATGCCCCAGCCATGAGGCTGTGCATGGGCGCATGGGTGCATGGGCGTGTGTGTGTGTGTGTGTCCGTGTGCGCGCGCAATCTGCCACCCACTGCATGGTGTTTACATCCCCCCCCCCCCCCGATGGTGTTTGTGTTTGGGGCGCGGAGGGGGGAGGTGCTCACCGTGGTCAGCCCCTCTTTTGTTGTGCCCCACCGGGCTCTCGAGCCCAGCCTCTAGACAAGGCCCCTCCCCTCCTCCCTTGCCCCCCGCTCGTCCTATTCCACGGCGCCCTGGTCTGTTTGCTTGCTCCGTTCATCATACTGCTGGTCCTGCTGTCGCCGCCCGCCTTGGACACACTGCTCCTCAGCTGCAGTCCTAAAAACCATCTGCACGGAAGGGACCTCCTGTTACGTTCACCCCGAAGGTGATCTGGCGCTCTAGCCCCTCCCCATCTACTTCCCCCAAAGTACGCCTTTCTCCCTGTCCCCCCGTTTCCTGCGCCCCTTTCCCCATCCCCCCTCCTCGACTCTGGCTTTGCCTGCCTTCCCCGAGTGCATGTCCCCTTCTGATGGCCACCTCAGTGGCCTCGCCCACGGTGTGTGTGTGTGCCTTCGCCTCGGCGAAGTAAGCTCGGCAGGAGCCCGGACCCGCACTGTGTGGCATTCCGTCGCCTGAGATGCGCCCTCCCCTGCCGACTCCCCTTCCACACGCCGCCCGCCGGGCTGTGGGTGTGATTGCGCGCCGTATGTGCGGTTGTGCCGCTCCCAGCGGGCCATCTTGCCCTGTTGGCGGGCCCTCTCTCGACGCAGGCTGCCAGGCCGGCGCCACGGCCGCAAACACAGGCGAACTCAGGACAGGGAACCGGCGGCGGCTGCCAGCTGCCAACGTAGAAGCCCCTGTTTAATCACCCCATGTCCGGGGCGTGGGACAGACACAGAAGAGAACGGCCAAGCGAGCGGGCGCAGGGGGGAGGACACCTGCGATCACACTGCCCCCCCTCCCTGCCCTCGGGCGGGCCAGAGTCGGGGGACAGATGTTGACGCATGCGCCGCCAAGGGGCTCGCACGGAGCACATCGACTCTTGTGCTCTCATGAGTCTGCACCTGCCTGTGTGTGTGATGGTTATGCTGGTCGAGAGGAGCGCCCGCCTGACGTGTTGTCCCTCGGGGGTGTAGGCATTTTAACTTTGCTTAAGCTCTCTCTCTCTCTCTCTCTCTGCCCTCCTCACGGTGTCTATTGGGAGTAGGGCTTTAGTTAATTTGAGTGCCCTGCTCCCTGCGAATGTGGCCAAGGGACCGGCGATCGCCACCATGACTCTTCCCATGGGCTCGTAGCTTAAGAGCCCCATGTGCGAGTCGGAGACAGCCTCTATCACCGCCCTGCGCCTCTCCCCCCCTCCCTCCCCCCCCCCCCCGTCCCCTGGCTCCCCTGTGCCCTTCCTCCTCCCCTTTGCTATGACCGTTCCATTGGCCGGGGATAGTCACCCGCGCGCTGGACGGTCCGGCCTTCCGCACCCTCCCTCCAAGGCCCCCAATGCCGCTGCCAACATGTTCCCCGTGCCTGTGACTGACACATGGCCGCTTCCCGTCAGCCAGTCGGCTGCCTCGCTGCTGATGAGCCACGCCCCCGCCGTGCCCGCCTCGTCGCCGCCATTGCAACCGTCACCCCCACCACCACCCTCAGCATCGTCGTCGTCATCCGGCTCCCTGTCCTTGGTGCACCATCAGCACCCCCCCGGGGCCCTCTTTCTCAATCCCCAGTCCGCCGCCGCCACCCCCGCAGCCGCCGACGGTTCCGGCATCCCGGACCCGCACAGCCTCCGTGCCAACTTCTGGCGGACTTCCCCCACCGGAAGCTTTCCCTCGCTTTTTCTCCAGCCCCCAGCCAACGCCCCAGCCGCCACACCAGCCGCCAGTGCCGCCGCCACCGCCGCCCTCACCATGGGCGAGACACTTGAAGGTGCCCGGCGCGGGATCTTCTTCGGCTTCCGGTCGCGGTCGTCCAGCACCGGGGCCACCTCGGCCGCCTTCCCCGGGACGGGCCCTGGCTCGCCGGCTCCCGGGGGCACGTCCGCTGCCCAGCCTCTGTCGCAGGTTCCCTACCGGTATTCGGCCACCCCGGCTGCCGTGGCGGCCTCTGCCCTGCATGAAGATGTCATTTTGGAGAGTCGCATGGATCCTCCCGCCTCCGGGGGCCTGGCTGCCTTCGGTGATGCGGCCCCGGCGGTCGGTGGCAGCCGGCCTCGCTCACGCTCCGGGATATCTGTCCATACGGCCACCTCGCCCACGCCGGAATCCGATGGCGGGTCGTCCTCGTCGCTGCCCTTTGGCGACTTGCTGACTGGTGTTGGCTTGTCGTCTGCCTCGACCACCGGTCCCCCGAGTAGCAAATCCGTGCCGGCTTCGCCTCGTGGCACCCGCACCTTGCTCTTTTCTAGGAAGTCCACCTCTCCAGAGTGCGTGTCTCTTTGCTTGGCTCCCCTCTTGGCGCTGTCCTTGGGCAAGTTGCCGGGCAATCTGCGTGGGCAATCTGCGTGGGCAATCTGCCACTCGCTGAATGTTAATTGCGGCCAAGATGGCTGACTCCCGGCTTGCCCCTCCTGCCTGGCAGCATGCCGCCCTGCGTTGATGCGACTGGAGCCATGGATTCGATGCATGGCCGGTCCCGGCAAAGTCTCTCCAACCGCGTGACGGCCGAAATGCTGTCCCAGTGGCTGCCAATGGGCGAAGCCCCAGCACCCGGGGATCTTGGCGACTCTGCCAGTCGACCGGCGTCTCAGCCACCGAGCCCCACGGTGTCACTGGTCGGCGGTGTGTCTCGATCGGCCGCGACCACCCCCCCGGCTGATGGGATCCCCAAAAGCCGTCGAGAGAAGTTCCTGCACCTGCTGGAGCAGCCGACCGTCGAGTTGGCCAAATTGCGTGAACTCAGCTGGAACGGAATACCCAACGATCTGCGTGCGACTGTGTGGCAGCTGTTGATGGTACGCCCGGCGGTGCCCCTCCTTCGTGCCCCTCCCCCCCTGGCCGACTGTGTCGATTGACAGAATCCAACTCCCTATCCCCTGCACACACACACACACACACACGCACGCACGCGCACTACAAACCTGGTCACAGGGCTACCTGCCAGTCAATCGGGCCCGAAGGGAGGAGGCGCGCCAGCAGAAGCGCCGCGAATACTTCGCCGCCGTGGCAGACTACTGGCATGACGATTCCTCCCTGCACGGGGACACCCCCTCCACCACTGACTCAGACTCCCTTCATCAGATCCGTCTGGACATTCCTCGGACTGATCCGAATATCCCTCTCTATCAGCACCCGATTATCCAACGGGTGCGCACGCACTGCGTCCTCTTCATCCTTGTTCTCTCCCTCCCTCTCTCTCTCTCTCTCTCTCTCTCTCTCTCGCGCGCGCGCACACACACACACACACGCACGCACTTTGTTGTGCCCCAGCTGACTCACATCCATGTCACCACCGTCCCGATCAGAGCCTTGAGCGCTCGCTGTATATTTGGACCATCCGCCACCCAGCTAGCGGCTACGTCCAGGGGATCAATGACTTGCTGATGCCCTTCTTCATGGTGTTCCTCTCGAGCTATATCGGCCGTATGTTGCCTTGCATGACCCCATGCCCTGCCAACACCCCTCCGTCCCCTCCCCTGCGCCCCTCCCTTCTGACCCCTCGGCATCCTGCTCACGCTCCATCCTTACTGCTTGCTTCGTGGTCTCTGCCCGGAGTAGAAAATGCCCTTGATTGTGACCCAGCTGAGGTGCCAGCCGAAATCCTGGCCGCCACCGAGGCCGACAGTTTTTGGTGCCTCAGCCGCCTCCTGGATGGCAACCAAGTAAGTGCCTCCTCTTCTTCCGTTTTCCCAACCCCTTGGTTGCGCCTCCCCTCTCTCCCCCCTCCCCTTCCTCGGATGTCCTTCTGACGAGCACGCACCCCCCCCCCCCCCCAAACTCAATGCTCTCTTCTTCGGCTTCACAGGACAGTTATACTCATGGGCAGCCGGGTATTCTCCGGCAGGTCAACCGCCTTGAGGATTTGATCATCCGCCTTGATGGTGCGCTTCCCTGCCCCTGTGTCTATGCCTCCTTCTTTGAGTGTCCCCGTTTGCCGATCAAGGCCATTCCAGCCCTCATCAATGGCCTAACTCGTCCCCCCCCCCCTCAGGCACCCTTCACCGGCACATCATCAACGAGGGCATTGCCTTCATCCAATTTGCATTCCGCTGGATGAACTGCCTGCTGATGCGTGAAATGTGCCTCGGAAACACGATCCGCATGTGGGACACCTACATTGTGCGTGCCCACCATTTCCGTCCCCTCCTTCTGTGGGATTGGCTCTTGCCCGATCGCCATGCTGACGGCTTCCTCCCGTCCATTTGTGACCCTCCCCATCTCTCGCTCCTCCGCAGGCTGAGGGCATCGACGCGTGTGTCACCTTCCACCTCTACGTGTGCGCGGCCTTTTTGATGCGCTTCGAGCAGCAGATCAAGTCCATGGATTTCCAGGTACCATGCTTCCACCACCTGGCGCCCTCTCCACACACGGTGCCTCAGCCATCCAACTCACCATTTCCTCTTTCCTCCCGGTGTGCCACCCTCCCTCCCTCCCCCCCCCCCTCCGTCGAGGTGGCCGGATCAGCGCGGACGCACAGACTCTACCGAGTTGCCTGGGCGTCTCTCTCCCTCCCTCTCTCTCTCCCCCCCCCCCCCCCCCCCCCCCCCCCCCCTCCCGGCCCCTTCTCCCCGCCACACAGGGCATCATGCTTTTCATTCAGAGCCCTCCGTCGGCCACCGAGTGGTCGCGGACCGACGTGGAGCTTCTGCTGGCCGAGGCCTTTGTGCTGAAATCCCTCTTCCACAACTCCCCCAAGCACCTGGCCACGGGCGCCGCTGCTGGTGGCAACGCCTAGGCCCCTGGCGTGTGGCACGCGACGCGCAGCACTCCCGGCTGAAGAGAAGAAAATACACGCAAACACCTTTGATCTGTTTCCCCCCCCCCCCCTCTCTCTCTCTCTCTTTCTCTCTCTCTCTCTCTCTTTCTCTCTCTCTCTCTCTCTCTCTTTTTCTCTCTCTCTCTCCCCTTCCTACCCAGCACTTCTGGCGCATATGCCATTCGAACAGCGTCAACAACGCGAATCTGATCCTTCAGAATGGGGCCAGGGTCGGTGTCTTGCCCCCTGCCAGAGCTCATCCAAGCGCGGGCAGTTCCGCCGGACACGACCGCCCCGGCTACCAGCGGCACCGGCAGCGGCCGCCTGGTGGGGGGGGGCCGATCGTGCGGTCAGCTGGAGCACTCACACGGGCCGGCGCCCGGCCCCAGGCCGGCATTCAAAATACCTTGGCCCGTGGTGATGGTCACCAGCTTGGGGCCGGGTTGGCGGATCTAAAAAATACACGCCCCGGGCTTGGAACACAGGCCAAGGCGCATATATTCCTCCTCCTCCTCCTCCTCCCCCGTCCGCCCCTTCATTCCAGGCAAACCCACGCGCACACAGTTCCCCGTCCTCCCCCGCCCCCTTCCCTCGCTTCTTCTCCTCCACCTTAGGCGTATCACCTCCAGTATGTCGGCCACAATGTCTGCGGCCGAGCGGGAAATCCTCCTGGACAAGCTTTTCGCTGCCCGGCTGGGCCTGCTCGATCTATACGTGGCTACGCAGGTTCACCTGTCTGAGTCTCTGAAGTCTGTACGGCTCGCCATCCTTTTCACTCGCCCACTCCCTCTCCCCTCTCAGCCTCACACACACTAACCTGCAGCGCGGCTTGATGGCGATAGGGCTTTTTCGAGTTGGCACGCGCCCGGCAGACGTCCACCGGACACCGCATCGATCCGGCCAACTTCGATCACCGTATGAAGGCACTGCTTTACCTGGAGACGGATGATGCTCTCCACATGGCCGCGCCCGATCGCTTGGATGCCCTGCTGTGCGTTGTCGCCCCCTTTGTTCCCCGTTGAAAGCGCGCGTCTCCTCTCACATCCCCGGGGTCCCTATTTCGCTTTTACCTTTCTCTGACCCCCTATCCAGCCAAGGAGAGGATCTTCTGGCAAGCTCACATCGCCCGGCTTCGGTGATGGTGCTTCGCACCTTCAACCCCGGCGACCCAGTCCCACAGACAGAGGCGCACCCCGCTACAGTGGCTGATGATGCTGCTGCTGCGGCGGCGGCGGCGACGACGGCTGCCTCTCCTGCGGCTGTCGCTTCCGGCCCTGCCGCTCCCCTGTCCAAAACCGAGGCCCATGCGACCACTGCCCCCCCCGGCGTGACCTCCCTGGCTAGCGACATCCATGCGGCCCTAGATCGGTCCTCAGCCATCCTGGAGCAGGTGACCAAGGCCTTGGCCGACTCGTCCTTTGCCGAGACCGAGGCCGAGGCGGCCGAGAAGCGCCAGCCGCCGGCGGTGCGGAAATCCATGCGTACCAGCGCCTCCGGGAGCTCCATCACTCGGAATGCCCTGTCGGACCTTCGGTCGCGCGTGGCCTCGGAACTGGTCAACCAGCGGCCATCGTCCTCTGAGCAGGATGCCCCTGCTGAGGGTGATGGTGACGACGCTGATGGTGACGGCCACGCTGGGGACATGTCTTCGGATGAGGAGCCTCCGGAGCCCACCCTGCGCAACCCGGCCAACTGGTTCGGTGCGCTGGTTCCCCCAGCCCTGCGCCAATCGCAGAAGCACTTCCGCAGTGGTGCGTTCCCCCCCCCCCCTCCCCACTCCCCCCTTCCCCACTTTCCCCGAGAAAATGCCCCTCTTTCTTCGGTTTGCCTGCCTTTGTCCCTCTATTGCTCCTTTTGCTCCCTCCTCTCGCGGGATGCCCTGTTGCACTCTATTTCCTTGCCGTTGGTACATGAGCTCTCACATCCACCTAGCTGTCGGTCACATCGAATTGCTGGCCAACATCTCCATCGAGATGGCGTCGATCGATGCCCTCGAGCATCAGCTGAAGACAGCTGATTCTGAGTAAAGGGGTCATGTCCATGGATGGGCGGCTCCTCCTTGCCCCTGCTCCCCCCCCCCCCCTGCGCCCTGCGCCCCGCCCCCCCCCCCCCCCCTCTTGCGCACGCGAT
>NW_009242973.1:2535944-2540676 GCF_000388065.1 Fonticula alba | reverse complement strand
CCCCCCCCCCCCCCCTCTTGCGCACGCGATGATGCCGGAGACCCAAATAGACGACACCCAAAGCCCGTCCTGTGTGACTGTGTATATTTTTCAAGAGGGCAGATGACGCATGTGCTGAATCCCATTTGCGCGGCCGCGCACACACACCCACATCCATACATGCAGATGCGGGAGGACGGCTCGACAAAGGTGGCGCGTTTGTGGCGGCAGTGGTGGCCATAGGAGCGAGCATGGTGGCCGCCAAACGCAAAAGAACACCCGGGAGAAGAGGGCAAGTGCGAACGGGCAGGACCGAAATGCCAAGTACCTTGACATGGATTGCCTGGAAGAAAGGGGGGCCGGGTGGAGAGGCTTGGGGTTTGCCTTGGGCCCATGCGGCTGTGTGCCCACACCTGCATGCACATGCCCACACCCACAGGCAGGCAGAGAGGCGGGGGGACGAGGGAGAGAGCAGACACGGTGCGATAGAAAGGAAAAAAAGACAACGAGCCGCTCCGGCAGCAGCGTCACGACGACTTGACATACGTCTGGGCCAGAACCATGAACAGGCGGTCGGTCAGACGGTACTCCACCGCCTCGCAGACCCGCTGGGTGGCGGCCGGGAAGTGGGACATGGCGAATTGCGAATCGCCGGCCAGGATGTGGGCCAGGTCGCCGGGGCCGGCGGCAGCGGCCTTGGCCTGGTTGGCGGCAATGTGCCGGCGCACAGCCTCCGACAGGTCGGTGAACTGGCCGTGCGCCAGCTCCAGAGCCTCGTCGGTCATGACGCGACCGACATTGACCGACCCGCGCTTGGCCTCCTCGTCGCGCTTGAGCGACCGCGGAATGGCCCAGGAGGAGGGGTTGAGAGGCGGGTCCGATGTGATGATCGTGTGGATGAACTCATCCAGCAGGTACCAGTGGTCACGGATGAAGAAGTTCAATGGCGCGAAGTGCGGCTGCTCGAAGAAGGTGTGCCGGGCAATGTGCCGGAAGATGTCGGCAATGACATTGAGAATGGGCGAGCGGTCGCTCAGGAGCCCGGCCGCATCGCCGGGCCGAGCAAAGGACACGGGCACCGCGTTGGCCAGCGGCTCGGTGATGGCCGGGCAGATGATCTGGTCCAGGAGCATGACGCGCAGGAAGTTCCGAGCGGCCACATCGCACTGGTACTTCTGCACGACCTTGTGATAAACAAACTTGAAGATGTGCATCACCGGGATCGGGAAGTAGCTGAGGGAGGAGACGATGGTCGACAAAATACGCAGGGCCACCTGGGCATAGCGGCCGAGGATGACATTGATGGCCCCCGGCGTCGGGGGGACCCCACCGGCGCTGGACACCGGCAGGACAAACTGCTCGGGATTCTGCGCCAGATCCGACAACACGGACCCGAGCACACGCTTGGTGTAGTTGGACCCGAGAAGCTGCGAATAGGCAATCGTTAGCCGGTAGCCGGGGAGCTGCTCGAAGCAGGCCGGGTGCTGGCGCTGTGACAGCTCGATCTCCCGCTCCAGGATGCGGAGGAGATTCCACACGGTCTCGGAGAACCGGATCGACAGGGGAATGATCTCAGCGCAGGCGTAGTCAATCAGCCGGCGATCCTTCTGGTAGGAGATGATATTGAGCAGGGTCTGGAAGTGGTCAAGGCACATGAGCTATGTCCGGGCCGGGGAAAGCCGGCGTGCGTGTGTATGAAGAAGGGGGGGGGGAGGGCGCGGGAGGGCGCGGGGCGGGGAGAGAATAAAGGGAAGATGGGTGAGAAAAGCCACGTTGGCAAACAGAAAAGGCGGCAAGCACATGGAAACCACACTGTGTGGCCACGCACAAGGGGATGCGAGGGCGCATGCGGGGATGTCGGTGGGAAAGGAGCAGCATGGGGCAGCCGGCACATGGGCATGTGCGCGCGACACTATCTCAGCACAGGAGGCGAAGAGCCACATGAGAGAGCAAGCCGGGGTCGCATCATGAGGTCTCGCCAGAGTATGTGAAGATATGGGGAGAGGGGGAGGGGGGGGGGGGGGGGGGGGGGGGGGGGGAGCCCACTGGCCGGCATCATGAACACACCTCATACATGTCGCTCAAAATGAAGTCCGATCCGTCGAGGCTGGCCAGGCCACTGAGCATCCCGCCGACGGAGTCAAACAGGTCGTAGGTGTAGGGCTGCGCGAGGAAGGGAAATGTCAGCCTTGTGAGCAGATGAAAGCAGACCGAAGAAAAAGAAGCCCCATCGGGGGTGCCTACCTCGACAATCGTTACACCAGCCAGCTTGGGCAGCAGGCTCTCGAGACTGCGCTCCAGCGCCTCGCGGATGACATTCAAGGAGTTGCCGAGGATGGCCTCGTCAATGTCAAACAGCGGGACACCGGTGTACTCCTGCGGGGGAGAGGTCTAAAGGGGGGAGGGGGACGGGGTAGGCAAGGACGGCGTGCGGCCGCAGATGGAACATCCAGCGGGGTCAGGAAACGGACCCACATAGAGCGGAGGGTGCAAATGCCGAAATGGACAAGAGGGGGGACGAGGCGGAAGGGGGGGGGGGGGGGCTCTCTCAAAGACCCGAAGAGCACGCACACTCAGCTTGTCGTAGAGATCAAACAGCTGCGACTGATTCTGCTGGATAAACTGGTTGAAGGGCTCCATAAAGGCCTCCTTGCTGCCGAAGAGCACATTGTTCGCCAGGTTCTGGAGGATCTTCGACACCAGGATCAAGGTCCGGCGTGTCTCGGAGGAGGGAAGGCCTGCAACCGGCCAAGGGCGAGAGCGGGCACCACATGGTCAGCATGCCGGAGAGCAACGGACTGGCACAAAAGGACTGGGCAGAGGCAAGGAGGGCGACAGGGGCAAAAATACGGCCGACGCACTGTCCACAAGACCATGGGTCTCCGGGGCGGCGATGGCCGGGCAGATGAAGCGCAGGAAGACGAAGCCACCAACACCGTAGAAATACTTGCCGGGGAAGCGCGCCTCGACACCCTTGCGGATGATCGAGCAGAGGGCCAGAATCGGAGCCGGGAAGGCGGCAATGCTGTTGACAATGGTGTTGAAGATTTGCTGGGCCATGTTCTGGATCACCCGGAGGGACGTGGAGACATCCATCTCCGGGGTGATGCGCTTCGGGTCGATCTCGAGCGGAGGGAGCTGGCTGATTTCCTGGAGGTTGCTCTTGAGCACCTGGCGCAGGAAGTCACCGCCAACCAGGCGCGAGAAGAAGGTCATCGCCTTGGAGGTGGCGGAGTTGCTACGGAAGAGGGTGTTCTCATCGATGGTGTTGTTGATCTCATCCACCAGCAGTCCGGAGAAGAGCTCCAGCGACAGGCCGTAGTTCTCGAACAGGTGCAGGATGGACTTCAGCAGCATGTCGTCGTTGGCGCGCTCGCGCAGCAGCCGAGTGACAATGGCAAAGTCCGACTGCATGAGGACCTGTCAAGAGCGAGGAGGCTGCGGGTTAGTAGACAAGGCAGACGAGGGAGAAGAAGGGGAGAGCACTGCAAAAGAGGTACGCACGTGCGCCAGGGCCGGGATGACGGGATCGGCCACCGGGGCCCCGACAGCATCGAGGCCGGTGAGCAGCGGCGTGGAGGCCAGCGACCCGGTGGTCGAACTGGACGCCGAAGCCGAGGGGCTGCCGAAGGGCGATGGTGGGGCCGACCGGCCAGGGGGCGGGCTGCTCGGGTCGCCGGCCGTCGGCGGGGCCGGGTGCAGTCCGCCCGGACCCATGGGGCTGGAGCCACACCAGATGTTGGCCAGCCAGGCGGGGATGTCCTCGGTGTCGGCATACCCCTCGTCCGAGGGCCGCATGGGATTGGAGATGAGCCCGGTTAGACGGTTCATGCCGTCGCGTTTGGTCGACCGCTCGAAGATGGCCTCCGGCGTGGCACGCTCGGTCCGATGGCCGATGCCATCCGGCACCGTCAGGGCACTCCGGTAGACGGCTCGTAGCCAGCGCTGGAAGGTGGTCGATGCGGCCGGAGCACCGCCACCGCTGCCGGATTCCGGAGCACGCAGCTTCATGAGGAATTCCAGCTGATTGGCGAAGGGGTTGTTGAAGTCCGGCTGCTCGGGGCGCAGGTACTTGACCCGCACACGCCGGACCCCGGGGACCAGGTGGGTGGACAGAAGATCCTGTCCATCGGCCGAGCTCGCCGGGAGGCCAGCGTGGAAGTCCGGCGCCTGGGTGAGGAAGGTTTCGCGGAGGCGCAGGCGTGCGGCCGGTGAGATCAACACCGCTGGCTGGTCGGACCGAAGGGGGAGCCGCCCGGCCGTGTACGTCGGCCGGAAGGGCTGGTGCACGGGGCCCATGTCAGCCGGGGTCGCACTGGCTGGGAGGCTACCATCTCCGCGCGGGCTGCTCAGGGGGGGCGCCGTCATGGGGGCCTGGTGGGCAAGGACGGGGGGGATTCGGAAGGGAGATCCATCAGGAGGAGCCAAGAAGGCGGCGGGAGGTGGGGGGAGGGGGTGAGCCAGACAGGGATGGATATCACCCAAACGAGAGACAAGTCGAGAGAGAGAGAGAGAGAGAGAGAGGGGAGGGGGGAGCAGGACCAGGAGGAGAGACATACGGAAGAGGCAGGGGCGCCGGTGCCACCGATGGGGGCAGAGTGCGGCACAGAAGGTGCCTGATCGGCTGGCTGGCCGGGGAGGGAAATGGGGGGAGGAGGGGGCGGCAAGTTGGCCGGCATTGGTGTGTGGACGAATCGAGAGAGAGAGAGAGAGAGAGGGAGAGAGGGAGAGAGGGAGAGAGGGGGAGAGGGGA
>NW_009242973.1:2532466-2535869 GCF_000388065.1 Fonticula alba | reverse complement strand
GCGGGAGCCTGGGCGCCGGAGGGGGGGGGGGAGGCCCGGGTTGGAAGAGGGGGGAGGGAGAGCGGAGGCGAGGAGGGGCGAGAGCTGCAGGGGAGGAGGGGGACGATGAGGTAGGGAGGCCACCCGCGGGGTGAAGACCAGACCGGTGCGCTCTCAATAGGACTCCTCCCAAGCACGGGGACCAGGGCCGGCGAGCCTTCCAGTGGGCATCGCCAGGCATGGGGTGTGGGGGGGGGGGGGGGACGCGCCCTCGTACGCAGCACAGGCACACCAGGGAGAAAAGGGGACATTCCTGCCCCTTTTTTTCTCGCGAGTCCTCGGCCCCTGCCCACTTGCCCCGCCCCCCCCCGAGGCAAATACCGAAGCTCTTAATCCCTGGCGAGCGTGAGCATGTGAGCGTACTTGTCCGGCCGGCTGGCCGGTTGACTGGGCGTCTATTTGTGTATCTGGATTTGTCGGGACACTCCTGGCCGTTGCGGCTGAGCCGTGGAAGGACAGGGCAGGGGGCGAGGAAAAAAACAACAACAATCCTCCCCAAGGAGGCCAGCGCCCCGGGAGGCAGCGCAGTCGGGAAAACACATGTCTCTCTTTGTCCCCCTTCCCGCGGCCTGGCCCGTGCACACGCTCATCCCGCTCATCTCGTGCATGCTCCCCCAGGTCCAAATACTCTGCCCGATGTGCGGGGTCGTGGTGTTTTTTTGTTTTTCGCCCCATCCCTGCGCACGAAGGACTTTGCGGGGGGAGGGGGGGGGGGGCGGGGAAAAAGGGCAAATGGGCGTGCGCGAGCACAGGGGCCAAAGGCCGGGGCGCCGGAGTCGGAGCCGGAACCGGAGCGAAAGCACTATCCGACCCGCCGACCATCCTGTCCGGGGGGGGGGGGGGGGGGGCATTCCCGCCGACGGAGGCCGAACGGGAGGACCTCGCGAAGGCCGTATTTTCGCATCGCCCCCGCCCGGGCCTCATTCCGCAACAGCCTGGGTCTCAGGCGGGTCTCCGGGCCCGTGCACCGCAGCCCTGCCGATCTGCAAGTTTGATTGGCCCCCAGCCGGCTGCCCCTCGGGGGCGCCTTGCCCCCCGTCCAGGACACACTCGGCGCAACCGGGGCGATGCAAGGCCGGAGACCGGGGAAGGGGAGATGAACAGGCCAGAGAGCAAGCACCAGAATGCCCCCCCCCCCCCCAAGCAAAGGGCCCCCCACCGGGATGTGTGGCAGAGTGAACGCCCCGGCCCCGACCCCGGCCCCGGCCCCGAACCCACCGACCCCTTCGCCCCTTGTCCCGCGAACCTGGGAGTCCGAGAGGAAGGGAAAATGGGGCCGGCCTGGGGGGGGGGGGGGGAGCGCACCCAGACCCCCCCCGCCCCTCCCCCAGTGAGGTGGCACTCCGACACCCCCGGCCGGCCAGGTGCCCACCCTGGGTGCCCGAAGCCCCCCGCAGGCGGACCTGGGGAGGGAAAAAACAAGCGCCCCTCCCGCTGCCCGCTGGTTATGGCAACTGCTGGCAGACCGGCCGCCCCGAAGTCGGCGGGTGCCGCTGTTCGCAGAGGCCGATTCGCCCCGCCCCGGGGACCATGTGATCTGTGTGGCATTTCTCCTGATGTTCTGAGCTATGCCCTTCAGAATGTCCGATCTCCTAGCTTGGGGTGTTTCTACCGACCGGGGGGGCGGGGCACCGCCAGGCGGCAGAGCGCAGGCACACGCCCCCCAGAGAGAGAGAGAGAGAGAGAGAGAGAGAGAGAGAGAGAGAGTGTGCATGCCCCCGGAGGAAACGTGGACAGATTGCCCCCAAGCGCGTCCAGGGTGGAGACATAGGGAAGACGGCCTCTTCCGGGCCCCCCCCCCCCCCCCCCGTGGTGCGTCCCGTCGGGCGGCCTTTCATGTATTTTGGGGAAAATAGGCACCCGGCTGTGGTGGTGTATTCAAGTGCGTAGCGTCCTCGGCCCAGCTGCCGGGCGATATGGCGTCAGGGGGATGCCTTTGGCGGGCCTGCTGGCTCTCGCGGCGTCCTCTGTTCTTCTAGTGAAGGGCCAAAGGGTTGAGCACGTCGTCGGAGGTGGCACCGAAGAGCTCGATGTAAGGAGCGGTCTCACTGACGACACAGACAATGTCCTCAATGCGGACGCCGGTCTGCACCAGGAAAAAGCGGGGAGAGAGAGAGAGAGAGAGAGAGAGAGAGGAGCGAGCAAAAGGCATAATGCGTTAGATGCGCATGAGTGAGGGGAGAGAAACAGATAGAGAAACAGATAGAGAGAGAGAGAGAGAGAGAGAGAAAGACGCAAGACATGGACCAGGTACGAACCTCATCACGAAGGTAAAGACCTGGCTCGACGGAGAAACAGTGCCCCACGCGGATCTCCTCCTCATTGCCGCGATTCATGTACGGATCCTCATGGCCGTCGATGCCAATTCCATGGCCCAGGCGGTGGGTGAAGGTCTCATAGTCGGAGCCGAAGCCAGCGGCCTCGACCACATCACGCGCGGCCGCGTCAATGTCGGTGGCCCGAACGCCCGGGCGGATGGCCCGGACGGCGGCCTCGTGCGCCTGGCGCACGGTGTTCCAGATGAGCGTCGACCGGTCGTAATGCTCCGGGCCATCATCGCTGGTCAGGGTCCCGAGCGGCCAGCGAACCGTGCGAGTGATGTCCGACTGGTAGCCAAGAAGATCGCCACCGGCGTCCAGCAGGATCATCATGCCGCGAGTGAGCTTGAGCCCGGCATTGCCGGTGATGCCATGCGGGGCCGCGGCATTCGGGCCATAAAGGGCAATCGACCAGGTGTTGGTCAGGCCGGCAGCCGACAGGGCGCCGGCGATCTCGGCCGACACCTCGGCCTGCGTGGTCCCGGCCGTGACGTCCTCCAGTACGGCGCGAATGGCGGCCTTGGTGGCCAGATTGGCGCAGCGCATGATGTCCACCTCGGCCTTGGACTTGACGCCACGCACGGCGCGAACCAGCCCGGTGTCCGAAACCAGCTCATGGCCCGGGGCAAGGGCCCCGGCGATGCCGAAATAGACGAACCCCCGCGTGTCACGGTCGACTTGGATCCGAGCGGCGGCGGTCGGCGGGTCGGCGGCATCCGGGTCCAGGCCCAAGTGCCGGGCCAGGGCCAGATAGGGCGACTCGTCCTCCTGGTAGTAAACCAACGCCGCGCCCTTGACCACTTCGGATGCCTTGTCATGCTCGAAGGCCGGCGAAACAAAGAAATACTCGAACCCCGGGTCGTCGGCTGGCCGGCCCAGGCGCGACAGAACCGCCAGGAAGGGGCGCTCGCTGCGCTTCCACTTGGCACCGGCCATGTAGAGCATGGTGCTGCCGGCCTCGGTGACGAGGACATCCACGCCGCTGGTGACCTGGGAGCGCGTGGATCGAGTGTCGGGCACGCCGGGGGGGGCGGGGGGGGGGGGGG
>NW_009242973.1:2531834-2532421 GCF_000388065.1 Fonticula alba | reverse complement strand
GGGGGGGGGGCTGCAATTTCACGCACCATCTCATTGGACAGGCGGACGCGGCGGTCCGCAAACTCGGTCTCCGTGATGGCCGGCACATCGGCACAGTAGCCATTCAGGTGGGCGTACTTCCGGGAGTTGCCATCCGAGAAGGGGCGCGTGAAGATCAGTGCCAGCAGAACACCGACAACCACCATGAGGATGAAGCACAGCACCAGCACCGGGTAGAACCACTTGCTCCGGGTCAGCGCATCGGAGGAGGCCCCCCCGGCAGAGGAGGAGCTCTTCTTGTCGCCGCCGGCGTAGTCCTCCGGATCGGCCAGGTGGTGGTTGGTCGAGGGGTTGTCATGTGGCAGCGGCAACGTCGTATAGAGGTTGCCGGTGTCCTCGGTTGGGACACGCGTGTACTGCGAGGACATGGTTTGGCGGGGGGAGACCCGGGGGGGGGGGGGGGTGGGGGGGGGGGGGGGGGGGGGTTTGGGGGGGGGGGGGGAAAAAAGGGGGGGGGGGGAAGGGAGAAAGACCCGGGTGAGAAAAAAGCGGGGGGGGGGGGGGGGGGGGGGGGGGGGCCACACACACCCTGGAGGGGGAGATACCAT
>NW_009242973.1:2527222-2528071 GCF_000388065.1 Fonticula alba | reverse complement strand
GGGCACCCTCGCCGCTTTTGGGCTGCGCCGGGGGGGGGGGGGGGGGGGCGAGGGCAACGGGCCGTTAAACAATTTTCACTAACCCGCGATTGCGTCCCGGGGCGCAGGTACATGTGGTGTTGCCGCCTCCCCGCCTCACCCCCCCCCCCTGCCTCTCCGGTTAGAGAGACGGTAACCTCCGGCGGTCCGAGGCCCGAGGTCCGGCCCCGATTGCCATTTGGGATGGGAGGCGGGGGGGGGGGGGATGGGCAAGAGTGGGGTCGGGTGCCCCTCCCATCATGGTCGTGGCCGGGGGAGGAGGGCGAGGGAGGGGGGCGGAGAGGGAGCAGGTGACCCACCCGGGCACAGCCGGCATGGCCGCCCGCGCGCCCTCCCCGTGCAGAGGAACCCCACGCGACGAGCATATAACTAGCCCCCTGGTGGGGCCCGCCGGATACACGGTGATTGACAGAGAACTCCCGCGATCCGCTGTCCTGTTCTTCCGCCCCCTCTTCCCATGTATGTCTCCACCTCCTGTGATCCACCCTCCCATTCCCTCCCTCCTCCTCCTCCTCCTCCTCCTCCTCCGCACTGTTGCCTCTAACCCGTGCTCCTTCACCCCTCCTTTTTCAGACCAATCATGTCCAACTTCGGCTTTGCCACTCGCGCTGTCCACGCCGGCCAGGAGGCCGACGGTGTCACCGGTGCCGTGATCCCCTCTATCTCCGTGTCCACCACCTTCAAGCAGAACGCCCCGGGCGAGCCGATCGTACGCATCCGCGCCTTCCATCCCGCTCCCGCCGCTGCCCCTTTCGCCTCCGGTGCCCCGGCCCCCCCCCCCCCCCTGCCCGGCCCTTTCGTTCCATCCCC
>NW_009242973.1:2525977-2527212 GCF_000388065.1 Fonticula alba | reverse complement strand
GGGGCCACACACACCCTGGAGGGGGAGATACCATTCCCAAGCAGGATGCGCGGGTGAGCCCCCCTCCGCCACCGAGGGGGCGGACCGCGAGCCATAAACCGAGAAGGCGATCCTTGTGTAAACACATGTGCCGCCCCCCATCCTGGGCTCGCCGTGGCAAGGACTCCAGGTTTGCCTCCCGCAAGAAACACGCATGCCAACGCATCTGCTGTGATCTCTCCTTAATATCATGGGGTCGGCTTGTGACTGGTGCTCCCCCGGCTGCTCGCGGCGGCGTGTCGCAGAAAAAAGCCCCCATATAAAAGGCCCATTAGTCCGGCTTCGCCGGGGAGGAGGGGGGGGGGGGGGGCGTCTCCCACACACACGGTTCGCGACGGGCAGCGATGGAAAGCCGGCTCTCCCACACGCTCGCACACACCCACTCCAGGGTGAAGATGCCAGAAGGATGACCGGATTATCTCCCTCAGAGGGAAGAAACACGTGAGGCGCCTCTCGATAGGGTTTCCTTGCCTTCACTTGCCGGTCTCCATGCCCTTGTGTGCTGCTGACTTGTGGCCTCGGTCTCGGGGGGCTCCCGCTGCCTGCCGGACACGGCCGTGCCACCCAATCCTCCCTGGCCCCCGAGCCAGCCTGGCTCTGCCTGCGCCCCTCGACCCGAGGGGGCCGGCTGTTCGGCCTGGTGTGGGGGCGCATGCCTGCCTGGGTGGGGATGGGCGTGTCATGGCTGCGAGGCCAGTGTTTCGGCCACCGGCCTCCCCCCC
Source organism: Fonticula alba (assembly GCF_000388065.1). Taxonomy (NCBI): domain Eukaryota; order Rotosphaerida; family Fonticulaceae; genus Fonticula; species Fonticula alba. The sequence continues at coordinate 2,526,451 of NW_009242973.1, read as the reverse complement.
CCCTCCCGGGTCACACCCGGGCGACGTTGTTGCCCCGGGCAGGGCCGGCCACGGGCGAGGATGTGCTGACCAAGTTTCTCCCTTGCCCCGTCCCGCCTGCCGGGTGGTGCTTATGTGTGCATGCATGGTCGGGCCGGTGGGCTGAGCTGCACGGTCATGCCCGGGCGGCCGGGGTGGGAATGACCGCGCCAGCCTCAGGGGGGGGGGGCACCTTACCGCGCCGTGGACGGCCCCGGACGGCGGCTGAAACGTGGGGATAATTCCGCCAGGGAGGCTCTCCGGCCCCTCCCTCCTCTCTGCGTGCTGAGAGGTGAGAGTAGTGCCTTGCAGGCATCTCGTCGTGTATCGTCTGACTGGCCCGCTGAGCAACGGGGAGGAGGGAGGTGGCGCGAGGTAGTCGTCAGTGGGCACCCTCGCCGCTTTTGGGCTGCGCCGGGGGGGGGGGGGGGGGGGCGAGGGCAACGGGCCGTTAAA
>NW_009242973.1:2522230-2524078 GCF_000388065.1 Fonticula alba | reverse complement strand
GACCCCGCCTGCCCCTTCCCCCTCCCTCCTCTCCCCCTCCCCCCTCCCCCACGCAGGGCCCGTACGACTATTCCCGCTCCGGCAACCCCACTCGCATTGCCTTCGAGCAGGCTGTCGCCTCGCTCGAGGGCGCCAAGCACGGCCTGGCCTTCTCCTCCGGCTCTGCGGCCATCGCCACCATCGTCAACATGTTCTCCCCCGGTGACCACCTCATCTCCGTGAACGACGTGTACGGCGGCACCAACCGCTACTTCACTCGCGTTGCCAAGCCCCACGGCATCGAGACCACCTTCGTCGACATCACCGAGGCCTCGGCTCTGCCCGCCTCGGTCCGCCCCAACACCAAGGTCGTCTGGATTGAGACTCCCACCAACCCGACCCTGCGTGTGATCGACATCGCCGCCGTGGCGGCCCTCGTCCGCGAGCATGCCCCCCAGGCCATCCTCGTCATCGACAACACCTTCCTGTCGCCCTACTTCCAGAACCCGCTGAAGCTCGGTGCCGACATCGTCCTGCACTCGGTCACCAAGTACCTGAACGGCCATTCGGACGCCGTCATGGGCGCCCTGGCCATGAACGACGATGCCCTCTTCCAGAAGCTCAAGTTCCTGCAGAACGCCATCGGTGCCGTCCCCTCGGCCTTCGATTGCTTCCTGGCCAACCGCGGCCTGAAGACCCTGCACGTGCGCATGGAGCAGCACCAGAAGAACGCCATCGCCGTGGCCAACTTCCTGGCCGCCTCGCCCCTGGTCGATGAGGTCATCTACCCGGGTCTCGCCTCGCACCCGCAGCACGAGATCGCCGCTCGCCAGCAGTCCGGCTTCGGTGGCATGGTCAGCTTCCGCATCAAGGGCGACCTGGCCACCGCCACTCGCTTCTTCCAGCACACTCGCATCTTCGCCCTGGCCGAGTCTCTTGGTGGTGTCGAGTCCCTCGCCGAGCTGCCCTCCGTCATGACCCACGCTGCCCTGACCCCGGAGGAGCGCGCCACCCTCGGCATCACCGACACCCTCATCCGCCTGTCTTGCGGCATTGAGGATGCCGTGGACCTGGTTGAGGACCTGCGCCACGCTCTCGAGGCTGCCCAGCAGGCTTAAGGGCATGGGCTTTCCCTTTCCTCCCCCCTCCCCCTCCTCCTCCATTACACCCTTTCCCTTTCCCTGTGTATCCTCCTTTTGTTTGGTTGGGCCGTTTTCGCGTATCCTTCTGAAGGGCCAGAGAGGCAGAGAGAGGGTGAGAGGGAGGGAGAGAGGGCCCGGCAGCGTAAATATGCGAGTGGTAAAGGAATACACACGCCTATGTGCATGGATGCTTGCATTACATCGAGAAGGGGGGGGGGGGCATGTCGCAAGATACACTCTGCCAGGATGCCACGCGGACTCCTTTGATGCTTGGTGTTTGTGTCTCCAAGCGCAGGGAGCGAAAGGGCTGCCGCCGGTCCCTTACTCCTCGCTCGTTCGGCCTTTCTCCGCTCGTCGGACACATTCTTCCCAGGGGCCCCCTTTCTCGTGGCCTGCCTGCAGAGGCGCACGCACACAAACACGCTCGCAGGCAAGGCACGCAGGTCGGCGATTCCGCCTGATCGTGGTGGGCTTTGTGTTTGTTGTTTTTTAGGGGGGGCATCTGAGAAGGGCGGCTCAGGCGGGTGGGAGCGGCCGGGGCCGGGGCCTACTGCCAACCGTCCGTCCGCACCGGCTCCCGGTCAACCGGCCCGCCAAAGGACCAGGGGCCATCCGCAAGGTGGCAGGGGCGGGGGGGGGGGGGGGGGGGGGGGGGGGGGAGGGGGGGGGGGGGGGCGGGGGCGGGCCGGCTGCGGGGCCACACACACCCTGGAGGGGGAGATACCAT
>NW_009242973.1:2510508-2521869 GCF_000388065.1 Fonticula alba | reverse complement strand
CCCCCCGCTGCCTCTCCCTGCCTCTCCCTGCCTTTGCCTCGGCCTCTCCCTATGCCTTCAGAAGCGCCTCCCGCGCCTTTCGGCCACAGCCTCCGCCCATGGTGCCCTCCGTTTGCCCTGCTCCCGGCACTTGCGGGTCTGTTGCTGGTGCTATTGGTTAATCCGGCCACGCCAGCGATGGCCCAATCTGCGACCCGGCCGCATGACTCCATGACCTCGGCCAGCGCCTTCGCTGCCCTGTCGATCCCTGCTGTGCGCACCTTTCCTTTTGCCCCTGCGTGCTCCTTCCCGGCCTCGATGCTCACCCCCTCCCTCCCTCCGTCGATCCTTCTTCACCCCTTGACATGTACACATACAAACACACACACAGTGTGACTCCCTCCACCCCTTCCAGCTCGAGTGTGAGCCCAGCCCCTCTTGCGCATATGGTGTCGAGCAGGCCACCGTTTCCTGCACCGCCTTGCCGCATGTGGCCTGCACTGTGCGTCGTCCATGCTCCCCTCGCCCCGCTCCTGGTCCCACCATAACCGGACCCCAGCTGACCAGGCGTACACAGGGCCCACGCACGGTCCAGCGCGAATCCCCCTGCCTCTTCTGCCACCAATTGCCGGCACACCTGCTCCACTGCCGGCCAGCCAATTCGGATGACCTGCCAGCCTCGCCGATGGTTTTCGCCCAGGACCCGCAGTACCGCCACCAGGAGAACCCGGACCCCGGGGCTCGGAAGCCTGCGTGCAACTCCCTCCTGCGAGACCACCATTATGCGTGGCACATTTGCGAACCAGCCATCGGCACCCAGGCCTGCCTCGGACGGCGCTCCTTCGACTCCTTCCGTCCGTGCACATGGATCAACCAGGGCGGTGCCAACCAGATGACCACCCTTGCGCTGAGGTATGTCCTTCCTCCTGGGGTTTCCCTCCGCCGCCCACACTGCCCCGGCCTCCGCTCTTCCCCTGTCAGCTCCTGGCACCTACTGATGACTTCGTCCCTCCCCCCCCCCCCCCTATCTCCTCCCCCCTATCTCCTCCCCCCGCTCCTCTCCCCTCGTCCCGGCATGCGAAGTTTCCTTCTTGGGCCGACCGGTGCCGACCGCTTCTACCTGGGCCACATCGGCTACGGGTTCCTCAAGCTGCTGACTTTTGGTGGCCTTTCTCTCATGAACCTGGTGGACGCTGTGGCCGTCTACACTGGGCTCCTCCAGCCGACTGACGGCTCGCTGCTTTTCAACTAAAGCCGCCTTCCTTTGTACAATAGAATTTCCCCAGCCCCTTCACCCCGGGGAATGTCCGCGCCCACGGCCGCACAGGCCCGCGCCCACGTCCACAGAACCGCACATTCACACATGCCTCCCATCGTGCCCATTTGCACGGGCACCTGAGCCGACATCCAAGTGCAAGGGAATGCCCATGTACAGATGCGCGTCCGGATGGGACAAACCCAAAGCCGAGTGTGAGGCTGGGGCGCGAGGGCAGGCGGCGGAGCAGCTCGAGAAAGGAATAAAGCCCACTGGCCGGCCCGCGTGCACCGGGGCCCACGGAAAGTATATTCAACCAGGGCCGACTTGGGCCGATCCCGCATGAGGTCGCTACTTCTCCGCCCGGCCGAGAGCCTGGTGCCGAAGAGACCCAAGCAGTGTTTGCGACCGATCTGCCGACCAATCCTGCCACGAGCTTGTGCCGGACACGGCCGCAGCCGCGGCGGCCAAGGAGTCCCGCGGCGCGGGTGCCGCCATCGGGCGGCCCTGCGTGGCCGCGTGCAAAAGCTTCCCCTCGGCCGCAGCGCACACCTCCTCCGCGGCAATCTCCGCGAAAGAGCCGATGGTCGACCACTCGGCGGCCAGCGAGTGCGGGGCAATCCCCCCGGCCCGGCTCAAGCACACGGCCGCCGGTGAGTAGCCCAAATCCCCGAAGCCCGCAATCGACCATCCTACGGAGGAGGCCGCCCCGGCCGACACGGCCCCCATGCCGCCGGTGGTTCCGCCGAGACTGTCTGGCCGGTAAGCCAGCGCTCGGTGATAGCTGGCCGCCGCCGCCGCAGGCAGACCAAGCTTCTGGCAGACCAGGCCGAGGCAGGCGTGTGCGCGCGCGTGACGCGGATTAAGCAGCAGAGCCTGCTCCAATGCAGCGCGAGCACGATGGTATTCCCTGAGGGGGGGGGGGGGGCGAAAAAAAAGAAAAGAAAGAGGAGAAAGGCCATTAGCAGGACATCGCGCAGGGGCTGTCCCAGCCGGCAGGGGAGACATCTCCCAGGCCCCTTGCCCCCACCTGCCGCAGGAAAACCAGAGGCGCACCCCTTGAGACGCAGAATGTGCCCGAGATTCAGCCAGCACGACGCCGCGGATAGGCGATTAGCCCCGCACGCGGTGGCGGCCTGTGTCGCGGCCTGCGAATAGGCCTCGGCCTTGTCAAGACTTGATGGAGGCCCGTTCGCATGTTAGGAAGCGTCGCACCAGGGGGCCATCGCCTAAGCCGGGGAGCTTGGGGGGAGGGAGGGTGTTGCCAAAGTTGGTTGCGTACTCGTGGTCGGCCGTGGCCAGCACGGCTGCCTCATTCAGTGCGGTGAAATCGCCCGCCCAAGGAGGCGAGGCAGCCAATGAGGGCGCCCGAGCAAGCAGCGACCCCGGCAAGGCGGCATTCTCCGCCAAGGGTGCCACTCTCGGATCAAGCCCGGCCACCGGGCCACTCGGGCCGGGAGCCGACGCCAATGCAAAGGAGATGGCCCTCCGCGCACGCACCAAATCCCCCAAGTGCAGGGATGCCGCGCCCGCGTGCAACCACGCCTCGTGCGACCTGCCAGACGCTTGTTAGTGGTGAAGGGGGGGGGGGAGGGGGGCTGCAAGCCCTTTGCGAGAATGCCCTGGCCGTTTCCCTGCGCCCTCCTCGCCTCCCTGCCCCGGCACCGAGGGGAATGGGAGCATGAGCGTACCCCCGTTGGATGACGGCCGCACAGCCGTACGCCCGCCGCGCACGGTCGGCGTCACCGCCCGACGAGAAAACATGCCCAATGGCCACCCACACAGCGGCGAAGTTGGCATCCAGATCGCGAGCGCGGCGGAAGTGGTCCAGCGCCACGGCGGCTCCGCCACCACCGCCACCAGCCCCGGCACTGGCGGACCCAGGTCCGGCAGTCAAAATCCCACCACCGGCCCCGGCCCCAGCGTCGGTGCCTGGCCCACCGGCCCCGAGCGGATCGCGCCCGAGTCCAGTTGCCGCCGCGTGCCCGGCCAGGACCGTGGCATCGGCCGCGGCCACCGCCGACGCCGACAGGGCAGACAAGCTGTGGCCAGTTGTCACCAGCGCATGCAAGCCCGCCGCATACCAGGCAATGGCCCGGTGTGGGATGCGCGTGGTCAGGCGGTGAGCAACTACCAGCAATTCGGCCGCATCCTGCTGGTGGAAGAGGGCCGCCAGGTAGAAGGGCAAAATGTCGGTATTGAAGGGGTCGGTGGACAGGACGCTGCAGGGCAAGTGCATTCCGCGCGATTAGTACGAGCAAAAGGGGCTCCCAGGGGAGAGGGCGCAACCAAAGGATGCAAGCTTGCCGGGGTGATGACGCACAGGCGTGACAGCTCCACGACGCCGATGTCATCGTGCTTCAGCAGTCGGTACCGCGAAAAGCCGATCAATGTCTCCAGGTCGAAACACAAATTGTAGGGGCTCCGGCAGAGGCGGGTAATTGCCAGCTCATTGTTCACCGGACCGAGGGAAAACTGCGCCAGCACAAAGGCCCGTCAGCAGGGCACCAAAACATCGGCACGGGGCACAGGGAATCGGCAGGAATGACGCACAGTCGGCAGCCGACTCCGCAGGTAGAGGGTGACAAAATCGCGATCCAGATTTGCCAAAGGCGCCATGAGCGAGACCATGCGCAGGATGCGGAGATCTGGCCCATGCATTGGCGATTGGCGTGAGAAGGTCCCCCGCCCACCCGCCATCGAGGGAGTCAATACAGCTGCCACGCCCGGGAGGAGCACCGCCAAGGTGTGTGTGTGTGTGTGTGTGTGTGTGTGTGTGTGTGTGTGTGTGTGTGTGTGTGTGCGGGGGGGGGGGGGCAAACGCACCATCTTCGCGCCGAGTCAGGCCATACCCGATCAAGGCATCCACCGCCTCGATGCAGAGAGGCCAGATGGCCAGAGCATAAAGAAGGTGCGCGCGCGACGCGTCCGGCCGGCCGAGAGCCAGTTCCGCCGCGCCGCACAGGAACTGGAGCTGTGCCAGCAGGGGCCGGAAGGGAACCGGAGCGCGTAGCGGCGTCAACTCCACCGGCGAGGCTGCAGGCGCGGGCATGGTCGAGTGTGGGCCCACGAAGGAGGGAAGAGCGAGGGCAGAGAGAGAGAGAGAGAGAGAGACAGAAGGCAAGAGGGACGGACAGGGAGGAGGATGTCAGTAGGAGCCAGCCATGGGTGGTAAGCAGGTCCGGCATGGCGCACATGGGAATAGCGAGGGATTGTAGAGGTCCAGCACATCCGTGAAGGACTTCTGCTGGAACTAGCCGCCCGAGCAAGGGGCAGGGTGATCATGTCAGAGAGGGTCGCGGATGTGCTCAGTGCTTCGATTGGAAGGGCACGCGAGGGGCACAGGAGGCTGCGCGCGCACCAGGCACAAGGCCAGACGATAGCGAACCGAGGGGTGAAGAGCCAGCGAGCTGGTCTGGTCCGCGTGTGATCCCCCGGGCGGGGAAGACCCCCCGGCCAGGACCCCGGCACTGCTGCACGCGGACCAATGCAGCGGCGACAGGGTTCCAAATGCCGAGTGCTGGTGCAGGTGGCTTTGAAGGAGGCCCGCCGCACGGGCATGGTCACCAGCTGCAATATGCGCATCGGCCAGCGACACCAAGGCCAAGGCCGTGGCCGGCAGAGCTCGCCAGGGCGCCTCGCCTGGCAGACCGCCCAGAAGCCCAGGCAAGCAGTGAGCCTCGCACGGGAGCCCGTACTCCTGGAGAATTTGCGGGATCGAGGCGGCGGCTGCGGTGGCAGTGCGCCCGACTTCCGGCATTCCGGACGGCCCACCAGCCGGGTCCGAGGCCTCGGGCAGCAGCGAGCTACTGAGACGCGGCGAAAAGGCGTCCAATGCCGAAGAGTGCTCGAACATGGATGACAACTGGGGCGAGAAGCTGCTCGAGCCACCGAGATCCGGCTTGCCCCCGGGAGCCGGGGTCATCATGGCGGCGGCGATCGGCCGTCCCGGCGTTGTGGTCATCATATGCTCGGAGGGGTCGACATCGCGTGCGGGGTGGCCGCCGGCTGCGTGGGGGTTTGGGCCGACCGGGGGCGATGCCGATGCCGACGAGGATGGCAACGATTGGTCGCATGCATCCTCGTATTTGCTCAGCGCCAGGGCTTTCTCGGCCCAAAAGGCGGCAGACGCGGCCGCATGCAGTCGAAGGGCGTCGCGCGAAAAGGTCAACGCTGTGGCGGCCGTAAGCGCCGGCCTGTCATTCGGGAGGGCCATCCTCGGGTGTGTCTGAGAGCGAGGCAACTCCTACGAGGGGGAGGAAGAGACGGAGAGGCGCGACCTTTCGGGGGAGGAGGCGGTACAATGGGCGAAGCGGGGGCGAGGCGGGGGAGGGGGGAGGGAGGCACAGAGAGAGGAGGGAGGGCGAGTATACGCCCACACGCGCAGCTATACCGAGGGTGGGCAGGAAGAAGAGAGGTTCCCCTTCTTGGGGCCTTCCAAGGCCGACCCGCCGACGAAGGCTCCCGCCTGCCCTCCTCCTCCGACGATCCTTGTCCGCCAGCATGGCGAAACGGCCGGCTAGATCTCCGATGCCACTTCATCACCGGAGGGGAGCGGAAGAGGGCGCACGCTCGTCACCGTCCCCCCTCCCCCCCGCCCCGGGGGCAGGCAATTTAAACCTCCCCCCGGCGGGCCGCTGGCCGGGAGGATGCGAGACACAAACACAGGCCGCGCGATCGTTGGCATTTCCCGATGCACGAGGCGCCATTTGGCCCTCCCGCGATCTCCCCCCACCTCGGGAGCTGGCCTCGCGCCCTGTTCTCCCCCGCACCACCCGGCCGAGACCGAAAAGGACACCCACCTCCCTGCCAGCTGCACTGTGGGCTCCAAGTACCCGGCTCCCTTCTCCCTTCTCGCCCTCCTCCCTCGCTGGCCTTATCTCCCGTGTCCCTGTTCTCTCCTTCTCCCCTCCCCTTTGACGGCGCCCCTCCCGCCTGCCCACCTGCCCCTGATGGAGCGATACTACGATCTGAACCTGCCGACCAACAGCCTCTCGGCCCTGGCCTCTGGGATTCTGAAGCTGTCCAGCGATGGCGTGGACCCCATTCCGGTCCGGCTGGCCCGGAGCCATGAGTGTACGCCCTTGCCTTTCCCCCATCAGATGCTGTTGTCCCTCTCTTTCAGTCGTGTGTGTGTGTGTGTGTATTTCTATCTACCTGCCTGTCCGTGTGCTCGACTTCTCCACCTGACCTACCTCCTTCGCTAACATTGTCGACACAGTTGGCTTCCATGCTGTTGCAGTGAACACATACATGTCTGGAAAGCTAAACAACAACAATGTGCGCCAGTGTCCACCCGTGGTCCTATTCCCCCCCCCCCCCCCCCCCCCCCCCCCCCCCCCCCCCCCCCCCCCCCCTCTTTCCTCCTCCCTTCCACCTCCTCTTCCCCCTTCCCCCCCACCCCCTCCCCCCACCCCACCCTCCCCCCCCCCCACCCCCCCCCCCCCCCCTCCCCCCCCCCCCCCTCACCCCCCCCTCCCGCCCCCCCCCCATCCCCCCCCCCCCCCCCCATGGCTGGTCATACTCCAAGACGTGCTCCTTCAAGCCCGTGGCGTTGCCCGTGTCGACGGCTCGTGGTGCGCCTGCTGCTACGGCCACCCGCCCCGGTAACCGCATGGCCCATTCGGCCGCGGCCGGTCAGCCATCCAAGGCTGACATCGATGGCCAGAGCACCATGCGCCAGCTCAGCCGCATGACCTACGTCTCGGATAACCCGTCAGATTCGTCGCAACTGGTGCGACTCGCCCGGCCCTCCCTTTGTGCCCTGCTGCTCCTGTTCTGTCGGCGTTCCTGACCAATGTGTGCCTTCTAACTGTCTCTCTCTCTCTCTCTCTCTCCCTCTCCCACTCACGCGCGCATATACGACGCCTCAGGGCTCGACTAGCAGCATCCTCGCGTCGTATGACATCGTCGCCGTCCAGCCGCTGTCCGAAAAGATGTTCCTCGGTGCGTTCACTCCCCTCCCGGGCTGTGCCACTCGTCGGTGTCCGACTAATACCTCCTGTCACTGCATGCATGGCCCCTGCTCCGGAATCCAGCCTGCTGCAACACCCTCGACATCGACCTGATTAGTTTGGATGTTGGGGCCACTCCCGGAGGGCGGCTGGGCTTCCCCCTCCGCCGCAATCCCATTTCGCAGGCCATCTCGCGTGGTCTCTTTTTCGAGGTGTGCTACAGCGCCGCCCTGTCTGGTATGTCCACCCCGGCTGTCATTCCGCAACTCAACGTCTTTCGCCTGACTCCTCTGGCATGTCTCCCGCCCCCGCCCCCGTGCTTCTTCCTCCCAAACGTACAAACACAAAACAAACAAACAACCAAAAAACGAACATAGATGCTGGATCCCGGCGAAACCTCATCCAGACGGCCTCCATCCTTCTCGGGCACTCGAAGGGAAGGAATGTCATCTTTTCTAGCGCGGCAATGCGCGCTCTAGAGCTTCGTAGTCCGCTCGATGTGGCCAACCTGTGCGTCCATCCGATTGTCACGTCTCTCCCGGCCGCCGTTGTTGCTCACGCACGTCTTCTTCTTCTTCTTCTTCTTCTTCTTCTTCTTCTTCTCCTCCTTCTCCTCCCTTTCCACGCACCTGGTCATCCTCTTTCATCTGCCATCCAGGGGCTGTCTTTTTGGCATCGACCAGTCCACAAGCCGCATGCTGGTGTCCAGCAACCCGAGCCAGCTGCTGCTGAAGTGTGGTGCGTGCCTCTGCCCGACGTCGTTGCCTACTTCCCGCCACATCTGCCCGCCTTCCCCGCTTACGGTCCTTCTTTCCCTCCTCTGGGCCCTCCCCCCCCCCTCCCCTCCCCGCCCGCAGCCACCCGCACGGGCACGTATCGTGGTGTGGTTGCTGCTCGGGCATTTGCTCCATCAGCCGGGCCAGCTGGCAAGCCGGCGGCCAATTCCCTGGATGCTCTCCTTCAGACAGCCATCCGCAAGGCAAAGGAAGAGCGCGCCAAGTCTGCTGAGGCTGCCTCGGCTGCCGGCGACACCGAGGCCGCTCCGCCCTCCAACAAGCGCCCACGCTCGGACAGCTCCCCTGCGGAGTCCGATGCCCCGGACGCCAAGCGGCTCCATGCCACCTGAGAGAAGACCCTCGCCCATTCCCTTCTTTCTTCTTTCGCTTTTTCTCCCCCCCCCCCCCCCCTCTCGGCAGGTGTACATTATGAACAATAGATCTCTCAATGGCGCAAAGCAGGCAGGCCGCTTGACTTTCGTGGCAAGGCATCCTCTCCACACGGCCCGCGCCACTTCCGCTCGATGAATGCGGGTGTTGGAGGGGAGAGTGAGAGGAAGGAGAGCCAGGCTATTCACACGCGACAATGAGACACAGGGGGACACAAAAGGTGCACTAATTGCGGATGTATTGGTTCTCTCCGTGTTGGAGAGAGGCCCGCGCACGCGCAGCGCACGCACACATGCACATTTGTATTTGAGCATGCGTACGACACGTGGCAGCCGGGCCAGTAAGAAGGCGGGAGATCCCAGAGGGTTGAATCTGTGAGGAAATATGATGGGGAGAAGGTGCACACTCATGAGCGTGCTCCCGCTACACTGACATGGACCACTCATCCTCAGGCCGGAGAGACATACTCACACAGACACACACAAGGGCCAGCACACACTGGCGGGGGAAGGGGAGGGACATGTGGGGGAGACACATGCATACACACAGGCACACACACACACACAAAAGGGCCGGATACGGAGGAGAGAGACACATCTGGAGGGGTCCTCTGCGCTCCTGGAGAGCATGCCCCTTCGCGGGCAGATGTCACCGCCGGCGAAGGTGCTTTCGTCTGCTCGTGACCGGGAGTCACGATCGTCGCCCCCGGAGGGGGAGAGGGAGCGGGAAGTGGGGCAGACGCGACGAAGGTGATATCGAGCAACATAGAGAGGAGCACACGCATGTCCTTTGTGTGTGTGTGTGTGTGCGTGTGTGTGCGTGTGTGTGTGTGCGTGTGTGTTTGTATGGCCGCGGAGCCCGGGGGCGGAACTGTCGGGGGAGAAAAGCCAATCTCATTCGAAAGGGTGCATCATATAAATATGATGTGCTGCAGGGGTGCGCGCGCGGGAATTAGTCCGATGCCTCGCCGCAGCTGTGGCCGCTGTCCGAGCCGCTGACGTTGGACAGCAAGTCGCAATAGGAAGCATCCGAGTCAATGGCCGATGCGGTACCGAGCCAGCCCTCGGGAACGTTCTCAAGCTCGAACTCCTCGCAGTCGCTGGTGCAGTCGGTCTCGTGGTTCAAGTGCGGGGCGCCATCCTCCTCATCGCAGGCACACTGCCCGCAGCCGGAGGAGATGTTCAAGATGGAGGCCAGCGCCGCGGCGGCCTCCGGTGACCCAAGGGCCAGGTGGTGGTAGGTCGCCTCGGTAACTTGGTCGGCGGCCGGGTCGAAGGCCGTCGACGGCGCAATGACCGGGTCCGAAGCAGACGCCGGCTTCCCGCGGGTGAAGGCCGTCGGAGGGGGCCGGCTCCGGGAAATGGCGGCCGATGACTGGACCGACACCACGGCGTCGGCCGCCGCGGCGAAGGCCATCGCACGGTCCGGATGGTCGATGGAAGAGGGAGAGGGCGACCGGCCACGGCGCGAGGCGCCCTCGGCCAGAGTCTGGGGGCTCGGCGGGGCGGCGTCAGCTCCGCCGGCCTGGCGCCCGGGGGCCAGGGAACAGGAGCTCGACGCCGCGGCCAGGCGCGCAGCGACGCTGGCCTGTGCCACACGCGGCTCACGGCGCATGTAATGCACCACCAGGTCGGTTTGCGGATCGAGGACATCCGTGCGCCAAGTCCGGAAGCCGAAGGACTTGTAGAACTTGGTGATGGCCTCGTTGGCTGTGTGTGTGTGTGTGTGTGGGTGTGTGTGTGTGTGTGCATTTCGCCGATAGGGAAGGGGGAAAGGGGAGCAAAGCACATGATGCCGAGGAGGGGTTAGTATGGGGGAATGCCCGGCGGGATGATGTGGTTTTTTTTTTCTCCCGGAGGAGAGGCTTCACACTTCAGCCGAGCGACAGGATCTGGCTGGAGCAAGCAAGCCCACTCTGCAGGCCAAGAGAGAGAGAGAGAGAGAGAGAAAGAGGGGATATATGGGAAGCAAAGGGAGGGCAGGGCATTTGGGGGAAAGAAGAACAACGTACAGGTTGTGTTCTCCAGGTACATGGCGTAGCCCAGCTGGTCGGCATGGGCACAGGCCACCTTCATGAGGGACCGGCCATGGCCACGCCCGTGGGCATCTGGCGCGGTGGCCAGGAAGAGGACGAAGATCCAATGGTCGTCTGGCGGCATGATGGCCTCGTTGGCCTGCTCCAGAAGGCGATCAATGACGAAGGTCCGTCGGTTGGGGTAGACCTTGGGGAACTCAATGCGTGACGCGCCATACGAGCACACGAGCGTGGCCTTGAAGTCCCCGGACACGAAAATGTGCCCGAGCCCCGGGCCCTCGCGGCCAATTTGGCGAACGACCCCGCCATTCAGCGCATCCAGGTAGAGGGAGCGCTCCTCGGGGTCGATGCAGCACCACTCGGCGAGGGCGGTCGATTGGAAGGCGGCGCTGACCAGCTCGGCCGCGCGCTCGACATCCTCGTCCTCGCGCGCGATGCGAATCTTCGGCTCAATGCGAGCCGGGGCCGGGGCCGAGGAGGCGGCGGTGTTTGTGGAAGTCGTCCCGGCCGCGGTGGCGGGAGGGACAGTGGAGGAGGTGGTTGGGGGTCGCTTGGCCGGGCAACCGGAAGCCGGCGCGGGGGCAGAGATGCTGCCCGCCGCGCCGGCCGACGGTTGCCCGGCCGAATTACTTGACGGTTGGAGGGTCGACGAGGAGGACATCAGCGAGACGAGGTCCACATTGAGGGGGGTTCGCGAGGGAGAAGAGGAAGTGGCAGCAGACATGGCGCGGTCGGGAGTTTGTATTCTTGCGACAGACGGCGGGCGCAGAGAAGAGGCGGGAGGCAGAACGAGGGGGAGGGGGGAGGAGAGCAAAAAGGGTAGAGTCTCCTGTGGTGTGTAGGTGAGGTGGCTGGGCTTGTACAGGCTGGAGTACACACGGCCACCGGGGGCGGATGCTTAAGAGGCTCACCACTCGACGAAAGGAGACTCCCCCATCCGGAGCATGAGGCATGCCCCGGGACGCGGGGGGG
>NW_009242973.1:2508856-2510301 GCF_000388065.1 Fonticula alba | reverse complement strand
GGGGGGCGGAGTGCCAAAGCGCCCACACACACACACACACCACGCCCAGGGCGGGCACGGTCCTCGCCCCCCGCGGGAAAAACGGAAGAGGAGAGAACCACCGGCCCCCCTGGTCGGCGCAGCGCATCCCCCCCGCCCCCGCCCCCCTCCCCGGGGGGAGGTGCGCCGGGGGCCACATCAGGTCGATCATACTGGCGGAGATCTGGGGAAGATTGCTTTTGCGATGATCGGCCCCCCCTCCCCCCCCCAGGGAGACCCACGTATGGGTATCTGGTGTGGTGCCCAACACACACGCATGCGCACAACACGCCCCCTGGGCAGGGAGGATCGCCGAAGGCGATCGGGCGGCCCCACGCCGGCAGGGGCGAAAGCCCCGGTGCACACGCAAGAGGCCCGGGCTACATCTAGAAGGTCCGCGAGAAGGGTGGAATCTCCCCGAGTGCGGCGATCCCGCCTTTCCCCCAGGGGCGTGTTTCACATGCGCCGCCCCTCCCCTTCCGCCCCTTTCCGGCCGTCGCCGGCCAGCTGACAAGCGCGACCAGGATACCGCCCCACCGCGGAAGAAAGCAAGGCGCGCCTGGCCTTTCGACCGGAAGATGCACGCCAGCGAAGAAGCCCCGCCCTTTTGAGGGGTCCGCCGCCGCTCTGGACCGGTCGAGGCCGCACACCTGAACGGGCGGCACAGGAGCGCGTAAATATGCCCTCACGCGTGTGCTCTCTCACGCAGCCGGGGGGGGGGGGGTTATGTGGGGCCGGAGAGTGAAATTCATTGACTGGGCATCTGGGCGCCGGGAGTCCTGCCCAGTTCTCCCCCTCGGACCGTGCGGATGGCCCTTCGTTGCAAGGGGGGGAGGGGGGACGCCCAGCCCCCTCCCCCCCCCCCCCGGAATCGGGACACTCCGGAGGGCCCAGATGGGGAAAAATCCTCCAAAGTGGTCTCCAAATTCGGCGAAGTGCCGCCCCTCCTCCGTGAATATCCCTCCGGTGACCGGCGCCCCCTGGGACCCCCTGCCCTCGGGGCTGGCTGCGTTCCGCGCCCCCCCCCCCCCCGTTACCTCTGCTCCTTTGGCGGCCGGGCCAGCGTGCCGGTGCACTTAACCCTGATAGGCGGGGCTCGCACGTGAATACGAGTCCGTCACGCCGAGAATGTTCGGATGTAGTGGTATCCCCCAATCTCTATAAACCAAGTCACAGGTTGAATTACAAGATCCCCACGTGAACGGCCCCGTGGGAGATTATGGCATGCTTGAATGGCATTCCTCCTCAGGAGGAATGCGGGGTAGATCGACAGCCAGATGGCCGCCGAGTACCGGGCCAGTTCGGTGGCCCAGGAAAGGAGGGAGACACGCGTGCGCGCGGGGTTCTCAGATCCACCCCACGACCAACCCAAGGTCAAAAGGGGGACTCCCTGCGGGAGCCTCCTGAGAGCGAAGACCTTAGCAGCT
>NW_009242973.1:2507138-2508441 GCF_000388065.1 Fonticula alba | reverse complement strand
CCCTTCTGGTTCGGTACGCCCTCCTTCATGCCCGAGCGGTCCCTAACCAGTAGTAAGATTTCCGGTATAGCTTCCGTCAAAGCTTCACTCCTTTGACGTAAGACTGGATCCGTGAGAACCCTGCTACATCGGATGACATGGCATCCCCAGCGCCGCGAATCGAATCACTGGTCAGTTAACACCCCATAAGTGGATCCCGTGAAGCAGTCAGGCACAGCGGAATAGTATTCCATCGGTGGAGGAATGCGGGGTCGCACGGGAGCCGGGAGGCCTCCCGGTACCGGGGACCCATTACGGGCAAAAGGCCCAGGCAAGAGGGGGGGGGGCGACACGCGTCTACGCGGGGGTACTCAAATCCGGCCCTCGGCCAACACAAGGCCCGAAGGCGGGCGCCCATTGAGAGAGCCTCCTGAGAGCAGAAAGCCTTAGCAGCTGATGATCGTGTGTATCGGAGAGTATGCGAAAGGATGGCCTTCGAAGCCTCGGCCTGCGAGCGTCTGTTCCAAGGCTTCGAGAGGGGAAGCCCTTGGCTGCCCGAAGTGTTGTCCATGTTGCTTGCCCACTAACTCGGGCCTCCCCCCCTGGGCCGCATCACCGCGCGCCCCCTTCGCAAGTAACACTGTCCCTCCCCCCCATGCTGGTCCGGCACGCCCCTCCTTTGGCCGAGGATGGTCACTGGCCAGCGGCGAGATTTACGGCATAGCCTCCGTCAAAGCCTCGCTCCTTTGACGTAAAGTTGAGTCGGCAAGAACCCTGCCTCATCCACATGGCTGTCAAATATCCCCCTGAATTGTCGTGCAAATGCGCATGTGCTGGGGGCCAGCCTCTTCTCCCCGGGCTCGCACATTCCCCCGGCCACTGTGCTCACCTCCCCCCAAGTGGTGGCGAGTGGGGGAGGGGGGGGGGGCGACGCCATCGCCAACGCGCAGTACCCGCCAGCCTCCCCCCGGGCCGCGGGCGCGCCGGGCCGCCCTGGTGTTAATGAGGTGAAACATCATCCCCCCCCCCCTCCCCCGCACACACACACGCACACAATGATCGTGTCCATCGAACAGGCTTCCCGCCTCGCTTCGGCCTCAGCCTCTGGGTGGGGCGGTATGGCGGCTTGGTGTGCCTCCCCCCGGTCCAGAGGGAGGAGGGTGATCGCTGGCGCGGGTCCGCCGGCAGCCGGGGGGCTTCCCAAATGCCAACCGACTACCCTAAATCAACCCTAGGCGCAGCGCGGCACCGGTCCCTTTGGGCGTGTATGTGCGCGGATTTCCGCGCGCGCGCGCACATGTGTGTGTGTGTGTGTGTGTGTGTG
>NW_009242973.1:2503811-2506293 GCF_000388065.1 Fonticula alba | reverse complement strand
CCCCCCCCCCCCTCCCCGGACACAGGCGCCGTGCGCGGTGCCTCCCTCTCGCTCTCTTGAGGGGGCGTGCCTGGTCACCGCCGGGCCACTCCGGCCGGCGGGTGCCCAGGTCCGCCTGCCGGCGGGCTTCTGCAGTCCCCCGCCACCCCCTGGCACCTTGTCCTGGACACATCGCAGGCAGGCCGGCAGGCAGAAACCGGGGATGACCGCTAGCTGACCGCGGGCGCTTGCCCTTCGGGAGGGCGGCTTCTCGCGTCTCCCCCCGGTCCGACGAGCGCCCGGACCCGGGCGGCCATTCATTAATCCCGGCCGTTTGCCAATTTCCGTTATGCACATTGATTTTCGAGATAAGCTCATGCGCGGCGCCCTTTCCGTGTTCGCACTGCCGGCCGGAAAGCCCGAGCCCGCCCACCCCCGCCCCCCCCCCACACACATACACACACGCCGGTGTCAGCGCGTGCAAGTCCCGCCGCCCTGTGTTTGGGGGGCAAGCGCCTGCGTCTGTGCGCGCACATGGGTGCGGGCGGGCGTGTGCGTGTGTTTCCGCGCGCCCGCGCGGAAACCGACGGATCGACCCCGAAATAACGACCCCCATTGCCAGGGCAATCTGGTACGCCTGCCTCGGTTCCGCCAGTCCGCACGCCCCCGGCTGGCCGATTGTCCCGCCACCCGCCCGCGCGATGTCTCGACGCCAGGGCCGGGTCGAGCAGAGCCCCCCCCCCGCTCGCAGCCCGCCCCCCAACGTGGGACAACGCACCTACGTGACCGGATCGCGAGCGGCAGCGTGCTCCACTCCCCCCCCACCTGCGTCCAGACCACCACCCTTCGAGGCACCCCCGGAGGGGGGGGGGGGGGGGATCGAGTCATCGGGCAGTGCCCCGGCGCCCGGGGGCGGGGATCTCCCCCGCCAGCGTGCTTTCCCTACTGGAGCTCCTTCCCCCCCCCCCCCTCCCCCTTCTCCTCCACCCCTTTTTCGCCCTGCTCCCGTTGCCCCGCGCCCCCTTCTCTCCTCTTGCCCCCTGGCCAGCCCTCCCCAACCCTTCTCCTCCCGCTGTGCAATGAGCGTCGAGCTCAATGAGCCCGGGCTCCGGGACTTCGGCCTCATGGCCGAGGTGTCCGAGAAGCTTTTTGTCGAGAACCTCGAGACGCGCTTCAAGGCCAATGAGATTTACGTATGCCCCTACTCGGCTCGCCTGGTCCCCCCCCCCCCCGAGCCCGGCTGCCCGCTGACCCTCTTCCCCTCTCCCACCTTGCCCCCGCTCCCCGCTCCCCGCCCCTCCGCCCAGACTTTCATCGGCCATGTTGTTGTGGCAGTCAACCCGTACCGGTCCATGGGCGATCTCTACTCGGACCGGGTTATCGACCAGTACCGGTCCAACAGCTCGTACAACCTTCCGCCGCATATGTGCGTCCTCCTCGGCGGGGCCCGCCCCTCTCTCCCCCCCTCTCTTTCTCTCTCTCTCTCTCTCTCTGCGTGCTCTGTCTGCCCCACTGACACCTCCCCCTGCCATGCGCCGCGGTCCCCCCCCCCCTGTTCAGCTACTCGATCGCCGACTCGGCATACCGGAACATGCGCGACCGCGGTGAGGATCAGTGCATTCTCATCTCCGGCGAGTCGGGTGCCGGTAAGACCGAGGCATCGAAGCTGATCATGCGCTACATCGCGGCCACCAGTGTCCGCAGTGACAGCGAACGCATCAAGACCATCCGCGATCAGCTGCTCAATGCGAACCCGGTGCTCGAGGGTGCGTCCGCCTTTCCCCGTGCCCCCCTGCCCGCCCCCCTGCCCACTCACCAACGCGCCCTCCAACCCATCCGGCCGTCGCCTGGCCTCTTATCATGCGTCAGCCTTCGGCAATGCCAAGACCTCGCGAAACAACAACTCCTCCCGCTTTGTGCGTAGCCCCTCGGCTTGGCAGTCTGTCCTACTCTCTGCGTGCCCTCGCGCAGGCGCTAACTCTTTCTTCCCCCCCCTCTCCCTGGCCTCGGCCAACAGGGCAAGTACATGGACCTGGAGTTCGACTTCCGCGGCTCCCCCGCTGGTGGTGTCATCACCCAGTGTGCGTGACACGCCCCCTCCCTCTTTCCTCCCTCCTGCGCCCTTTCCCTCTCTCCCGCTCTCTCTCTCTCTCTCTCCCATACGCACACTAACCCTCTTTTGTCACCCCCTGCCGGCCTGGCACGCGTGTCCTCCCCTGTAGATCTCCTGGAGAAGGTGCTTCTGGGCATGGCATCTCGGTCTCCGGCCCGCCGATCCTCCCTCCCGCGCACGCACGCACGCACGCACGCACGCACGCACGCATCCTAACTCCCGTCTTCCCACATCCTGGCCATAGTCGCGCGTCATTCACCACGCCCCAGGCGAGCGCAACTTCCACAAATTCTATCAGCTCCTGCGTGGATCGACCCCGGAGCGCCTGGGTGCGCCTCTGGACGCCCTTTCGCTGGAGCCCACTCCCCCCTCTCCCTCCTCTCTCCCCCC
>NW_009242973.1:2501198-2503573 GCF_000388065.1 Fonticula alba | reverse complement strand
ATCCTGCCCCCACCCTGCCCCACTCCACAGACCAGCTCGGCCTGGCCAACAACCCCGAGCAGTACAAGTACCTCGGCGCCTATGGCTCGGTCTACTCCATCGACGGGGTGAACGACCGACTGGAGCATGTGGCCGTGCGCGATGCCATGCAGACGGTCGGCTTCACCGCCGAGCAAATTGACGCCATTGACCAGCTGGTGGCGGCGGTCCTGCACCTGGGCAATGTGGAAATCCGCGGCCCGGGCTGGCCCCAGGGGATTGCCCTCCCCGGGGCCGATCCCTCGGCGGCCACCGTGGTCGATGGGCACCACTTCGACATGGCGGCGCGGCTGCTCGGGGTCGACCGCACGGCGCTGGCCTTCTCGCTGACGCACCGGACCGTGAAGGATTCCTCGCGCGCCGGGGCCGACATGCGTGTCGGGCTCAATCTCAAGGCCGCGGTCAATTCGCGTGACGCCCTGGCCAAGGCCATCTACGATCGGCTCTTCTCGCATGTGGTTCACACCATCAACGGCAACATCCGCCGGGATGTGGTGGAGGCGCGCTTCCGCGAGGCGGCGGCCGCGTCCGGGGTGACCAGCCCGGCCGGCATGTCGCGTGCGGCGTCCGGCCTGTCGCTGGTCGACGCCGATGCCGACCGGCAGTCCGTGCATTCCACGCACTCGGAGGCCTCGGCCGGGGGGGCCGGCCTGCGGGAGTCCCCCTCCGGCTCGAATGTCCGGTCCAGCTCGGCCCTGACGCCGCTGGAGCGCCGCCGCCGCCGCCTGCAGGCCATGCTGGCCGACAGCAAGAAGTACCAAGCCACCCTGGCCTCCATCAAGCCCACCGTCCGCCGGGCCGTCGAGGGGGAGCCCCGCGGCTCGGTCATCGGTGTGCTGGACATCTACGGCTTTGAGGTGCTGCAGACCAACTCCTTCGAGCAGTTTTGCATCAACTACTGCAACGAGAAGCTGCAGCAGCTGTTCATCGAGCGCACCCTGCGCGAAGAGCAGCTGGAGTACGAGCGCGAGGGTGTCCAGTGGAACTCCCCGGTGGACTTCTTCGACAACGCCATCATCTGCAAGCTCATCGAGGAGGTCCGCTGCCCGCCCCTTTTATGGCCCCCTCCCTTTGCCCTGCTGTCACCGGCGTGGCGCGTTCCCCCCTTCCCGGCATGACCCCTGCCCTCCGGCCTGACACATCCGTCCTCCCTCTCGCCTCTGCCCCCCACGCACACGCACACGCACACGCACACGCACACGCACACATAAATGCCCCACAGCGCAAGCATGGTATCATCGATCTTCTCGATGATGAGTGCCTGCTGCCCGGCGAGGTGACCACCGGCACCCTGATGGCCAAGCTAAACATGGCCTTCGGTGAGCACCCGCACTTCGTCACCCGGGCCAACCACCGCAGTGACAAGACCCTCGGCCCATGTGACTTCCGCCTGAAGCATTACGCTGGCGATGTGCAGTATGAGGCCGAGCTCTTTGTCGAGAAGAACCGCGACACCCTCTTCCGCGACCTCCAGCACTGCATGAACTCCTCCACCTTGGAGATTGTTCGGTGCGTGTGTTGGCCAAACCCACGGCGACTTTTGCCCTCACTTCCCCCCCCCCCCCCTCCCCCCTCCTTCCTTTCTCTTGCCCCTCCTGCCCCTCGTGCCTCCTCCACATGACCTGCCATGCATGCACGTACTGACGTCAGCCTCTCCCCTTTTCTCCTGTCTCCCCCTCCCCCGCCTCTCTCTCTCTCTCTCTCCCAATCCCTTGCTCCCTCCTTGGTGTGCGCGCCACAAATAGCCAACTCTTCCCCGAGGGCCCGGCCACCGTGGATCTGAAGCGGCCCCTCTCGGCCAGCTCCAGCTTCCGGGTACGACTGGCTTTTTCGCCCTTCCTCCCGGCCCGACCCTCCAGCCGCATTTGCCTTGCTCTTCGCCTGCCCACCGGCCCCGTGGCTCTAACATGCCCCTTTCCCTTCCCACTCCTCCTCCTCCTCCTCCTCCTCGGGATGACAGAAATCCATGGACGAGCTGATGAACAACCTCCTCTCCAAACACCCGCACTATGTGCGCTGCATCAAGCCCAATGGCCAGCAGCAGCCTCACATGTTTGATGCGGAGCTGGTTTCTCACCAGGTTCGCTACCTCGGGTATGTGGCCGCATCGGCCTTGCGCTTTTGGTCTTTCCGCCCCGCTTCGTCTCGCCCGGCCGCCGGACCTCTTCGCCCCATTTACATGGCCACGCGCTTTTGTTGCCCCCCCCCCCCCTGCCTGGCTCACAGTCTTCTGGAGAATGTTCGCGTTCGTCGGGCAGGCTTCTGCTTCCGCCAAACGTTTGAGACTTTCGTTGAGCGCTACAAGATGGTGCGCCTTGGCCTCGAATGTCGCTCCC
>NW_009242973.1:2499949-2501133 GCF_000388065.1 Fonticula alba | reverse complement strand
CCCCCCCCCGGTCGTCGGCCCAGCCCCATGCCTAACTCGCACTCCATCGCACCCTGGCCCCGCATAGCTTGCCCCCACCACTTGGCCTTGCTACAAAAAGAAGGGCTTGACCCTGGAACAGGCGGTGCATGACATCATGCAGGCGGCTTTCCCGGAGTCCGGCGTGCAACTCCGGCGCGAAAGCAGCGGCTCCACATCCGGCGGCGCCCCGGCCGCGAATGCCCTGAACTCCGCGGCGGCTGACACCGCGGCCGAGACCTCGGCAGCCGAGACGTCCGCCGCCCCGACTGCCTCGTCCTCCCCCTCGGCCTCGAGCAGCCAGCTCGGCGGGGCCAATCTGTCCGAAGCGGCCAGCCTGCAGAAGGATGTCTATGTGCTGGGCAAGACCAAGATTTTCATTCGCAACCCCTCGACCGTGGCCGACCTGGAAAGCCAGCGCAACCAGTCGAAGGACCGCATGGCCTCATTGATCGGGGCATGTGCCCTGCGGTTTGTCTACCGCCGGCGGTTCCTGGCCATGCGCCAGGCGGCCACCAAGCTGGCGGCCCTCTGGCGTGGCTACAACGACCGGATGAACTATCTGGACTATCGCGACCAGGTGATCATCGTGCAGGCCTGCGTGCGGGGCACCCTGGCGCGCATCAAATTCCGCCGGATGCAACGGTCCTTCCCCAAGCATGCAGCCACGTACCTGCAGCAGCAGTATCGCCTGCGCTGGCGCCGGCGCTTCTTGCTGGCCCTGGCGGCCGAGGTGGCGGCCGCCGGGCCGGCCGGCCTGAAGAAGGAGCACTGGCCGTTGGTGACCCCGCGCAGCGCGTCGCTCGGGAGCACGCGCTCGCAATCGGTCGCCGCCCAGCAGCCAGTGCATCCCGACACGCCGGCCTGGCGTCTGCTTTCGCCCCTGGTGGCCGACTGCTCGGCCCTCCTTTACCCGATGTACCGCCGGCAGCAGCTGGCCCTCTACCGCCGGCAGCTGTCGCCCGAGCGTCGCCGCGTGCTGGAGCTTAAGCTGGAGGCCAGCAATCTCATGTCCAAACGGACGGACTACCCTTCCAGGTGCGCACAGCGCCCTCGTTTGCTCTTCTTCCTCTCCTCCCTCCTTGATCGCTGCTTTTCTCGGGCCGGTCTGCTCTTTCTCTCTCTCCCTCTCTCTCCCTCTCTCTCCCTCTCTCTCCCTCTCTCCC
>NW_009242973.1:2493639-2499748 GCF_000388065.1 Fonticula alba | reverse complement strand
TCTCTCCCTCTCTCCCTCTCTCCCTCTCTCCCTCTCTCTCTCCCGTCCGCGCGCGCACGCACATGCACACTCGCACGCCCGCTCTTGCTACGCGCCCCGAGTGCGGCCTCCCCATTCTTCTGCCCCTCGATGCTGTGCTGACCCCCAATCCGATGCTTGGCATGTTTCCCGTGTGTGTGCGTGCCTACGCAGCGTGGCCCGGCCCTTCGTCGGGGACTTCCTCAATGTGGCTACCTCTCCCTGGTGGAGCAGCATCGTCGACAGCGAACACGAGTCAGTTCTCTTCTCACATCGGGTGCAGAAGCGCCACCGGTCCAACTTCAAGGCCGTCAATCGGGATCTTGTCCTTACCAGCGAGAACTTGTATGTGCTGAATCGCGACGGCCGGGCAAATGCCAAGCTCAATGCCCGGATTCCCCTGTCAAATGTGACTGGCGTCGGTGCCAGCCTCGATTCGGATGGCGTTCTCCTGGTCCATGTCAAGAACATGCCCAAGCTGGACTACATCTTCGTCATGGCCGAGGGCTTCAATGTGGTGCGTGCTTGGCCGTGCATGGCTGCGCCCCCTCTCCTCGCGCGTTGCCTCTCCCCTGCCCTGCTCCATTGGATGACTGACCCGGGTGTGCTCTGCTTGGTATCTCTCCACCGTGCATCTGACCGGGGGGGCGGGGGGCGCCGGTTTATCTGCAGATCGAGTTCTGCTCGCGACTGTCCCTCGCCTCTCGGACATACAGCTCGTACAACATCCTTTTCAAGATCGCCACCACGCACGAGTACAACGCCGGCGTCAAGTATGGGCCTTGCTCCTTCGGCTTCTTCAACGAGACCAACACCCCGGACCCGGTGTTCAAGCGGGACTCCTCGTCGGCCACCGCCCCGTCGGATGTCAGTGCTCGGCCGGCCCCCATCCGGTGCCTCATCCAGTCGAGTCCCGATTTGTCATCCACCTTTTGAGACACGATGGATGACGGGACGCGAGTGGCTTTCTCCCTCTTCTTCCTCCTCCCCCCCCCCCCCCCCCCTCCATTACACCATCCTTTCCCTTTCTTCGGCGGCCATCCAAGGCCCTTCGCCCCTTCTCCCTCACTCCATGCGCACGGGGGGGGAGCGAGGAAAAGAGATAATATACTTCCCTCCCAACTCCTGTTCACCGAGAGCCACCCGGCGGCGCGATGACACACGCACACGTACACGCACGCACACACACACACACACAGTCTCGATGCGCATGAGTTGTCGAGCGCGGGTCCCTTCACTGAACACGGTATATTTCTCCTCAACGAAGGAGAGACACAGAATATGGCGCTATGTAGGGCCGAGAAGTGGAAAAGGGGCAGAAAAATCGAATGCGCTGCGTGGGGGGTGGAGGGGGGGGGGGGCCTTTGTTTCCTGACACCAACTCATCAAGTGGAGGCCGCCTCGGTCTCAGCAGCGGGCGCATCGGCAGCGGGCTCATCGGCAGTGGGCTCGGTTGGAGCCTCAACAGCTGGCTCGGGGGCCGGAACCGGAGTGGTGCCGGCGGCGGTGGCGGCTGCGGCGGTAGGGCTGGCAGAGGCGCCAATCGAGGAGCTGGCACCCAGCGTCGGCAGGGCCTTGCGGCTGATGCGAATCGAGTGGACACGATCCGGCAGGGTCGTGCCCTTGCTGCCGGCCATCGGCTGGGCGCTCGAATGGATGAACAGCAGAACATGGCGCTCGGGCAGGAAGCGCCAGGTGCCATCGCTCACCTCAACATGGAAGCTGGAAAGGGCCGGGCAGAGGGGGGGGGGGTTAGAAGGGAAAGCGAAACAAGGGAAAGGATCAGGCGAAGGACACCAACACTAGGTGGGGGGGGGGGGGCACAAAGGCACACGCACAACTCCTCGCTTTCACCATAATGGTAAGGCGGCAGGTAGATCTCGGTGGCCAGGGAATCCTCCCCGCCATTGTCGAAGGGCTGAACCTGGGGCCGGCCGTGGGCATCGACTCCGGTGGAGCAGTACCGCAGCTCAAAGACACCGGAATACATGTTGAAGGAGTGGTACATCGGCACGCCGACCGTCTTGATGGCATACGGCCGGGAGGAGGCATGCAGCGATCGGCCGCCGATGTCCAGTCGGCTGCGGAAGAACGGCGGCAGCGGCGCATCGGGGCGCCCGGTTTCCTGGTCCGCCACGCCGGCGGTCTGGCGGAAGAAACAGTGCGGCGGAAGAGTCGTCCGGCTGAATGGCCGGCTGACCATGCTCATGGCGGCCTTAAACATGCTGTGTATCCGGCAGGAGTAGCAGGCGCGGGCGCGGCGGGCGGGAGGCGCCAGCCGAGGAAGGTGGAGTGGGGTTAGAGCGGCTGACGCGGGGCCGGGTCGAACAAGAGAACGGAGGAGAGAAGCCTGGGGGAGGATAGAGAGAGAGGGGGGAGGAGAAAGAAGGAGAAAGAAGGAGAAAGGATCGAAATGGGCATGAGGGAGATAGGCGCACCCAGGCAGGAAGCCCGAGCTCGGAGACTCGGGCGAGGGGAGGAGCGCGGTGGCCCCGCACCCGGGACAGCCGGGCTGCTGGCACTCCTGATCGCGCATAACCTGCGGCACCTCGCCTCGAAGGGGCTGCTGCTCATCGCCGGAGTGGTCCTCAGGACGGGGCCGAGCCACGGTAGTGGCCAGGTGCTGCTCAAGACGCGCACGCGCGCCCGACCACACGGAGAAATCCTCGTCATTCCACATGTCGCCGCCGGTCCACTCGGCGTGAGTGGGGAAGGGCCGATGCGGGTCCAGGCCCAGACGCCCGGCGCCGGAGTTTGTCCGGCAGTATGTCCACGCCGTGAAGGAGGCCAGATTCTGGTCCATGGCCGACAGGGTGGCATCCAGTGCCCGGCAGACGTCCTCCTCCTCGGTGCTCGGCTCCGACCAGATGACCTCCCGCGGGGCCTGGATGCGGGCGCCCTGGCCGAGGTGCGGCAAGCCGGCCAGCCGGCCGCCACCGGCCGCCAGAGGGCCCGGCGCCAGGGCCGTGGCCGTGGTCGTCGAGGCGGCGGTCGCCGGCGCGGCCGAAGCCGAAGGCGTGCCAATCAGAGGCGCCGAGGACCCGAGCCCGGTTGAAGCGGACTCCAGATCGTTGTCGGCATTCGGCGTGATGGTGGCCGGCGCTGGCTGCTGCTCGCCGGCGGCCACCGGGGCGCTGCCGGCGAGAGCGGCGCCGGGCGCAGCCGACCCCGACGCCCCGGCCGTCTGACGCTCCAGCTCCAGGTACGTGGATAGCTCCATCACCGGCAGCAGGGAGGCGATGGTCTGCCGGCGAGCGGACAGCCGCACCCAGTTCGGGCTATTGGCCTGGGCAGTGCGCAGATCATGCGGGGTACCGCACTCGCCAACCAGCATCGGCGCCTGGAAGACCGAGCCGTCGGTCGAGGTGCCATCCTCGCTGGTGCTCCCGCCAGCGGCGAAGGCATCCCGGCCGGCGTCCTTGATCCGGCCCACCTGCACACTGAAGGAGTCCCGCACGGACTGCGGGCCGATCCAAATGTTCCGCAGGACGGCCCCCAAGTTGGCGGCAATGTCGGACCCGGCATCTCCCAGGCCCCCGACATCGATGGTCCAATTGGAGAAACTGCACAAGCACCCAGTCCCGGCGGGCGGGGGAGGGCGGGGGAGGGCGGGGGAGGAGGGGGGGGGGGTCAATTTCGAGAGGGGCCCATGGGAAAAGGGGAAGTCCTTGCAAGGTGGGCAAACCACGGGAGACGCACTGCTTATTGAATAGGGTGATGCCATCATACCAATGCGGGGCATAAGCCACCGGATGCGGGACCTTCAGCTGCTCCGGACCCAAGGGCGGGAGAGTCATGCCGACCTCCGGCTCAAGGAAGACAATGGCCTTTGGCCGGGAGAGGGAGGGGGGGGGGGAGGGGGGGTCCGAGGGAACTGCGGCGGTTAAAAGGGAGGCCCGGGGGAGGTGCGAAAGGCAGGCGAAAAGGAGCGGGCGTGCAGCGCACCTTCGGATCGGCCTCACGGATGGCCGCGGCATATGCCTGGCAGAAGGGCAGCCAGAAGTCCCGACCAAAGTCGTAAGGCTTGCCCTGGTCGTCGGCGCTGAAGTAATCATCGCGCTTGATGAGCTTCGCTTGGAGAGCTATGCAGCACGGTACACACCCAGGGAACCGGCGCAGGCACCACGGGTGGCATTCGGTCAGCAACAGCCAGCAGCACCGGCAGGACCAACACCATGGGAAAGGGGGATAGGGGGCGGTGAGGGGAAAGGAAGAAGGCCCCCAAGAGCGTACCCGGGTCATTGATCAGGGCATCATGCTCGGCCTGGGAGACAGCCCCGCCGGCCGGCGATGCCTGATAGTCCCAGACGCCATTGGCGCGCCAGACGCACCCGCCAGTCGGGTTGGCAGGCGCCGGGCGATCGGTGTGGAAGGCTGATGCGCGTACTGCATTGACCAGGATCGACCCATCGCGCACTGGGGCACCGGTGAGTGCGCTGCGCGAGAAGTAGGGCACCTCGATCGTGTGGCCACTTTTCGCGGGGAATCAGCAGAAGGAGGGGGCGTGTGTGTGTGTGTGTGTGTGTGAGAGAGAGAGAGAGAGGGGGGGGGGAGAGACGGGAAGAGACACAGAAGGGGGGAGGAGCCAGACGCAAGCAGGGGCATGGGGAAGAGGCGCAAGACCGTGCCACGGCCCGAGAACCATGTACCTGGCGAGGAGCATGCCCTGAATGGCAGTCGGGGTGGACTCCAGCTTGAGCATCTGATGGGGGCCCCCGTGCTCCGACACTCGAGGCCAGCAAATGAACCCGCGCGAGGGCTCATTCAAGGTGTCATAGCCGGCCACAACGCCCAAGGGGGCCAGGCGCCGCGCCAGATGGGCAATGGCTCCGATGTAGCGCGCCTGCAGGAAGTCCTGGATGTTGACCAGCGGCCCGGGGACATAATCCGGCCCGGGGTTGGTGGTGTAGTTCTCGGGGATCCGGCACTCCGGGGCAAAGGTGGCCCCTCCGAAGAAGAGGGTGAACATGGTGGCCGCCGCGTACTTGTAGTAGTTCGAGGGCCAGACCATCTTCGGGTAGCCGCGGCCGACAAAGCGCCCGGCCCGGGCTGCCTCGGCATTTTCCTGGCGAATGGCCCGGCGCTCGGGGGTGTGCCCGGCCGCCGGGTGCAGGTGCCAGGTGTTCTGGACGATGGCCGCGTCGCAGGCGGCAAACTTCCTCACCGACAGCCCGACCAGGTCAAAGGTCCACGCCGGGGCGCCGGAGCCGCCGCTGAAGCGCGACCAGACATCCTGATGGGGATCGATGAAAACCCGGATGCCATGGGCTCGGGCCCGGGTCAGGACCTCCACCAGGTACTGGATGTACTCCTCGTCATAGATCCCGGGGCCGGCATGCTCCAGCGCCTCCCAGGTGATGAGGAACCGCAGGAAGAGGAAGCCCCAGCGCCGGAGCCGGGCCAGGTGCTCATCGGCCTCCTCCAGGGGGAAGGGACGCCCGACAAAGGAAATGGCCTCCGTGTTGAAGAAGACATCGGGCGGGGCGCTGGTGGCCACGCCGACGTCACCGTCACCATCGCCGAATTCCGCCCGGGGAAGCGCCCCAGGAGGCGACAGGGGAAGCGCCCCCGCCGCGGCAGCCGACCCCGGCCGCGCGCCATGCCACGCCGGCCGGGTGGGCATCTTGCAATCGCCACCGGTGTTGACACCGCGCAAAAGCAGGCGCCGGCCCTGGGCATCGGCGAAGTGGCCATCCTGGCCGACGGTCACCTCGTCGAGGTGGCCGAGGGGGGGTGTCATGCTGGGAGGGGGAAGGAAAGGAGGACGAGTGCGCCGGGCCGAGGGAGGGATAGGAGATAACGGGGCGCGAGTGCGAAAATGTGGGTCGGCTCTGGGTGAGCGTGTGGTGAAGGGGGGGGGGGGGAATGGGAATGCCGCCGGTAATCCTGGCTCCGGCAAGGCGGTGTGCTTTGGACAGGCGCCAGGCAGCTCGCAACAGGCCCGGGGCCGATGCCGCGCCCGCCACTTGTGGGACCCGGGGGCTGGTGTGGCGGCGGAGGGAGGGGGTCCAGCGTAGTGCCCATCACAGCACCCCCGGGCATGCAGGCCATGCACCGATGTCCAGGGGCAATCGCCCCGCTCAACCCCCCC
>NW_009242973.1:2484468-2493609 GCF_000388065.1 Fonticula alba | reverse complement strand
CCCCCCCCCCCCCGGTGACGCGGGGGCACCGTCCTTGTGTTTACTCGAGCAAGGACACAAGATCGAGACACGCAATCGACACCCCCTCTCCCACCAGCTCCGATCGGGCGATCGGTTGGTATGCCGGGCCCGGGAAGGCACAAACAGACGCCCCTCCGTTTCTCCCTCTCCCTCTCTCCCCCGCCCTCGGGGAGAGTAATTAAGGGGGGACAGCGGGCCGGTGGACCAACCGCACCGCCCTCCTTGCTGCCCGGGCCGGCCTCCACCCCCTGGGGAACCGCCGACCGCGGCGAGGGCGAAAGAACGAGGGCCGCGAGAAACAGCTGGGCGGAAACCAAAGACCCAAGCAAGCAACAGGGACAGGCGCCCGGCTGGGCTCAGGTGTTTTGATCGCCAAAACAGCCTGCCTCCCAGTGTGCGTCTTGTCCTCCAGCCCTGGCAGCCCCCGCGCCCCCTGGCCAGGCTCTATCTCTCTCGCTTGCTCTTTCTCCCTTCACCGTCCAAGGGGGCAGGGGGCGGGCGAGGCCGGTCCCTCCCGGTCCGGCATCCCCCCCCCCCCGCCGCCCGATCGGGGCGATCACATTCCGCTTTCCGCGGCCCCTCGCTGCCACAACGGACAGATGCAAGGCAGCCCATCACCTCTCTCCGGCCTGCGGCGGTGATATCACCGGCGCCCGCCGGCCTCAAGCAGGGGGCGGGCGAACCCTGCCAGACACCCAGCGTGATCCTCCCGGTGGAGGATCACGCGCGGGGCACAATATACCTTGCGGCCGCACACGTTTTTCGGGCCCGCCCATTTTCGCCCGAGGTTACTGACAATGCACGACCGGGCCCGGGCAGGGACCCATGCGTGCGTGTACAGGCCGCTGCCCGCCCGCCCTGCCCCGCCCCCCCTCTCCAGCTCAGCTTCCGCCATTTGGCTGTCAGTGGGCCCACGTTGGGCGGGCCGAGCCAGCGGGGCCCTCCGGGTCCAGAGGGAGGGCGGGGCGAGGGAGCCCCTCCCCCCGGTCGGAGAAGGCCCGGCTTGCGCCCCCAGCCGCGCCGGTGACTGGGGGAATACTTCCAGCACAGTCTTCTAGCTGGCGGCAGAGAGCTGGCAGTCGCGCCGGGCGGCCGGGTGCGCCCGGTGCGTGTGCGTGTGTGCGTGTGTGTGTGCGTGCCCACGCGCCTTTCAGGGTGCCGCGTCCACCCCCCCCCCCCTCCCCCCCCCCTGCTCCCCCTCAGAATGACTCGCCCCCCCTGGCGCGGCTCTCGCGCCCGGGCACCGGGGAAAAAGGGAGCAGCCCCGGGGATGGGCGCTGTCCGGCGCGAAGCGGACACACCCCCTCTCCCCCTCCACCCCCCTACCCCTCTGCCTCTTTTTCTCCTCCCCTCTCTGACTCTAGCCAAGGTTTGTTTGCCTCCCGCTCCTTCCCCTTTCTTCCCCCCCCTTCCCTTGACCCTTCATCGTCTCACTCCTGTGCTGTGCCTCCTGCCTACCACCCCAGTCGGGTGATCCCTTTCCCCCCTCTCAGCAACCATGTTTTCTGCTTTCGGTGGCGGCGGCTCCAAGCCCTCCGGCAACAACGCCAGCAGCGCTCCGGCTGCCGCCCCGGCTGCCGCTCCGGCCGAGACCGCGACCAACTCCAGCACCAATACCAACATTAGCCCCACCCAGCTGTTCGATTCGCAGGCCTTCGTGCGTGCCGCCGAGGCTGCCAAGTGCGTTCTCCCCCCCCCCCCCACACACACCCCCTCCCCCCGTCTCGCTCTCGGGTGTATGGCTGTTTCGCACACCCATCGACATGCATACATACACACACACACACATATGCATGCATGCCCATCCACAATGACCACATGCGCCCTCGGTGGCTGTAGAACATCTTGCCTAACCTCCCTTGACCTTGATCTGCCCGCCCCCCATTCCCCTCCTCGCTGCCCCAACTCTTGTCCCTCCGGCCATGCTGCCCCTCCCTCCCTCCCCCCCCCCCTTCTCCCCCCTCACACACACAGGGAACTCGACAATAGCCCCCACGGGCGCGATGCCATCACCCTGTCGCTGGAGCGCGAGCGCAGTCGCCGGGCTCAGTTTGAGGCCGAGCGCGCCGATGCCATGGCAAGCCTGCGGGACCTGGAGGCTCGTCGCATTCAGATCGAGCACGAGGAGCGGCGCAAGACCATCGAGATGGAAACCTCCCACATCAACCACCGGCAGCAGACGAAGGACCGCGCGGCGCACGAGCGCCAGGAGCGCGAGATCGCCGCCCGCAAGCAGCTCCAGCAGGAGACCCTCCAAATGCAGGAGGCTTCGATCGAGCGCCAGGAGCAGGCCCGCCGCGAAACGGCCCAGATGGAGCAGCAAATGCGCCGCGAGACCGAGATGTCCAAAATCCAGCACGAGACCCAGGGGCGCATCGAGCAGGAGCGCGTGAACCATGACATCCGCGCCGCCCATGCGCGACTGCGCCACGAGGAGGAACGCAAGACGGCGCTGCTGCTGACGCGCGAGCGGATTGCCCTCATTTCCGATGAGCTGAGCGACTTCCTGTCGGACCCGAACCGCATCCGCGCGGCGGTTGTCACCACGTCGCTCCTGTTTGCCGGTGGCTTTGCCTCCTACTTCGGTGCCAAGGTCCTGCGCGAGTATGTCATGCTGCGCATCAATGCGCCGGTGCTGGTGCGCGAGACCTCTCGCACCAATGCCCTGAAGAAGCCGCTGGTCTTCGCGCGGAAGTTGATTTCCAAGCGCCCGGAGTCCTCGGCCGTTCTGCGTGACATGGTCCTCAACCAGTCGGAGCAGGCCCGCCTCGAGTCCATCGTCGTGTCGACCATGAATGCCAAGCGCAACAATGCCCCCCTGCGTAACCTCCTGCTCTATGGCCCCCCGGGTACCGGTAAGACCATGTTCGCCAAGAGCCTGGCCCAGAAGAGTGGCCTCGAGTATGCCCTCATCACGGGCGGTGATATTGTCCCTCTCGGGACGTCCGGTGTGACGGAGCTCCACAACCTCTTCAACTGGGCCAAGACCTCGCGCAATGGGACTCTCATTTTCATTGACGAGGCTGAGGGTGCGCCACGATGCTCTTGCTGCTCGGTCGCCCGGTCGCTCGGCCGCGCCTGCCCCAGCCGGCTTCTTCGCCCTCCGCAAGGCGGGGATCCGCGCATGATGGACTGACCCCCCCCCCCCCCCCCCCCCCCCCCCCCCCCCCCCCCCCCCCCCCCCCCCCCCCCCCCCCCCCCCCCCCCCCCCCCCCCCCTGCCATGCTGTCATGCCCAGCCTTCCTGAAGAAGCGCGACAAGTCCCATATCTCCGAGGAGCTGCGCGCCAGTCTGAACTCCTTCCTCTACCTGACCGGTGAGGCGTCGGACAAGCACATGGTTGTGCTGGCCTCCAACCAGCCGGACCACCTGGATAGCGCGGTGCACGACCGCATGGACGAGATGGTGCCCTTCCTGCTGCCGGAGCTGGACTCCCGCGTGAAGCTGGTCAACCAGTACTTCCACAAGTACATCGCGGACTATGTCTCGCCGAAGGGCCAGCGCATCGATCACAGCGCCATCACCAAGGAGCACCTGGAGCGCATTGCCCGCGAGACGGAGGGCTTCTCCGGCCGGTCCTTGTCGAAGCTGTGCATTTCCATCCAGGCCAAGGTCCTGGCCCAGAGCGCGGCCGATGGCCAGCTCACCCTCACCCCGGACATGATTGACACGATCCTGCGCGACCACGAGGCGCAGCAGGGCCAGCGCCAGACCTGGCGCGCGAACAAGTAAGGGCTCGGGCCCGGCCGTGTCGGGCTGCTGTCCGCCACCTGTCCGGAAAGAGGAGCGCGCAGGGGGGACACACACCTAGACAGTCCCTCCGCCCTCCGGCTTTGCTGCCTCTCCCCGCCGCGCCATCCCGGTGTGCGCGTGCGTGTGCGTGCGTCGGCCATGCGCCAGCACTGGACTTCTACCATACTCTCCCTCGCTGAGTCCGCGCCGCGCGCGGCCGTGTGCGACCTTCGCGCCTCTGCTGGAGCAAGCACGCGCACACGCAAATGCACCCACCCACGCTCGCGCACACACACACACACACGTACACACACGCATGCATATGTTGCGATGATCTAAGGCCTGCAAGTGCTCTGCTGCACCTGCCTTTTTTTCTCTCTCCCTCCCCCTCTCTTCTAAATACACCTGTATACATACAACAACACCATTGCTCTGGCTGCTTGCGCTCCCTCCCCTCCCCCGTGCTTGTGGACGCTGCGCACCATCACACCATGAAAAGAAACGCGCCAGCGGGAAGAAAGGATTGTCTATACACATGTGTGGGGAGGGTGGCAAGGGAAGAGGCGAAGGGACAAGGACACAACAGAAGGAAACACAAGGGGGAGCAAGGAAAAGGGAGGGAGAGAGGGAGGGAGGCAGCGAGGGCGAAAGAGCGAAAGGGAGAGGAGGAAAGAGACACACACAGATGAAGCAGGGGTTGCTTCAGCCGCCCCCCCAGGGGGCCTGGCGCGTGGCTGATCTCTTCGTCGGGCCTTCTTTCGCCCTTTCGCCCTCGCTGCCTGTGCCTGGCCCTCCCTCGCACGCGCTTGATCTAGGGGAACAGCTCGAAGGAGTTGGAGCATGCGTGTACGATGCATGGCTTTTGCGCGCGGCGGTGACACAAACGCCGGGAGTGATATGATACGCGCTGGGCAACCTGCTGCAAAACGAAGAAGATG
Organism: Fonticula alba; assembly: GCF_000388065.1. Taxonomy (NCBI): domain Eukaryota; order Rotosphaerida; family Fonticulaceae; genus Fonticula; species Fonticula alba. Next base: position 2,488,918 of record NW_009242973.1, on the reverse strand, counting down.
CACCGTCGACGCTGGAACAGGTATTCAAGCAGGACCACCGTGAAGATGCTGTGCTCTTGCTTGGATAGCTCGTACGAGAAGGCCTTCGGCAGGCAGCTGTAAAAGAGAACCATATTCTGCGGGGGCAGGGCCACGGCCTCCGGCCAACGGCGCTGGAAGTAGGCCGCCAGGCTCTGCGACAGGCGAAGCCCCTCGGCTCGAGTACCGGCAGACAAGGGACCCGGCGACGATTGGGCCGGCAGGGGCGGCGAGGCGGGCCGGCCCCCGGCCGCCAAGCGCACACTCCCCTCCTCACGGACAAAGTGCCGCCGGGCTGCCTCCCCCCGGCCCGCGGACGAGGGCGCCGTCGGTGGCCATGAGGCTCGCATGAGGCGCGCCCGGCCGGCCCCGGGCCCCTGCAGCAGCCCACCACTGAGCCCCCTTTCGGTCGGTGGCCAGCTCACCGGGGCCGGGGTCTGGCAGATGTCCAGAATCGACAAGCCAAAGGTCAACTGGCTGGCATCGTGACGGAAGCAGCCCATCACAAACCCCACCGGCATCAGGCCAGCCGGGTCCAGACGGTATGCTCGGTCGAATTGGCATTCCGAGCCCAGGACATAGGTGACATTGCTGTTCATGCAGCCATGCGCCGCGATGAAGACAAAGACAATGCACGGCTCGGGCGAAGTGGCAATGGTCCGGCTCAGGCAGGACAGCGCCGCGCGCAGGCGTCGCGTGGAGACCGGGCCGCCGCGAATCCGGCCAAACTCATCGACCGGCAGCTCGGCCGCCGGGGGCAAATAGTCGAAGATCGGCTCGGTGGTGTCGGACCAGCCACCATCCGCCGGGGTGGCAGAGCCCGAGTCGGCATTCGGCCGAGGAGGCAGAGGACCATCGGCCCCCCCGGTGCTGGCGGCCCCGGCCCCGGCCCCGGCCCCGGGCCCCGATGACCCGGCCAGGCCAATCACATATCGGATGGACCAGCCGAGCTCCTCAAAGCGCCGACCAATGCGGTAGGCGTCATTGGCCGCCGAGCCAAGTGGCGGGAAGTGCTGGTACTCATTGATGCCAATGCAGAGGCCCAGCTTTCGGTGGCCCGACCGCGGGGCCAGGCCCATCGCCGCTGGAGGACAGCCCGGCAGGGGGGGCGGCACCGCCGGTGGCCCCTCCTCCAACGAGGGGGGGAGGCAAAACATCGAGGGCGATCGGCTGGTGGCCATGGCCGCCGTCGTCGGGGAAGGAGGCCTGTCATCACCGGCAGTCGGGGTCCTGCCACACCTGGCGGCCGGGGCCTTGGCACAGCCGGCTGCCGGGACTTGGGCATCCAACGCGCAGAGGGCCGGCACCTGTGCCGGAAGGGGCGTCTCCGAAAGGGCCGGCCACATGCACACCGGCGAGGGGAAGCCCACTTCATCGCCCTCCTCCTCCACGGACGCCGGCTCCGGGGAGGACCCCACCGGCGGGGGGGTCGACCTGGGGGAGGAGGAGGAGGAGGACGACGAAGAAAAGGACAACGAGGGGGAGGGCGAGACGCTGCGGCTGCGCAGGGATCCCCCTCCCGGCCCGGGATGAGAGAAGGGCGACTGTGCCATGCGGTGGCAGGGCTGGAATCGCGCTGGACTTGGCGCCGGCGCCAGGGGGCTGGAGGTGCGATTGTGTGTCCTGCGCATGTGTGCGGGGTGTAAGTCGCCGGGAGGGAAAGAAACCGAAAGAGATGCGCGATCGGGGCAGGGGCAACCCGAGCAATTGAAAGACAGGGGGGGGGGAAGGGGGGCAGAAAAGGAAGAGCGAAGAACAAAATAATCGAGGCACATACAGGTCGACAGGGGGTGCTTCGTCGGAACGGCTGCAGCTGCCCGTGCAGACCTCATCGGTGATGCCACTGACGCCGTTGTCGGAAGTGGCAGTTGTCGAAGTGACAGTCGGCTGCCCGGCGCCCGGAAGGGCCTTGGGGGGGATGATGGGTGCCCCCCCGGGATCCATCGGACGCAATTGGCCTGGATGGGAGATCTCCAGGTGCCGGATGTGGGGCAGCCTGCCGGGCTCGTTTGCCATTGAGAAGCCCACCAGGGCGGATGCCTGCCTGGGCAAATCGGCCAGGAAGGCCCCGAGGCGGGTGGCCCATGGGGCGAGGCCGGCCAGCGGACTTTCCAGAGCGGAGCCCAGTAGGCCGGCCAGGTTCCGACCAAAGTGTGCCGGGAGCATGAGAGTTTGAAGGAGAGAGGTGATGTGGGGCTCGGCCGCATCGGTTGAGGGGAATGCACAAAGGGGGCTCTCGGATTGGAAGGAAATCCAGAGCAGGGGCGGAAGGACTGAAGAGAGGAGTGCCTGTACAACAGCCGGCGCAGGGATGGACAGCGCTGGTTGGGGAGGAAGAGGGGAGGAGGGGGGGGGGACAACCGGTTATTCGGGTGAGTGATGGCGGTGGAGGGGCGGGAAGAGGGAGAGAAGAGGAGATGGGCATCGGGGCCATACCATCAACAAACAACACCAGCAAGTGGCGCAGGTGAGTGAAGGACAGCTGGAAGAAGGTCGTCAGCGCATCGAGGGTGACCAGGGGATTGGCTGCATCGGCCATGTTACGTAGTTTGAGAACAAGGGGGGAAGGGTCAGATACGGGGCAGCATCAGGCGGCGCTGGCACGCTGTGGGAAGAAAGCTGACCGAAAGGGTGATCGCACAGGAGAGGTCCAGGTAGGCCAGATTGCCGAGTTGACGACTTTCGAGAGCCAATCGGGCCAGGTCATCGGGGATCAGGTTGCAGACTGATTGTTGGATAAGTGTGTGTGTGTGTGTCAGGATACTAACACAAGGGAGCGGGCATGAAAAAGCGGGCATAAGCGAGTGATCGGCCACGAACATGACAAATCCAGAACAAGGAGATTTGGACCGAGCAGATGCGTGAGGGATGTGGTAATCGAGGGCAAAGGCACTGGAGATAGTTCCAGAGGTGAGTATGTGTGTGTGTGCGTGTGCGTGTGCGTGTGCGTGTGCGTGTGCGTGTGTGTGTGCGTGTGCGTGTGCGTGTGCGTGTGTGTATCTGCGTCTGCGCCTATATGTGCGCACGCAAGACAGCAGAGGGGGAACGCGAAAAGAGAGCGCACCATGGGACAGTTCCAGGATCCGAAGCGCAGGGAAGCCAGGCGACCGAAGTCCAGGCGGCATCTCGACAAGGCTCGAAGCTGATCCAAGGGAAGAAAAAAAACGGTGAGATCCTGCGCAGGGTGGGAAAGACAAGCGGGGGGCCAGGACCATCGGATGGCGACGCACAGACGAGCCTCAGGTGGACCAAGGTGCCTGGGAAGAAGTAGCTCGATAGGTGGCCAATGGAGAGAGGACCTGACTCTGAATGCCGAGGGCGGGCGAGGAAGCAGAAACCGTGGAGCATGGTCAATGGAAGCGAGCGGAAATGGCGGGGAGGGAAGGGGGGAGGGACATAGCCTGGTAGTCTGCCACAGTACGTACCTGAAAGGTCCAGGTACTGGACAAGCAGGGGAGTGGAGGGAGCAAGATCGGGGTTCAGGGAGATTGGATTGCCTGCGCAGGAGGGGGGAGAGTGAGGAAAGAGAAGAAAGTGCCCTGTCGGCTCGGCACTAGAGAGGCTGGAGAGAGGAGAAAAGAGAGGGGGAGACGCGAAAGGGGAGGGGGGGAGGGAAGGGGCAAAATGGGAGGGGAACTACCTCGGAGAGAGAGGAGGCTGAGAGGCTTGCCATGGAGCTGGTAGGCTATGCTGGCAACCTCGATGTCTGTGCAGGTGTTGCCTGAGCGGAGATGACGATGTGTTTGTTCGGGGGGGGGGGGAGGGGGGATTTCATCGACTGGTCAGCAAGATCAAGAAGGGACAACATATTCAGGGGGACGAAAAGGGGGGAGGAGGGGGGGGGGGGCGCGTGTGCGTGTGTGAACGGAAGCATGGTGCATACCATCGAGACGGAGCTCCTGCAATTGAGGCAGGTGGGGCAACACCAGAGGCAGGAACTCCGTGGCCCACGGGAAGAGGTCCATATCTAAAAGTGCCAAGCGAGGACGACAGGGCGTCAGTGGGTAGGGGAGCCACATCGGTCCGAGGAGGAGGGGGAGGAGGAGCGGGGGGGAGAGCGGAAGGAGACGGCGAAGGGAGAGTGTGGACGCACGTTCGAGGAATAGAAGCTGCAGCTCCGGGAGCATGGCGATGAAGGAACAAAGGGCCCGTGAGGCGGGGATGCTGGCGACGGAGTTGTCTGGTGTGGAGGTGGCATCTCGGCCGAGTGAGTACGCGAGCCGGAGGCAAGGGGGTCCAACGTCAAGGCGAAGAGAGTGGCAGGTGCATGCGCACAAGAAAGTGAAAGGGAATGGACGCCGCTCAATTTCGGCGGGCAGGTCAACTGTCGAGACACAAGTTGAAGGCCGTTGGAAAAGCCCTGAGGACTGAGGCCAAGATCTGGGCAGCGATACAGGGCGAGGAGGAAGCAGCACGGGTGAGTGGGGGCGGG
>NW_009242973.1:2474621-2484458 GCF_000388065.1 Fonticula alba | reverse complement strand
GGGAGGGGGGAGGGGAACGAGGAGGGAAGGGGGCAGCACGTGCTCGTACCGGCGAGGTAGAGCTCCTTCAGGGGCGGGCCATCGAGTGCGGCAAGGGAGGCCATCAACAGGAGGAAAGCCGAATCATCGAGAGAATCGCCTGCAACAAGATGGCGAGACAAGCAGATGGCCGGAGGATGCGGTGGTCATGAGTGAGCGGGGGAGAGAGAGACAGACAGACAGACAGATAGATAGATAGAGGGAGAAGAAGGGCCGAAGAAGGGAGGGCCAAAAGGAGAGGGAGAAAAGAAAGGGAGGCGGGAGGAAAGAGGAAGAAAGGAACAGGGCGAGGGAGGAAAGAGGATGGGCGGGATGGGATGGGCCTGCGTGCGCGCGTGCGCGCGTGCGTGTGCCCATGCGATGCAGAACAAGCACACGCACCACTCAGGTCAAGGACCGTCAAGTTGACCAGATCCCCCAGGAAGTTGGAGAGGACGGCCACCGGCGAGGGGCTCCGCCGGTCAGGCGCTGTCGACTCCCCCGCCTCGCCAGGAGGCGACTTGGGGACGTGTGGGCTGTCGCCATGACCCATGAAGAAAGGCTCAGAACTACAAGCGCGCGGAGCAGGGCAGCGGGGGACGGGACAATAGGTCAGCTGACTGAGGCGTGTAGGAGAGAAGGAGGATTGAGGCGCGCGCGCGCGCACACACACACACACACACACACACACACACACACACACACACACACACACACACACACACACACACACGCACAGGTATCAGGGCAGATCTGCTATTGCAGGGGGGAGCTGCGTTGCATATGGAGCGGCAGAGGGCAGGGAATAGCTTGGGGAAAGCTATCGCAGAGGCAGCAGACCCGAGAGCGGAAAGGGGGGGGGAGGGGAGAAAAGCGGAAGTAGAAAGCGCGGGTAGAAGGGCAGGGGAGGGAGTCCGATCGCGGATCGAGTGACGGCAGAGAGGCAACTGACACAGCGCGGGGCCCTGTAGTGGTCGGGTGCGACAAAAAAAGCCCCGACAGTGAGACACGCCCCTCGCCTCGCCGCCAGGCGTGGGGGCGCGGCGGCGGAGGGAAGATCGGTCTCCACACGCGATCGGGTCCGGCGCGAGATCCCCGGTGCAGGGGGGCCGGTCTGGAGGCGGGTGCCGGGGGGGGGGGGGGGGGGGGGTTTCCCGATCGCGCGCCATGCTGGGCCTGCCTCCAGGCCGAGTGTCCCCCGCCGGGCAACGCAGGCCACCTGCGGCGGCCTCCCGCGGGCGGGCCCGGGCGCGAGCGTGAATGTGAATCGGTCGCCATGTGTTCGTGTGCGCGCGTGTGCTGGGGAGGTGCATGCCGCGTGCCGGGTGCATAATTTGCAGGCCGCCCCCCCCCCCCCCCCCAGGGCGGCACATGCGCGGGTGCCGGGGTTCTCTCTGTCGCCCGCCGGCCGGCGTGCGGTCGGATGCTGTGCACCCATGGGGGGGGGGGGGGGGGGCCTGAGAAGGCTGCAAAAGGGGGAGTGCTCGCCCGACAGACTCGTTTCATCTCCCGCACGGGCCCGGCTCGCGCAACTCCGCCTCCGGACGATGGTGGGACTGGGGCACCGGCCGAGGAGGGCACGGAGGGGCCGGGCTCGTCGGGCAACGGCGGCAGGGGCGCCGGCAGGTGGCCAGCCAGCGAGAGCCGGCACAGCAAGGAGGGGCGGGGGAAATTCCCAGCCCGGAGGATGTGTCCCCTCGCCCCGCCGCCAGCCCGGCCACCCCTCCACCGAGCGGGGCTCGGGGCGGAACTACGGGGCGACACGCGCCCGTCCGCCCGCCCGCCCGAACGTCCGGCCTCCGGTCGACAACTCGGTCCCGGGCGTCCCCGCCCCCCCCCCGGCATGCCCAGAAAACTCAATGGCTCACACTGGGCCCGGGCGGGGGGATGCCCGGCCCGGGGGGCATGGGAGGCAAAAATGGTGACTAGTAAACAGGCCGCCGAGGGCCGACCGAGGGAGGGGAAAAGGGGGGTCTATCCGGGCGCCGGGGCGCGCCACGCCGCGTGTCTCGCGCACCCCCGGGCACCTTGACCGTCCCCCAGTACGGCGCGGGGGGGGGGGGGGGACAACCGGGGGGGGCTGGCCCGGGATGCGCGAGACAGGCAATCGCCCGCGAGGCGCCTCGCGGGAGGGCGGCGCGGGGGCGAGAGCGGGGGGCCTGGACGCCCAGACTCGCACGAGGGGTGGGTGTGCCATCTCCCCGGCCCGACCGCCGGGAGGATGGGCGCCCGCGCGCGCTTGCGCGGGAGCCTCTGCACGAGGCACCCCGCCCCAAGTCGCCCCCGGCACCGCCAGGAACCAGGACACCAGGACCCCCGAGCAGGACCCCCAGCAGGACCAGGGCGCGGCCCAGATCACAGCCCTCCCCCGTCTCGCTCTCCCGCCGGCTGGGCCTAGAACCGTCGCTGTCAGGCGGCACTTCGCAGGAAACGCGCCCCAGCCCTCTCGGCCGTGCGCCGAGCGGGGGCGGCTGGTGGCACACGGGGCCCCGATACACACCCCTCTCTGTGGCGGCGACGGCGGCGCTGGCGCCAAAATGAACCCCCGCTCAGCCCGGCCCCGGCCGTGGAAGCCGGTTCCCGGGTAGGGTGCGCACGGTCGGGCCCGAACGGGCCGGAGCTGGCCGCCCGGCGTGTCCACCCCAGGGAGGGTAGTCGGGAAGTGCCATGTCCGCTTGGCAGGACGCCCGCCACGGCGAGGGGGGCGCGAGCGTGAGGGGGGGCACCCGTCCAGGGCTCTGGACGTGCGGCGGGTCGGCTCTCGGCCGAAGGACCAAAAGGCTTCGCGCGACCCGGCCCGGCGGCGAGGCTGGGGCTCCTCCGGACGCCCGTGGTGCCTTTGCTCTCGATTGGCAGATATGAAACAGACCGGACGGGAGACACCCGGCAGGAGGGGGCGGCCGTGCGGACGGGTCTGCGCCGTGAGGGAAAGACGGAAAAAGACCACCAACCGCACCCCGGCCGCATGCCTCCGGCCGAGGGAGAGCCCCCCCCCCCCCCCCCCCCCCCCCCCCCCCCCCCCCCCCCCCCACCCCCCCCCCCCCCCCCCCCCCGCCCCCCCCCCCCGGCGGCCAACACGCCCGGCGCCACTCGGGCGGGCGTGTGTGGGGGGGGATAGCGGGCCCGAAAGGCGCGACTGCCAAGGGGACATTGCTAATGGGTTGCTCAGTTGTCAATATGGAGATCCTCAGGAGAGGGGAGGGGGGCTGGGCAACCGCCATAGGACCCAACATCCAAGACCCACTGCCCGCCACACACGCACGGTGTGTGAGAGAGAGAGAGAGAGACAGAGGCTCCTGCCCGGGTGGCCACGGCTCAAAAAGGACCGGGCGGGGGGAAGACAGACGGCGGAAAGGAAGACGAACCGCCCATTGGCCGGAGTACGTGCTACCACTGGCCGGTATGGCTGCCTGCTGGATTGAAAAAAAGGCCGGCCACTCGCCGTCCGGCAGCCACTCACAGCATTCATGTGCGCTAGCATCCACCTGTTTCGGGCGACCCGCTGGGGTCCGGCGTCGCGATAGGTACCTCCAAAGGGATGCGCCCCCCGCCCCCCCGCCCCCCCGCTCCATCTCCCCTCGGGCACTCGACACGACGTCAGGAGCATGCCGCGGGGAAGTGGGGGACAAGAGGAGCGGCGGGGGAGGGGGGGGGGGGCCCGGGCCGAGGCCTTCACGGATGAGTAGCATGCCTTCGACTGCTGAACGCGCCGTCTTGCACGTGTCCCCCCCCCCCCCCCCACGTACACACATACACACAGCAAGGCCTATCGGGGCCGGGGAGCCAGGGGCGCCGAGGGGGAGAAAGAGGCCCAGGCAGAGAGGTGCCCATGGCCTGGGTGTTCTCGGAGAGCACAGGGACACACCAGCAAACAGCCACACCCCGACTCGGCTCGCCCGGGACGAGCTCGGCCAGCACACAGAGGACTTGGCCCCAAAAGTGGCACCGGGCCGTGCTTGCGCCACAAGAATGCCCCCTTCTCCCGCAAAGCAGGCCCAACTACAAAGAGGGTAGGCCCCACCGTCATCGTGCTTTTCCTGAACACCCTACACCTCCCGTGGGCCAATTCCTCGAGGGGAAGGGGACCGGGGGGGGGGGGGGGAGGGGGGCGGGGCGCGCGCGTGCGTGCGTGCGTATGTTTGCCGTCCGCCTCCCCCCGCCCCCACGCCACTCCACGGAGCGGGGGGCACCTGTCCTGGGGTAGGCGCGGGGTCGGGGAGAGGGGGGGAGCGCCACCACCCGACCATCCAGACGGGGCGCGGAGGAGCCGGAGCGACTGCCCCCCCGCCCCCATAACGTGGCGAAGCCCCGTCAAAGATCCCCCCCCCACACACACGCGCAGCCAAAGCCTGCCGCAGGGAGAAGCAGAGCGAGGCCAGCGGGCGGGCCGAGAAGAGCCCGAAGGACGGGCTAACCAATGCCCCAGCAGTCGCTCAAAATTACCCTCTCACCCGATGCCAGATCAATGGGGAGCTTGAAAATACCAACTCCAAATGAAACACCACACTCCGAGCACAGCCAGCAGACACACACGCCGAATAGCGGCAGAGCGGCACGCACGCCGAAAAGGTGCGGCCGCCCGAGCGCAGCCGAACGCACGCGAATGCCCCCCGCGCCTCTCGCACGGGCGCACGCACGGACACACGCAGGACGGACACGGTCAGCTGAAGGCCAGACTTCATGCCCACGTCCATCCGCCCGGCCCCGCCCCACCCTGTCGGCCCAGCCAACGCCGGGCCCTCGGGTCGCCGCACATCATGCGCCGAGTGGGCCCGGAGCCCGGGGACCGGTCGGATGGCAACCGACACCCCCTTCCGGCGAAGGGCCAGGGATAATAATATATCCCCCCCCCCCCCCCGCCTCGGCTCGCGGCCCTCCCCGAGCCAGGTGGCGCACGGTTGGAAGACCGCACCCTCAAGCGCCGCGAGATTCGTTGGCATGCAGCCTGGAGACCTGTATTTTTCAGGCCTCCCATGCATGAGCGCCCTGCTAGTGTCAATGGACCCCCGGAGGCGGGGTGGACACCGGGGGGGGGGGGGGGACGCAGCGTTCCCGGTGCGCGCGCCCTTTGGACCGAATTGCGGCACAGCAAAGGGCATCCGGGCGCGGCTCTCCCGCTCCCCCCCCCCCCCCGGGCGGGAGGCGCAAAATGCTCGAGACCCGCGGTCCAAAAAGAAAAGTCCCCGCGCTGTCGCCAGTATGCCTGGCTCCTGCCCCCGGGCGGAGGCAAACACCAGGGACACCGGTTGCCAGGAAAGGTGCAGCCCCTGCCACTGCACCACGCCGGCCGGCCGGGAGAGAGGGAGCGGGGGCGGGGGCGGGGAGAGAGCACGTTACGCCGGAGGAATACTCCACCACGCCGCGGCCCCGCCGCCGGTGTCCCCTCCCCCCACCGCGGAGGACCGTACATTCTCAGGAAGGCCAATGGTGCAGAACCCGGAGGCGACCACACCCTCCCTCAGCCCGGGGACGGGGGCATGTGGCGCCTTTTTTCTTTCTTTCTTTTTTTTCCTGGCCGGACGCCCCCCCCCCCCCCCCCGAGGCCGCGGGCCCAACCGTGTCGCTTGGCCCCCCGGGAAGGGCGGACCTCCCTCCGGAGCAGGGAGAACAACCCACCACCGGGCCGCGGTGAAGCATGCTCATAACGCCGGCCGTAGCCGTAATCGCCCCAGCCCGCGGCCCTTAACTCGCTTGGAGTGCCTGGGCGTGTGATTTGCATTCCTTCTCAGATGATGTGGCACATGATCCCCCATGGCACATACTGTCCATCCACCGGGCGGGCTGTGCGGCGCTCCAGTTCTCCTTCTCTGCCTTCCCCCTCCTCCTGAGCTCCCCCCCCTGTGAGGAAGATACTCCGCCCGGCCCTGCCCACCCCCACCCCCCGCCTCTCGCCAAGGGAATCCACCCGCGAGAACCACTCGCGCCCTGCTCCCTGGCCCCGCTCCTTTTGCCAGAGTCGCGGTCTTTTTCCACGTCCCAACCACTCGAGGAGGAGAGGGGGCAGAGCTGAGGCCAGCTGCTTGCTCATTGGGGCGTGGGGGGGGGGAGAGAGGGGGGGATTTCGTATATTAATGTATCAAGAAAAGGGTGGCACCTTCTCCGCATACACACGCATCCCAAACGCAGGGAAGGGGTGGAGGAAAAGGGGTGGGGGAGGGAGAGAAGAGAGCAATTGCTGCTCCAAGGGACAAGGGAGAGAGAGAGAGGAAGGGGGCGGCCTGGGGCGGACCGGCCCCGCGCCGAGGGGAGGGGGCGGGCGTGCACAGACACTTACATGAAGTCATAGTCGTCGCCGGCCTCGTCCTCATCGTCGTGGCTGTCGAAGGCGTCCTCCTCGCCGCCGTAGTAGTCCATCAGCTGCGAGCCGATGCGGTCGTCCTGGCGGGCGACATCCGGCAGCTTGGAGGCCGCGGTGGCGGCCTTCGGGGCGGCGGTCTTGGCCCGGACGTCAACCTTCTTCTGGTTGGCCATGCGCGCGAGCATGGAAGACAGCTGGCGCAGGTCGTGCTCAGAGGCCTCGGAGGCGGTCTTGCGGAAGAGACGCTCAAGGAACTCGGGATACATGAAGCGAAGCTTCTGCAGTTGCAGGTGAGCGGGTGTGCGTGGGTGGCATATGCGTGCACATATGTCACAGGCAGTGTGAGGGGGGCCCCCCGCGGTGTGTACATGCGCTCGAAGAAGGGCGGGCAGTGTGTCGCAAGACGGACCTTGATCGGGGCGATCTGGCGATCAATGTTGGAGGCGAGCTCCTCCATGCCGGCCTTGGTCCGATCAGAGATGGTGGTCTTCATGTCTAGATGCACGGGGGGGGGGGGGGGGGGAAGAGGGGGGGGGGACATGGATCAGCTACAGGGCCTCCGCGGGGGGGGGGGGGGGGAAGAGAGGGAGAGGGGACTGCCTGGAAATGCTGTCGGTGCGGCAAGCAAGAGAAGAAGGGCGCACCACCGAACAGGTCGGACGCGGCGTTCCAGTCGGCGTCAATCTGCTCCTGGACCTGGGCAGCGCGACGCTCGGCCGCAGGGGCCGGGGCACTGGCGGTCTGCTTGTTGGCCTTGGCGGCACGGGCGGCGGCGCGGGCGGCAGCGGCCTCGGCCTGCATCGATCCAATTTGGGCCAACAGGGAAGGGGAGGTGGATAAGAAGCGGGCTCCGGTCAATGAATGTGCCCATCGCATGGCCATGGCCTCCGCTCGCCCCATTGCCACGACGGGGGCGCCAGCAGGGGTGGCGGCCGGGGCCCAGGGCTAAACCCGCCCTCGGTCGGGGACCGGGGTGCGTACCTCGAGCTTGGCCTTCTGCTCCTCCTCGAGGCGACGCTGCTCAGCGGCCTCCTCCAGCTCGCGCTGGTCATCGAAGGCGGGGGCAGCATCGTTGAGCTTCACCTCGAAGTCGTCGTTATCTGGGGAGAGGAAGCCGGGGTTCGCACGGTCAGTCACGGTGGCCTCGGTCTTTTGCCGAGTGCCGGCATCGGCCCAGGCCGCAAGGAATGGGCAGGCCACGCACCCCAGTCGTCCATGGTGTGCTTGTGTAGAAAGAAGGCGCTCTGAGAGGGCCGCGGCCGCCGGCCGGAGTCCGCCCCGGGGAGGTTGTTCGGGGCATGCGCGCGCGCGCGCGCGCGCGCGGCCGCGTGCGCAGAGCATAAACCCACAATGGGGAGCAGGTGTGCGCGTGTGAGCGCGTGTGTCCGGGTCTGGGGTCCCCTGCCCACCCTGTCCCCGCCCCCCCCTCCCTGGTGGCCGCGCCTGCGGAACAGGGACGAGGGGCCAGTTCCCCGGGACAGAGAGAGAGGGGGGGGGGGGAGGCCCGGCATGCAAATCTCGCCCAGGCCCAAGTGCCCCGTCCCTTCTCGCCGGCGCTTTCCCTGGGCGAGACTGAGGAAGGGCTGGGAAGAAAAGACCGAGCGGAGGGAAAGTGGTTTCCGGGGGGGGGGGGCAAAGGGGGGTGCCTCCGAGTACCTGTGGAATGTTATTCCTGTATCACGTCCCTTTTCTAGAAAACTCAGCGAGAGCACAGTATACAGTCTACGACTGCAGACTGTCCCTCCCTCGTGCGGTTAGGATCTCCGCGGTCTGGGGAGCCCACCCACCCGCCACGAGGGGCCCCCGAGGGGAGAAGGAAGGGACACGGGAAAATGCACATCCACGGATGCGCAATGCAGGCACATCACCCGGCCCCCCCCGCCCCCGGGTGTTCGAGACTCAGCCATCGGTCCCTCTGGTGTGCCGCCACCGGCCTTTCCCCCCCCCCCCCCCTCTCCTTCCCCGCGGTCCAAGTCGCCCCTCTCTCTCCTCGTGGCTTCCTGTCCTCCTCCTCCTCCCTCCGGGTTCTCGGAGGAACCCCGGCTGTTTGTCGCGCAGTCCCCCCCTCCTCCTCACCGTCTGGCAACGATGAGCGGCAGAAAACCGACTGCAGGCGCCCTGAGCCGCAAAAGGGTAGTGTCCAACCAGCCGGAATCGAACCAGCGACCCTCAGATAATTGCTTGTAACCGCTACAGTCTGATGCTCTACCAATTGAGCTATGGTTGGCTGGCAGAGCGCCAGCATCTGGTGCTCAAGTCGCTTCGGAATTTCGAAGTCACCTCACGAGACACCTTCTTACCTTCCTCCATCCCTTGCCTGAGTCCCGCAAGGGCCGCGGATATGTGCTTCAGGATGGCAGCAGTGGAGGGTGGAAGACAGGCACTCTTTGGCACTGCTTTCACGTCTGGCCAGCTGCCACGGTTTCCCGGGGGCCATGCTGAGAAGCCGTGCGGCCCATTCCCCCCCGCCCCACAGTGTGGCCGCTGCGTCTCATTTCGCCCGGCGCCGAGTGGCAGAGGGGTCAGGCTCTCAGTAACAGGGTGGACAGGCGCGCCGCCCCCAAGCCGGGGGAGGCTGGCAGGTGCCTGAGGGAAAAAGGCGAGGCGCGCCAGCGGCTGGGCAAGCACCTGAATCTATTTAAGACGTTTTGGGTGTCTGACCTCCCAACCAACCATAGCTCAATTGGTAGAGCATCAGACTGTAGCGGTTACAAGCAATTATCTGAGGGTCGCTGGTTCGATTCCGGCTGGTTGGACACTACCCTTTTGCCGACAACAGGTGCGCCTCTAGGTAGGAGGGGATGGGGGGAACTTTTTTTTAGCAAGGAGAGAGAAATGGGTGGGCGGACACCCCGGGGGAGATCAAAGAGACATATCATGTCGGACAGACGCTCTATCCCGACACCACACCCCAGGAGCACGCGTCTCTCTCCCTCTCTCTCTCTCTCTCTCTCCCCCTGGTCCTCTCCCTCACACCCCCTCCCCCCAGCCCCCTTGATGACTCCTCGTGCAAAAGATGCGTCAGGCCAAACGATCAAAAGGAAGGATCCAACCAGCCGGAATCGAACCAGCGACCCTCAGATAATTGCTTACAACCGCTACAGTCTGATGCTCTACCAATTGAGCTATGGTTGGTTGAACCGGCACTTGATTTCTCAGAACATAAAGGACTCCTGGAGCTTACGGCGCAGACAGGAGAAATATCTCCAGGTGGCAGGGACTGCGAAACGGAAGCCGTCGTGGACGCGCGCACGCACACGCACGCGCACACGCACCGCCACCAATCGGAGGTTACGTGTGACTGTGTTGCGGTGTGTGTGTGTGTGTGTGTGTGTGTGTGTGAGGATATGGATGTGGTCCACATGCAAGGTGACGAGAAAAGAGAAAGGCGGGCCCGCAAACGGCGCCGGGGGCAAAAGAGTAGTGTCCAACCAGCCGGAATCGAACCAGCGACCCTCAGATAATTGCTTACAACCGCTACAGTCTGATGCTCTACCAATTGAGCTATGGTTGGCTGGCAG
>NW_009242973.1:2471358-2474216 GCF_000388065.1 Fonticula alba | reverse complement strand
GGTTGGATCCAACCAGCCGGAATCGAACCAGCGACCCTCAGATAATTGCTTTTTACCACTACAGTCTGATGCTCTACCAATTGAGCTATGGTTGGTTGGTCCACAGGGAGCGCCATTGGCTCTTGAAGGCCAAGAAAGGTCGGGATTTCTTGAGCATCGAGCATGCCCAGCCACACACACACACACACACACACACACACACACACACACGCACGCGCACGCGCGCGCGCAAAGAAGAAGAAGAAGAAGAAGAAGAAGGAGATGATGATAACGAAGATGAAGAAGAAAGGGACGACTGGCAAACGAAGAACCGGGCGGGGAAAAACACTTGTTTGAAAAAAGACAGGGGACCGTGCAGACATGCAGCTCGCCCGCGTTACACGCGCAACTCGGAGATCAGACGCTCCTCGGCCAAACGGCGCTCCACCCGGCGAATCACCTCCTCGGAGTAGAGGCCACCGAAACGGGCCACCGCCGCCTCGGGGACCGACTGCCCGGCCGCCAGGGCCGCTGCCTCGGCCGCCGGCGCATCCTCCGCAAAGTATCGATCATGCGCGTCCGCCTCCTCCTGGGTCATGATCACCAGGTTGTCCACGCTGCTTCGGAGCTCCCGACGCCAGCGGACCAGCGTCGGCCGGACGGGCGACCCGCTGACCGCCGACCGGCAACACCACACCTCATCCACCAGGTACCCGGTGTCCGAGTGGACAAGTGGCATGTGGCGGGGGCTGCCAAGTGCCGGCATCCGATAAGCCAAGAGACGAAGCCCCGGGAGGCCATGACAAACAGCAGAGCATTAGACCGGGCACGCTCTCATGGGACATGTTGGTGGACATCCTGGCGATCGCCCGTTGCCAGCCCCCCCCCTCATGACAACGTACTCATCATTGTAGACATTCCGGTCGCGCATCTTCAGCTTCTGATGGATCTTCTCATTGAGCTCCTGCCGGCCACGCACGGCGATCTGTCGCGGGGGGGCCACACCAGACAGACACTGCAGCACGAAAGTGGCCATTGCATTGCCGAACATCGCCGGCAGAGTGCCTGGTTGAAGAGAGGGAGGCCCAATATGCGTGTGAGATACAGAGAGAGAGAGAGAGAGAGAGAGCGCGATCAAGGGAAAGGCGCAGATCGCGAGAGGGAAGGGGAGACGCACCCAACACCGGCAGGATGCGCACACGGAAGTCCGGGATCATCTGGTACTCCTGCGCGGCAGCCTTGACCTCACTGCCCGGGGCCGGCGCATCGCTGGCCGACAGCCGGCTTACCGGGGCCTCCGGCGCCATCAGCTTTTCATCCAGCGGCAGGAGGTTGCGGTCGGTGATCTCCGTGGAAAAGACCACCGGGATGCCCTCGGTGATGCCCTCCTTGCGGAGGAGACGCCGCGTCGTGCGGCTGAGCGGGTCATCTGAAGGATTCGACAGTGACCGATGCGGAGGGTGGAGACAGGGGAAAGGTCAGCTGCGCCAGGCCCCCATCAATAAGATAACAAGGAGGGGCCACCACACCGTCGCCCCGCCCGGCGCAAGGAGAGACACGGAAGAGGGGGGGGGGGGGGAGGGGACGCACACGTCGTCTGGGAGATGTCCGCCACCTGGATGGAGCTCGGGTCGCCCTTGGCCCCGGCACCCATGCCACTGATCACCGGGATACCCCGCTCATGGCAGGACTTCAGCAGGTGCACCTTGGTCGAGGTGTTGTCGATGCAGTCCAGCACGAAGGACGGCCCGCCGGACAGGATCTCATCCATGGACTCCGGGGTGTACATCTGCTGCACGGCCTCCACCTGGACGAAGGGGGCCGACCGGCCCAGGTGCGCCTTCAGCACGGCCACCTTGGCCTGGCCAACGTCCGCCCGCTCGGCCACCGCATGGCGGTTCAGCGAGGACAGGGTTACCTGATCGAAGTCCACCAGGCGCAGGCGCTGCACACCGCTGCGCGCCAGCATCATGGCCGCGTGACTGCCCACGCCGCCGACACCAATCACCACCACGAAGGCCGCACGGATGCGAGACATCTGCTCCTCCGTGTAGAAGGCATAATTCCGGGCCAGCTGCTCGCGGATCAGCTCCTCGTCATCCTCGGTGGCAGGCCCGTCGGCCGCGAGGTCACCGCAGGAAGTGGGCTTGGTGGTGGCGGTGCCGGGCGCAGGCACGGGCGCGGCAGGCGCACGCGCCGCCACCAGAGCCGACGCGCTCACCAGGCCCACCGACAAGCCAACAAGTGCTGCGGCAACGACCGGCAGGAGGCGCGAAGAAGAAAGGTCCATCGACATGGCACCGCGATGAAGGGAGGGGGAGGAAGGGGTAAAGCGAACAACAGGGGAGGAGAGGGGGGGGGGCACTGTGGAGAGAGAGAGGAAGAGACAGGACCAAAGGCCGGGCAACCTCGGCCACGCAACACCAGGGACCGTGAAATGGCCTGCATGGGCTGGCCAGCATCCGGCCATTCCCCCCCCCCCTGGCTCCGAGGCCGGTCGTCGTCGCAAGATCTCCCGGCACGGCGAGAGGTGCCAATTTTCCCGACACACGTGATGGAGCCCATGCGTGCTCCGGGCGCGCGTTGAGCGGCCGGCCCCACACCGCGCGCGCGCGCGCCCCCCGCCCCGGCCCTCGCCCCGGCCTGCTGGCCACGCATGCCCTCCCCTCCCGCCGGCTGGTTCTCCCCCGCGTCGCCCTGCCGCAGACGGCAGCGATCCAAGATGCGGGCGGGGGGACGGCAAAAGCCGAGAGAGGCCATGCGCAGCCCCCCCCCCCCCCCATCCCGTCTTTTGTCCGGGGGAGGGAGAAAAACACCCCCGGCCTGGAGGTCAAGTGCACAGGCGCAATGAACATAGCCCCCTCTTTCCCCTTTCCCTC
>NW_009242973.1:2470293-2471275 GCF_000388065.1 Fonticula alba | reverse complement strand
CCCCCCCCCCTTCCCCTCGCCTCTCCCCGACACCAGCCCGCCCGCGGTGTGTCCCAGCAAGATGTCAGGCCACCGCCCCGGCCGGCTGTCGCAGGCCAATAAGTCCTTCAAGTCTCGCCATGCTACCAAGGGCTCCATCAAGGCGGAGAACCGTGGTCGCGTTGAGCGCGACGGCAACGGCCCGAAGGCCAAGCTGACCGCCTCCAAGAACAACCGCCGGAACATGGCCCGGCTGGCCCAGCGCGAGAAGCGCATGGTATGCGGCACATGCCCCCGGGCGAACGCCCCTCCCGGCGCGATTCCCCTCCCCCCTGTCGCCTGCTTTGCCATTGCCCCTGACACACCTGCTCTCCCCGGCTCGCGCCCCCCCCCCCCGGCCACAGCACATCGCCTCAATCAGCCGTAAGCACGGCGGCCCGGGCGGCGCGCCCCGTGTCATCGCCATCGTCCCCCTGTCGGATAATCTGGACCCCCGTGGCATCTGGTCTTCCATCCTGGACCACCCGCTGGTGAAGGTTCACCGCGGCGATCCCGGTGCGCCTGCCCTGCCACCCTCCGCGCCACCTCTCCCCGGCCCTCACCTCGACACTGACCCCCCTCGACTTGCCTCCGTCCTCTGCGGGGAAAAAAAAACACAGAGTCCTCCGATCCCGTCACCTTCAGCGTGGACAAGCTGGCCAACTCCATCATGACCCTGCTGCATGTCCCCCAGCGCGATATCTACGGCATCATCGATGCCCTGAATGTGGCGGACTTCGTCATCTTCGCCCACGACTCCACCGAAAGCTCCAGTGAGTTTGGCGAGACCCTCATCTCCACCCTCTTTGCCATGGGCCTCCCCTCGGCCGTCCAGTGCGACACCCCCCCCCCCTCTCCCCCCCCTCCCCCCCCCCTACCCCCCCCCCCCCCCCCCCCCCCCCCCCCCCCCCCCCCCCCCCCCCCCCCCCCCCCTCCCCCCCTCCGACACAGCGTCGTCGCCAAC
>NW_009242973.1:2452926-2470283 GCF_000388065.1 Fonticula alba | reverse complement strand
CCCCTCCCCCCCTCCGACACAGCGTCGTCGCCAACACCTATGCCGACGAGATGACCCCGAAGCAGTGCCTCGATGCCCACAAGGCCACGGTCAAGTACATTGAGAACCGCTTCCCGGCCGACGAGCAGCGCGTCTTCGGCGTCAACACCGATGCCGAGGTGCATGCTCTCCTGCGGGCCCTGTCGCAGACCCTGCCGCGCGCGGTCACCTGGCGCGAGATGCGCCCATACATGCTGGTCGAGCGCTTCGTCCCGTACATCCAGTCGCCGGATTCGACCACCGCCTCGGTTAAGATGTATGGGTACCTTCGCGGCTGGCCGATGGCCGCCACCCAGCTGGTGCACATTCCCAACGCCGGTGACTTTGAGATCTCCCGCATCGAGTCCGCCCAGCCCAACGGCCCGGCCACGCAGTTGTGCGTCCTTGCTTGCCTGTTCCCCTTTCCTTTCGCTTTCCGACGCCTCCCCCTGCCCATCCTTGCTGACTCGCCGCGTCCACGCACGGGCTGGCCGTCGCACTGCCCGGTAGCGACCCGATTGTTGGCGATGTCCCGGAGGAGGTGGGCTTCGACGTGCTGGATGCCTCAAAGCCGGAGGACCGCGATGACATGATCGAGGTGAACACCGTGATGGACGAGTTCGACGAGCAGAACAACCTCGGTGATGAGGACGAGGTGCGCCCATGCTCGCACGGGCCTTCGCGGGCGATCTGCACCCTCCCCCCCACTCCCCCTCGGACGACGTCTTGACTGACACGCGCCTCCCCCATCCCTCTTTCTCCTCCCCTCTTGGGATCCCGGCAGTTTGGCGACCACGAGGACTTCGGTGGCTTCGTGGACTCGAGCCAGTTCTCCGCCAACGAGGTGTTCGATGGTGAGGACTATCGCAAGAGCCGGACTCGCCGCGTGCCCAAGGGCATGTCTTCCTACCAGGCGGCCTGGATTGTGGGTGCGTGACCTCCGGGCACACATGCCGAGTGGTGTGGGCAGATGCACGCCGGCCAACGCCCACTTGCAAGGGGGCGGCTCCCCCCCCCCCCCACCGCCACCACCACTCACACTCATATGCGTGTGTCCCCCCCGCACAGACTCCGACTTCGAGGACGGCAGCGAAGATGACGAGGACCTCGTCTCGTACCAGGCCAAGGCCCCGACCGGTGGCGACCATGTCCTCCCCGGCGAGGAGCTCGGCGACTACACCCCCCATGAGCAGGAGGAGCTGGACAATGTGGTTGTCGAGGACCGCCACGTGGCCACGGACCTTTCTCCGGAGGAGGAGAAGCGTCAGCTGGATCTCTTCCTGGCCCAGCGCCAGGAGGAGCGCTCGGCCCAGATCGAGGCGGCCGAGGATGACCTGCACTTCCCGGACGAGATCGACACCCCGCTGGGTGTCCGCGCGCGTGATCGCTTCAGCAAGTACCGCGGTCTGAAGAGGTGCGCGCACGGTGGCCCATCCTCCCTGGCCGGCTGCTCCTTGCCATGCCACCTGTGCCATGCTGCGCCTTTGCTCGCGCGCCGGTGCTGACCCCATGCATCTCGCCACACTTCGCACGCACACATGGGGCATCCATCCATTCGGCAGCTTCCGCCACTCTCCGTGGGACGCCTTCGAGAACTTGCCGGTGGAGTACTCGCGCATTTTCGACTTCGAGAACTTCGCCCGCACCCAGCGCCGCGTCATGCAGGAGTCCGCCGAGTTCCCGGTGTCCCCCTTCGATTATGTGGCCATCACCGTGGAGGGGGTTCCCCTGTCCTTCCTGGAGGAGCGCCGTGCCCTGGACGACCTGCCCGTGACCCCGGTCCTGTCGCTGTATGGTCTGCACCGCCATGAGCGCAAGCTGTCGGTGCTGAACTTCGCCCTGACCCGCCACTCGGCCTCCGGGGACCACCACATCGCCAACAAGGACGATGTGGTGATCGTTTGCGGCCCGCGGCGCATCACCGGCCGGCCGGTTTTCTCGGACGATGGCGGCGGCGACAAGCACCGGATGCGGCGCTTCCTGCAGCCGGCCTTCTCCGGCAGCGTGGTGGCCTCGGTCATTGCTCCGGTCACCTATCTGCCGGCCCCGGCGCTGTTCTTCCACGACCAGGGCCCCGGCCGTGTGCCTATTCTCCTGGCCACCGGGTCCCTGCGCGAGGTGAACCCCCGCCGTGTGGTGGTCAAGCGCATTGTCCTGACCGGTCAGCCGTTCAAGGTCCACCGGAACACCGCCACCGTGCGGTACATGTTCTACACCCCGGAGGATGTCCGCTGGTTCAAGCCCGTGCAGGTATGTACTGACTGGTGGTGGTGGGATATGCTGTACAGAATCGCGTGTGTGTGTGTGTGTGTGTGAGGGGGACTTTTCCCGCCTCCTCCTGCTTGGGGCTTTCGCCGGTGTGCCCAATTGTGTCCCATATGTGACCTCATATTAACCATAGTACCACCCTTTGGGTTTGCACTGTGTGCCCCCCCCCCCCTCCTCCGACACACACACACATGGACATCTGTGCATGCCCAGCTCTACACCAAGAACGGTCGCATCGGTCATATCAAGGAGTCCCTCGGTACTCATGGCTACATGAAGTGCTTCTTCAATGGGCCTCTCAAGACCCAGGATGTGGTGTGCATGAGCCTTTACAAGCGCGTGTTCCCCGTTTGGCGGTCGGAGTCCTTCACGTATGACCGCATCCGTGCGGCCGACGCCGAGGATGATCCCGAGGACGAGGAGGACGATGGCGAGCGTATGATGGTGGCTGGTGACGATGACGGCGGCGACCCGATGCTGGCCGATGACCTGACCATGGCCATGGACTCCGACTAAAAAGGTGGCCTCCTCCCGCCGGCGGGGCGGTACTACTACCACCACATGCATGTGTCCATGCGTGCCATGGCATGTATCTGTGTGGTGTCCCCTCGCGGAGGAGGCCCATGCCGATAGACGCGGCCTCCTCCCCAAAAGACATACTTGTGCACACACACACGCACACGCCGCTTTCCAGATCTACCTCCCCCACGACGCATGTGCATGCCCTGCCGCCGCTGCATCTCCCCCCTCCCCCCCATGCTAAACGCGCATGTGTACGGACTTATGCCACCCATCATTCCTAGCTGTGAAATATAAAACACCAACTCATGCGCATACATACACGCACACACGCACCTACGCATAGGCAAATGGTCGAGCATCCGTCAAGGGGATATCCCCCGTTCGAAGGCACGGGAGGCGAGGCAAGGGACGCGAAAACCCGCAGCCGGGAACGAACAGACATCCCGTGGGCAGTGGAGGCGTCCATGTGCTTTTGTTTTGACATGTGACGCACCTCCGAAAGAGGGAGGGTATCTCCGAACACAGAGAGGGGTCCGCGGGCGGTCGCAGTGGGCTTCCGGTTCAAAGGTGTGCTGCGTCGCGGCTCTACCCCAACAAGGTTGGCCCATCCATTGGCAACCGCATGCGGCCGAACAAATACCAGCGCATGGGATGGCACCTCAGTGGTCCGTTGGTCTGACAGGGTCTGACTCCTTTGGAAGCTAAACCCCGATTTCGTGGCGCGGCCATGGAGGAAATGCCCAACTTGGATGTGTAAGCTGGTGACTGGTCTCTGGGGCGGTAAATGTGGATGAGTTGATCAGATTCAGTTGACACACACCAGAATGCGCCTCAGATATTCTGGTGCAGGGGTGATGGGGGGGGGGGGGGTTGAGCGAAAAGGTCCATTGGGATTTTGGACCTTATATGTGAGGGGGCATTTAAAAAGCGGCCTTTCCTGCGTCGGGCCGTCGTGACTGGTTGGGCTGGCGGGGGGGGGGGGGGGCAAAACAGGGAGATGATGCCCAAATACCAGAGGGGAAGGGCGTGCGCGGGTGGTCCTCCTTGTGCCAGCCTTCTGGTGGTGGATCTTTTCGGCCATGAGTGCAGGGGGCGGGACGCAGCCCGCGGGTGATCGCCCCGCGCCCCCCCTCCCCCCCACTTTCTTTCCGTCTTGCTCCGCCTGGGGCAGATTTTCGGGCCTGCCCGTTGGGTGGGGAGCATGAGGAGGGCCTGAGGGGGAAGAACAGGCGAAGGACGCCGTGTGTGTGTCGGCGATGTGGACAGGAGTGCGAGGACTCGAGGCGAGCCAGCGGGGCCGGGGGGGGGGGGGGGGGGGCGGCCGGGGGAATGGATGCACCCTCTCGTGCCCTGATTGAAACAGTCTAGAAAACTCTCCCCAGAGGGCATGTGCGTGCACCGCGTGGGCGTGTGGCAGGGAGGGCCAGCCGCGACGTGAGGGCCGATTGCGCGCATGTGCACGCTGTTTACCCGAGGCCGCGGGGGGTAACGAGGCTGGAGTCTCGGAAGGGGGCTCACCCGGGCGCTGGGTCGTGTCTTCCTTTCCCTCGAGGCCTTTTCCTTTCAGCGCGCGGGCACGCGCCCCCCCCCCCCCCTGCGCCCCGTCTCCTTGTCAGCTCCATTCTCCCGGCCGGAGTTACGGGGGGAGGGGCGCGCAGTCGGGCAAGGTCCCTTTGACAGCCTGGCCAGCCTTGGGAGGAAGGGCGGGGCTGGCCCGGGTGGCCATGGCAATGGCTCGCAACCTCCCGGGCTGCTGTCCCGCCCCCCCCCCCCCCCCCCCCCCCCCCGGGAGGCCCCGGTTGATTCCCCCCGCCCGAGCCTGGTGGGCGCGCGCGCGCGCGCCCGGGCAGGGGGCGCCGAGGGGGAAGGGCCCAGGAGCTTTGAACGCGCATCATCGGGCCTGCGGGGGCAACCGCGACGTGTGTTGTCCCTCTTTCGGCCCGGGCCTGTCCTCTGTCCCTCTCCCCCCCCCCCCCCCCCCCCCCCCCCCCCCCCCCCGGCCTAGAGCGGTACAAGCGAGCCAGCCAGCCCCAAGAGCGACGCCTACCCGCCCTCTTTTCCAAGGACGGGGGGGGGGCAGGAGAGAGGCGCACATGGTCCGAAGAGTTCCCGCGCCCCCGGTTGGCCCCCCGTGTGCCAGGCGCGGTGCCCGCCTGCGCGCCTCTGGCTTCCTTTTTTCCCTGCGTTTGGGGGCGCGGGCGCCCGGTCTGAGGGCGCGAGGGTCGGGGCTGCTGGGTGTTCTTCCGGGTCCCCGCCAGGGCCGTGTAACTCCGATTAGGATTGCACCCTGCATTTGGCGGGTCCCACGTCCCCCCCCCCCTCCGCTGTCCCTTGACCTTCCGTGCCCGGGGCGGGGCTGAGAGTCCACAATGGCCCGCATTTCACCCTACCACCAGCAGGGCTGACCCACTCTCAGCTCACGCCTTCCCAACGGTCCATCTTTCTCCCCATCCCCCCTGGAGGGAGGGGGGCTGGACGCCAGAGCGGGGAGACAGGTACCGACGCCGGTATCATCACTGGACGGGGGGGGGGGGAGGGGGGCGGGGGGCGACAATGGGTCCAGGCGGACGCGCGGTGGGCGGGTACATGTGGCCGCGCGCCCTGGCCGCTGGCAGCTGTGGCCCCACGGCGGCCACCTGCCCATGATGGCCGAGGGTCAGGGCTGCCGCGCCCGGTAGAGGGGGCGCGCGCGCGCACCTCCGCCCGCCACGGGGTGTCATATTGGTACACCCAGGGGGGGGTGGCGGCGAACGTGAGCGTGCGCACTCGCGCGCGCGCGCTCGCGCGTGCGGAGGACCGGCTACCGGGGACGGAGCCCCCAGCCACGCTTGTCCTGCCGCTCCTTGCTGCCCCCGGCCCCCTCCCGGGCCGGGGCTGATATCCCGGCCCCTGTGTAATGTGGTCTGACAGAGGCGGGAATGTGAGAGCGCCCTCGCCCCCCGACCCCCGCTCGGGGGAGGGGGGGAACCACCACGCACACGGGTGGTGTGCGTGGCTCCCCCCCCCCCCCCCGACGGAGCCCCCAGCCACGCTTGTCCTGCCGCTCCTTGCTGCCCCCGGCCCCCTCCCGGGCCGGGGCTGATATCCCGGCCCCTGTGTAATGTGGTCTGACAGAGGCGGGAATGTGAGAGCGCCCTCGCCCCCCGACCCCCGCTCGGGGGAGGGGGGGAACCACCACGCACACGGGTGGTGTGCGTGGCTCCCCCCCCCCCCCGTGCGGACCCGACGTGGCTGGCTCTCTCTTGGCCCCACGCGCGCCCCCGCCCCTCCCCAGCGCCCGGCGAATTGAAATGTCGGCAGGTCACACGTAGCTCCCCCACCGCCAGACCTACGCACAGTTGTCGAGGTTCGTGCTCTCTTCTTCCCCCTCCCCCTCCCCCTCCTCTTCCCTCTCCCTCCTGCTCCATTCGCCCTCGAATGCCTGCGCGCGAGCGCGCTCCCCGCTGGCTCCCCCCTCCCTCCCCTCTCCACAGACGCCCTGTCGGTGTCACTGGCTTCTCGTGGAGAGCCCCCCTCGGGAGTGTCGGAGAGCCGCCCTGTGCCCACAGGCGGCGACACTGGATTCTTCTCTCTCCCTCTCCTCTTCCCCCATCTCCTGCTTCACACCAATGCAGTATATATCACCCCATGTCGGTGATTCTCCCCCTCTCCTCTCGGCTCCCCCACGCAGTCGACTCTCCTCCCTAGCGCGTGACTGGCCTGACGGGAGGCATGTCTGTGTGTGTGTGTGTGCGCGCGCGCGCACGCGCATGTATATGGTGTCGGTGGGGAGCGTGACCCATTCTCCTCCACCATCGGGCGCCCGCGCTCGTACACCCTCGCACACATACACGCCTCGCTTCCCGGACCGCCTGCCGCGCCTCACAGGGACATGTCGCACTCCCTCCTATCTCTCTCTCTCTCTCCCTCCCTCCTTTCTTGGCACTTGGCTTCGCACCCCTCACCAATCCTGACATTCCTGTGTTCTCCCCCTCCTCAGCAGATTCTCCCGAGCATTTGTCGTGTACCTGTCACCATGTCCAATCTCCCCTCTGCCCAGCCCTCCTCCAACCCCGACGTGCCCACCTTCAAGGTGTGTCTCTATCTCCCCCTTCCGCCTGTGTTACTGCTGCCATCATCACTGTTGTTGTCGCTGCTGCTGCCATTTCTCCCTTGATCCTTGTCAGCAGAGCCCCCTCTCCCTCCCCAACTGACCGGACACTTACCCGCTCGTCTTGTCGCCTTCTTTCCCCCCCTCCCCCATAGCTCGTCCTCCTCGGTGATGGTGGTACCGGCAAGACCACCTTCGTCAAGCGTCACCTGACTGGTGAGTTTGAGAAGAAGTACATCGCCACCCTCGGTGTCGAGGTCCACCCTCTCGGCTTCCACACCAACCGTGGCCCCATCTGCTTCAACACCTGGGACACCGCCGGTCAGGAGAAGTTCGGTGGTCTCCGTGATGGTTACTAGTGCGTCCACCTATCGCGGGGAGCCCCCCCCCCTCTCTCTCTCTCTTCCTTTGCTGCCTCTCCATCCATGCATGTGCATCTTGCCCATGCTGTCGCACTCGCCTTCTGGACAGCCGTGGGGGATGGCCAGCGCCCTGTCTCCCCTCTCCTCCTCTCCCGCGCCCGCGCCACCCGTTGTGTTTCTGACACATGCACAAACGTGCTTTCTCTCTCTCTCTCTCCTCCCCTCCCAGCATCAACGGCCAGTGCGCCATCCTCATGTTCGATGTGACCTCCCGCATTACCTACAAGAACGTCCCCAACTGGCACAAGGATCTGTCTCGTGTTTGCGAGAACATCCCCATCGTCCTGTGCGGCAACAAGGTCGACATCAAGGACCGCAAGGTTAAGGCCAAGAACATCACCTTCCACCGCAAGAAGAACCTCCAGTACTACGACATCTCTGCCAAGTCCAACTACAACTTCGAGAAGCCCTTCCTCTGGCTCGCTCGCAAGCTCGTCGGCGACCCCCAGCTCGAGTTCGTCGCTGCCCCGGCCCTGCCGCCTCCTGAGGTCACCATCGACCCGGAGCTCATCCGTCAGTACGAGAACGAGATCATGATCGCCGCTTCTCAGCCCCTGCCTGATGAGGACGACAACGACTTCTAAATGCGCGTGTTGTTCCCTCGCCGCCGTGGCCCTCTCCCCCCCACAATGCGGCATGCCGCGCGCGTGGTGGCACTTCCCCCCTCCCCTTGTTCAGAGCCCTCCCTCGAGAGTCCCCCCCCCCCCCACTACACACCTGCCTTTCGTGCCCTACGCGTGCGCACGCACACTTATCAGCACGTTACACACATAAACAAGCCTCCCTGGTTCATGGTGCCGTTTTGCTGCTGTGCCCGCGGCGGCGCTTGCTTTTTATCCTCCTCCTTTTCGAAGAGCGTGGCAAGCCGCGCCAGGGGAGGCGGGCGGAGGCGAAGTGGGTCATGTACATCGCTGTCACCCTAGACTGTCAGGCACATCCTTCGGGTGTGTTGCGCTGTGTGCACGACCGTCTTGTCCTCTGTCTCTGGTGTCTTTCTTTTGTTCCGCCTCTCTGTCCCCGTGCTTTTTTGCCCGCTTCAAAAAGGAGGGAGGGGCCCGCGGACTTGGATGGCATGTGTGTGTGTGTGTGTGTGTGTGTGTGTGCATTGGTTGTTTATGCGGAGGGTGCAGAGAGGAACACAGGAAGACTGTCCTACTCGCCACGCCAGACGGGCGTCCCGTCGCAAGCGCAGATGAGGCGCGGATTCTCGCCGGCTCCGGCAGACCGGGCCACCACGGCGTACGTGGCTGCCGGCGAGGTATTGGTGGGCCCGTCGTCGTTCTGGCGCGCAGGAGAGGGTGTGGATCCGCATGCCGAGGTTGGTTAGGGGTCACTCGAGCAGGGTGCAAAGGCGGGGCGCAGGAGAGCATGCTCTGGGGGGAGGGGGGGACACATACCGGCAACGTATGCAAGACCACCACATATCCAATGAAGTCATTGATCGACAGACTAGCTGTCGAGGGGGGCGATAGACCATCGAATTGGATGCGTCCTTCGGCGTCGGAAGTGGCATTGAGCAGCTTGCCAACGGGTCTGCGTGGGGGAGAGGCCGATGGCGAGCAAGAGGGACCAAGAGAGATAGATGGGGGATTCCATGAGCAAAAGTCAGGCACATGCACAAAGGACAGGGGGAAGGGGGCGAATACACACACACACACACACACACACACACACACACACACACACACACACATGAGGGCACAGAGGTTAAGGGGAGCACATACTGCGAATCAATGAGCAGACAGTCGCCAGCGCGCAGAGGGGCCGCGGAGTCGCGCACGTCACCGGTCTCATGCACCATGAGACCATAGGTGCGGTTCGGTGCGAGGCCATCCACCCGGACATGCAGCAGCAGCCGATCCGGGGTGTGTTGCGTGGCACGGAAGATGCCCTTGGCCGGCGTGCCGGCCGGCGGCAGGGCCGGCCACCAGAGGTCCGCTCGCGTGTCGAAGCCAAGGACATTCTCCCCGAGGTAGGACCCAGCTGCGTCGGTCTTGGAAGGAGGGGGGCCTGTCGGGATGGCGGGCCACTCGGCGTACTTGAACTCGGCAACAATGGCGCCATCCGCGTGGGAGGTTGACCGGCCGGATGGCCGGACCTCCAGCTCCTCCTTGGCCAGGGCAGCCACCATCAGGTCCTCAAGCGTCTGGAGGCCGGCCGAGCTGCTGTCATCGGCCAGGACGTCCAGCACAACGCGCACACGCTGGGCAGGGAGTGACACGCCGATGGCCACCGGCGTAAAGACCACCCGACTGGCCTCCGGAGACTGGAGGATGGATGTAAGAGCCCGGCGCGCCAGCCCCGAGCAGCTCCCACAACGCATGGCCACTGCGAGGTCGATCTATGTATCACAGGCGGATGAGGTGAGCGGGACCGCACGGCAAAGTAATGTCGTGCTTGTGCGTGTGTGCGTGTGTGCGTGTATGCAGGAGAGGTGTGGAGAGAGAGAGAGAGAGAAAAGCACATGGTAATCGGGACACGCACCGTGACCCGAGTCATGCCAGGGAGTGGTGGAGATGCGGCGGCGGCCTGTTCCTCGGGCCCGTAGTCGAAGATAATGCCCGTGGTGAGGGCGGCGCTTTCGCCAAGGGTGGCGGCCTGCACGAGGTCGTGCGGCTGGGACGATGAGGCAGACATTCCCACAGTACTCGACTGTGTCCGGGGGTCAGCAGGGGGCTGAAGGTTAGAAGGAGGCGTGGCAGAGAGGGCGAGCGGCCGATGGAGGTGCGCCATTCCCCAGCAACCGGGGGAGGGGGCTGGCCGAAGGGCAGACTGCTCGCCGGCCAGCCAGGCCCCGCCGGCAAGGAGCCCGGTCACGGCAGCCACACCAAGGGCCAAGTGGCGCGGGGTGGCCGACTTTGGCCGATTCACAAGCGCCTGTGAGAGGAGCCCCCTACACCGGTGGGCGGTGGCCCGCGAGCGCAGCAGCAGCATCATCATCGCTGGTGAGGCGCGTCCGGTGGTGAGCGAAGCCGTCCAACACGGGCAGGAGGAAGGGGCGACAGGGGAACGAACCTTGTTTGGCTGTGTGGTAGGAGGGGTCGGGAGGGGGAGGGGGATGTGTGTGCGGAGGGATCGGATGAGAGGGGTGAGGGAGAGATGTCTGGAGGAGAATAGATGGTTGGATGCTCGGGGTGTTGTCCTTCCACCGGAGGCGGCACTTATGCCGTCCCATGCACCAGGGACGGGGGGGGGGGGGGCAGGACGAGAGCATCGGGAGGGTTAGCAGTGCAGGTCGATCTTGGGCCCGGTTGTTGAGAGGCGATTGGGGGACTAGGCGCCGATCGGATCGGGGCCAGGAGGAGGGAGGTGGGGGGGTTCGTTGGCAAGCGAGAAAGGGTCGCTCCCGCTCGGGGGGACAACTGCCCAGCGGGCTCCAGGGGGCGGGGGGTCGTCCCCCCCCCCCCCCCCCACACCGCAGCTGGACGACGTCGCGTGCCGCGGCCGGAGCCGCTTGCGCGCGGCCAGGCGTCCCGCGCCGGCCCGGCCCCTGAGACCGGGAGAGACGTCGGTGTGCCTCTCCTGGCGCTGCATGTAGCTGACGGACCCGGCAAGCATGGTCGCTGCCCCCCGCCCCCCCCCCCCCCCCCCAAGGGGCATGCAAGCAGGCAGAGGGAGGGGGGACTGAGAGAAAGAGTGTGAACGCGCCGGGCCCAATCCCGGGCGTCTACTGCGGTCGGTGGCGGCCCCCTCGCCCGCTTGCGCGCCACAGCACCCCGGCCCAACGCGGAGGGCTGGCTGCCATGCTGCGAACACCGGGCCAGGTGGCGGCCACCACACACGGCCACGGTCCCAAGGGGCTGAGTAAGCTGTGGGGCGGCTATTATCTAAATCGGCAAGGAGGCATCGCGACCTTTCGCCCCCTCCGGAAGGGGTCTCTCAGTCTCGGACTTTCTTCCTGAAAGGGGGGGGGGGGGGGGGGGCGGGTGCCCCTCTGGCGCCTTTGTTCCGTGGGTCCTCGCCAGTGGATGCAAATGAGCGTCCGCGGATGAGGCGGGAGCAGGGCTGTGCCGCGGGCGCGGGTGGTCAAGACGCGACACTCACGACAAGACCGGGAGGATACCAACGGATCATGGTCATGTGTTTATGCGCGTGGTACCAGTGGCACATGATTACACACCGTGCCTCTCCGGCTGCCCATTCCCGTTCGCCCGGAGCTAGTTCCCGACGGAGCGATATGCCCAGCCTTCCGATGGGGGACGATTGGCCTGTACAGGCCCCGGCGGGGCTCTTCCTGCAGCGACGGTTGGTGGCCAGATCCCGCCAGGCCGACTGGACAAAATGTGCGGGAGAGGCCCGGGAGAAACCCGCCAGAAAAGGAGGATCTGCCTTTGCAGCACCCGGTCTGTTAGGGTGCATTCCTTGCCGGTGGCCGGGCGAGGGGCGGGACAAATGGAATGGCGGGTTATCCCGCGCGCCCCGCGTTCTCTTTTCGGGGGAGGGCGGCGGCCGTTCGCCTAGGTCGCGCGCCCCGGCCAAAGCATGATGAGGCCGGAGCTGACTGAATAATAATATTACCCCGCGCCGAGCGTCCCTTGGTTTCCCCCCCCCCCCCCCGCCTCGCCCGTCCTGGGGGAAAAACACGGGCGGAGTGGGAAATAAAGTGCCCAAAAACCGGCCACCCGCGCCTAAACGGTCCGCCGCGGCGGCCCGGAGGCGCTGAACCTCCGGAGGTGTCTCGTCACAATAAGGCAGATTAAGCCCTCATCATAACATGCTCCCCCCAGCCCAGGACACAGATGACCGCTGTGCAACGCCCGCCGAGCTGGCTAGTTGAACAGAGGCAGAGGGGGCCCACGACCAGGCGCCCTCGGTCGCAGCATATATGCCCCCGCGGCATTCTTGTCATTCCTCCCTCGACCGGTGGTAGACAAGTCCCTGGGAGGGGGGGAGGGGGGTCCCAACTCTCGCCGGCTTTCCTTGTCGCTCCTTCTCTCACCCCCCGCGTCTTTGTTGCTCCTCTTGCTCTCCCGTCCCTTGCACCGGCGGCGGTGACCCCCACGATCCACCGGTGGGACTCTTCCCCGGTGTCTGCGCTGCCCCCCTCGACTTAAGGGGGAGCGCCCGCAGACCCGAGAGGACCCCCCACTGAGCATGCCCGGCCCGGGAGCCGGGAGGCCGTAACTCCCGCCTCCTCGGCAGTCGGGACGATGACCGGAGGTAACTGAAAACAGTGCCCATAACCTGTCCCCAACAGACCCGGGGGGGGGGGGGGGAGGGCCCGGGGCTGGCGAGAACGGGGCGGGGACACCCGTACGCACTGGCGTGCGAGCCGGTGTTTACATGCACTCGCCCTACTGGAGGGGGTGGGGGGGGGGCGGGGGGCGGACGGAGGGAGGCCCCGGGGGAAAGGCCCATACGCCGGGGGGAGGGTGCAGGAAACCCCGCACTCCCCGCGCCTGGTGGTCGGCCTGCCCCCGTTCAGGGGAAACGGCCCGCCGAGGAGGGGGGCCGCCACAAACACACTTTTCCCTGGCCACAGCAATCTGCCCAGGGCAGCATGCCCGCGCCTCATCGCATTCTCCGCTGCCTCACCGCCGCATCCCCCGCCCTGCCCCCCCCCCTCTGATTGCCCCCTGCGCATCGCCTCCTCCTTCCTTCTCTCCCTCTCCCCCTGTCCCTCTTTCTCCCTCTCTCTCTCCGCCCCCCTTTTCCGATCAGCATAATGGCCCCTCCCCCTCCTGTTGCCAAGCGCGGCTCTGGCGTCCGCGTTGTCCGCGCCATGTATGACTACACTGTACGTCTGCCCCATTTCCAGATCGCGCCCCCTGCCTCCCGGCCACTGACCCACCGCATCCAGGCTGTCCGCTCGGATGAGCTCTCCATCAGCGAGGGCGATCTGCTGTATGTCCTTGATGCCTCCGGCGAGTGGTGGCTCTGCCGCAGCGGTGGCCGCCAGGGCCTCATCCCCTTCAACTACGGTACGTGTCTCTCCCCAATGCATCCCCCCCTCGCCAGGCGCCGAATATCTGACATCCTGTCGCCTCACCACCCGCGCAGTTGAGGAGCATGCCGAGACTGTTGAGCACCCCCTGCACGAGGCCGCGAAGCGTGGTGCGTCTCCGCGACACCCCTTGCCCCCTGGGCGCCCCTTTTTCCTCCCTCTCCCCTTGAGAATGCGCGCCCTGGCATACTGATGCTGGACACACGCACACGCACACCCACACATGCGCGCGCGCGCGCGCGCGCTTCCCTATGGGATCCATTCATATGCACACCCCAGGTAACGTCGAGCTCCTGAAGGAGGCTCTCGAGGTCGGCCTGTCGGTCAACACCCTCGACCACTCCGGTGCCACTCCTCTTCACTGGGCCTCTCGCGGTGGGCACGATGAGGCTGTCCGTCTGCTCCTCCAGCGCAAGCCGGTCCTCGATGTCAAGGTATGCTCGAGCCCACGGCACGCCCCCGCCCTTTGCCCACCACTGCCCATGTACACTTTGCCACCGAGCCTGTCTGACACTCGCCATACCGGCTCGCCCCCCCCCCCCCCCCCCCCCCCCCCCCCCCCTGCCGTTGTAGAACAAGCTTGGCGACACCCCCCTCCACATGGCTGCCTGGGGTGGTCACCCGGCCGTCATCAAGACTCTGCTTGAGGCCGGCGCCGCGCGCGACCTCCTCAACAACGAGGGTCAGTCGCCATACCAGCTGGCCAAGTCCCGGTCTCCTGAGGCCGCCGCCCTGCTCCAGGTCATTCATCTCAGTGCGTGATCCCGGGGCGCCCCTCGTGCCTTCCTTCTCTCTCTCTCTCTCCCTCCCTCTCTCTTCCCGTCTTCCGGCGGTCCACCTCGCTAACTATCTGCGCACGCTCCACTCGCCCATGCGGCCAACACCCCCAGACCATGGCGATGTTGACTCTGGCGACGAGTCTGATTAAAGGCCCGCACGCCGGTGCGCGCGGACACCTGTCCTGTGCCTCACCCAAGTACACCCCATATTCATATACACCCATTCCCACACACGCACACACACACACACATACATACCCTGTGCTGTCCATTCTCCCCTGCGGGTCGAGGACTTGCAAGATCCCGGCACACAGTTCGTGCCCGGCAGAACCAGATACACATGCGTGCACGCACGCAAGCACGCACATGTACACATACATAATACGTTCATGTAAACGCGAAGATGGCACGTGTGCCCAGGTGTCTGGTTGATTCGCCTACCGCCATCGAGAGATGGACATCCTTCGGCCGCTGCTGCTCCGGGCTGGAAGGATTGTCTCGGGGAAATATAGGCATGTGCCCGTGGGAAAGAAGGCCACCGAGGGTGGCGAGGGGCGGGGGAGCAGGGAGTGAAAACCGGGGTGCGCGAAACCCCTTGCCTTGGGCTAGGTGTGCTGTTCACTGCGAGGGATTTGCACGCAATCGGTGTGTATGTGTGTGTGTGTGTGTGTGTGTCCTTGCACCTGGCGATGATCTCGCGGCCCGATCGAGGTGCCTGTCTGCAGCCGGACGTCTTGTCCCCCCCTCCTCAGTCCTGTGGCAGTGGCTCTGGGGCGGGGCCTTATCCATGGCACCTGCCCCAGTGTACATGCGTGTACGTGTGGGTGGTCGGTGCGGGTGAGGAATGGGAAGAAAAAAAAAGCGAAAAACAGCCTCGACAGCTTCACACACATAGCACTCCGGGAGGTGGCGGGTGTGGGGCCGGCTGCTCGGAAGAGAGGATATCATGTTGCCTAGTGTCGGTGTGATATACATGTCGTGACTTCTCTCATATGTTCTTCATTTCTAGAATGGGGCCTTTCGGATTTGGTCGGGGAGATAGAGCCCAGTATCTACTTGCCTGCCCGCCTTATCTCGCCCCGGGGGAGGCAGAGAAGACCTTCTTGGTCTGGCCCGAAGTCTGCCCCCCCCCCCCCCCTCCCCTCTCCCGCGCCTCGCGCCCGGGGGGGAGGAGGAGGATGCGGCCGCCGGGTGAATGGAGCGGTCTCTCGGGCGGGGAGGGAATTCCGCGAAGTCGACTGCTCCCCACACCGGCGGCCGGGGTGGCCCAGGCCTGCCGTGCTGGTGGGGGTGAGTTCCGCCCGTGTTGAACGGCCACCCATTGAGGGTTGTCCCAAGGCAGCAGTAGCAACCAACCCTCGTCGGATCCCGCAGTGGACCAGCGATGGAGCTTCCTGGCCGTGGCCCCCAGGGAGGTGCTCTATTAGAATGCCATGGGCACCTCGGCCACCGAGGGGCGAGGGCCCGAGCACAAGCCCGGCGGCCGGCGTGCGTCGTCCGATATCCGCCGCCGCGGACGTGCTCGGGACATTCCTCACCCCCCCCCCGGGCTCGGAGGCGCGGGCGAAGCGAGGTGCGCCCTCCGCGGAAGCAGTGAGCACAATCGGCCCCTTTTTGCACGGGGATCACCGCCAGGGGACAAGGAGGAGCAGCAGGAAGGAAGGCATTCCCCAGGGCTCAGCCCCCAGGCCGGCCTGGCAGCCAGCCAGGAGGGGATGAAAACAGATGACTCCATCCCTTGTGTGCGTTCGTGCAGGTCTGAGGACCCGGGGGGGGGGGGGGGGGGCCAGTACCCAGTGGGCAAAAGTATCGGACCGAAATCCCGCGCTAGCGCTGGGGGGCCGCCCAATGGGCGCCCCGACCGTGTGGCTGCTTGTCGGGGAGGAACCGCACCCTACCCCGATCGGATTGCACGCGGCCGGGGGCCAAAGTCTGGAGCGGGATATCTGGGCCTGGGAGGGGAAGGGGACAAGGCCGGAGGCTGGGGGGGGAGGCTCCTGGCCCAGCGCCAGCCATGACTGGCTGTCCTGGAGAGGTCGTGTCGTGAATGTCAAGCTGATCGCAGCCGACCGAACTCAGGCAGAGCTCTTGGCCACACGCACACGCACACGCACACGCACACACGCACACACGCACACGCACACGCACACGCACACGCACACTCACACCGCCGGGAGGAAGTGATCGGCTCTCGAGTGTGCCCGTGCCAGGTGAGGAGGCAGCCCGCCGCCTGAGCGGGGCCGAGGAATTCCCCAGCCGCCGGGCGCCTGTACTGGAAAAGCGGCCTAAACAAAGGGAGTACATGTCGGAAAACGCGAGACGGCTTGGCCAAGGCGCGGGTGTGCACTTGGGTGCCGCCTCCGCCCCCCCCCCCCCGGCCGGGATATTCCCCACCGTTACACGGGCCGGACAATCCCGGCCGGGGGACCTTCCCCGGGCCCGGCTCACCAGCCTCGGAACGGGGGGGCAGTCGCTCTCATGCACGCGCACTCGCGCGCGCGCACACTGCTGTTGCCGCGCAAAGGCATCGGCTCCCGGAGGAGAGCCCCTGGGAACTCCAGGCCGCGCTCCGTGCAGGGGCGTAGCGCGGGGGCGCAGGCCCCCCCGAGAGGGCCTTGGGCCCGGGGGACGCCAGCGCCAAGTTGGGGTGCCGTGGACGAGCCCTGGTGCATCGGCCGCGTCGTTGGGCCGCGGTGTTACACATCCACATTCGCATCCACACACACACACACACACGCGCGCGCGCGCGCGCGAAAACACAAACACACAAACACACCGCAGGGCGCGGCGGCATGCGTGGCGGGTGCCCCAGCCGGGGAGGTCCCAGCGTCTTGGCGGGGCACAGCGCGACGCTGCTGCCGCCCCGGACCCCCTCATTCAGCCCCGGGGGGCATGGAAGGCGCGCGGCTCCCGGCCCCCCCCCCCCTCCCCGCCCAGCCGGGGCTTCCTTTTTCGGCCGGGCGCGCCGCCCCTGAGCCTACTTCTGAGCCCTCGGAGGCGCGACCCCGCCCGCCCCCCCCCCGCTGCCGCCGCCGCCGCGAGACCTCCTCCAGGCCACTCGCCCTTCCCCTCGAATCCCCCAACGGGGACGCGAAGGGCCGGCAGGAAGTTGACAAATCGCCCCAAGCCCCCGAGCGGAGGGCCAAGAGGACGGGGAAGGACGGCTCCCTGCCCTGCGGCGCGGCCGTGCTCCCTCGCCGGGGTGGGTCCCTCCGCCCTGGGCGTCCAAGGCCCGCTGACGGCGTGTTCTGGAGCCTGCGAGCCGACGCGCCCCGCGAGCATCCCGCGTACCGCGGCCCTCGCCCCCCCCCCCC
>NW_009242973.1:2428117-2452711 GCF_000388065.1 Fonticula alba | reverse complement strand
CCCCTCCCCGCCCCTCTCCCCCGACGCACGCCTCTTGACTCACCCGCAATCGTGCCCACGCCTCGCAGTTGTCCTGATTGGCGATTCCGGAGTCGGCAAGTCCAACCTCCTGTCGCGCTTTTCTACCAACGAGTTTAACATGGACTCCAAGGCCACCATCGGTGTCGAGTTCAACACCCGCAACGTTGAGGTTCAGGGCCAGATCATCAAGGCCCAGATCTGGGATACTGGTGCGTTTGGAGGATCTCCCCCCCCCCCCCCCATCCCCTCCCCCCTTGGCACACTTCCCCCTCGTACATTCTGTGGCACCTCAGCCTAACTTCGCCCCCTCCTCTCCCTGGCATGTGCGCACAGCCGGCCAGGAGCGCTACCGTGCCATCACCAGCGCGTGCGTACCCAGTTTCCCCTTTTCCTTCCGCGCAGCACTCTCCTCTCAATAGTGGTAGCAGCTCCATCAAATGCCCCGTCCCCCCCCCCCTAACACATGTGCCCTGCTGCTGCTGTGGGGGGAAAACCCCAGCTACTACCGCGGTGCCGTCGGTGCCCTCCTCGTCTATGACCTGGCTCGCCGCTCCTCTTTCGAGGCGGCTGCCCGCTGGCTGCGTGAGCTTCGCGACCATGCCGACCCGGACATTGTTGTCTCGCTGATCGGTAACAAGAGCGATCTCCGCCACCTGCGCGCTGTCCCCACCGAGGAGGCCCGCACCTTCGCCTCCGAGCATGGCCTGATGTTCATGGAAACCTCTGCCCTCGACTCCAGCAACGTTGAGAACGCCTTCAAGAGCATTCTCGGAGGTGTGTCTCGAGCTGCCTCCCTTGACTTGCCGATTTTCCCCCTGTCCTCCGCATGTGCAGCAGCTTGCCCACCTCACGACGGGAAGATACATGCACTCTGCCGGCTTTTGCGTCGGCCCAAGGCACTCGCGATTACTGACCCCCACGCGTGATCCTCCCTGCGCTCGCCGCCCCCCCTCCCCCGGTGGCCGATAGAAATCTACGCCGTTGTTTCTAACCGCGAGCGGACTGCCGCCGCCCAGGACCCCGATGGCATTGGTGCCTCTGGCAAGGGCTCCATTGCTCCGGGCAATGAGACGGTTGTCATTGACGACAAGCCCGCCAGCGGGCAGGCGTCTGGTGGTTGTGCTTGCTAAGGAATGCAAGAAGATCCCTCCTTGCCCTCCTCTCCGGTGGGCGTCTGTCCATTGTCTGTGTGAGTATCCGACATGTGCTTCACATGTGTGGCAGCCCTGCGGTGTGCGCGTGTATATATATATATATATATCTGTGTATATACATGCGCGTACGCGCGTGTGTGGGCCCAGTCGGCCAGTAGTCTGCGCCAGAAGAAAAGGGCCTATCAGCGATCAGCGACAAGCCCCACGCCCGAAGAGTATACACCCATCCCTCCCTCCCTCCCTCCGTGCCTTTTGGGCTGGTCCTCCTCTTTCCCCCTCTCCCCCTCTCCTGTGTAAATGAGGGCGGTGTGCCCGTGGGAGGGATCGAACTTGCCGTGTGCCCCCTCCACTCTCCTGTAAAACTAAAATCAACTTCCTTCACACAGGGAGGGAGCCAGATCTGGGGCGGGTATGTGTGCGGGGGAGAGAGAGAGAGAGAGAGAGAGAGAGAGAGAGAGAGAGAGAGCACGAAGGAAGTGGGTGCCAAATTGATAAAAGCAGGTGGATGTCACTATTCTGATACACCCACAAGCGAGGGCGGGTGGGGGTCAAGCAAGGGGCAGGCGCTCAGTTCTTAGACTGGCCCTGGGGAAGAGCGCGGACAATCCAGCGGGCAGTGGTGATGGCCACCACATCGCCAGCCTCGTCGCGGATGGTGGTCTTGAACTGAACCTGCTTCTCGGACTCGCCGGGCAGGAGGAGCTCCTTCACCGGAAAGGGGGTCTCGCTGCTGGCGGAGGAGGGCCCAGAAGCCTGGGGGGCCGCCTCGGTGCTGCCGGCATCGGTGCCGGCGGGGGGGGCGCCGGCGGCCAGGGCCTTCGGGGTGATGGGGTTTCCGGAAATGTCATAGGGGGGAGAAAGGGCCTCAGCCGTCACGACACCTGGAGGTGTCCGAGACACAGGGAGAAGAAGAGAGCGAGGTGTGGGGGGGGGGGGGGGGGAGCATCAGCAGAAGGTCCCTCTCAACCCGGCAGGAGGCTGAGCGGGAAAGATCCGCAAAGGTGCGTACCCTTGGCCTTCTTGTGGTACTCGGTGTCCAGCTTGGTGACAATGCCCCGGAGGCCGTTCTCCTGCAGAGCCGACATGACCATGACGCCGGACGCCAGCTCACCAAGGTTGGTCAGGGCCACGGCGTGGATGCTGTTAAAGGGGTTCTTGAGAATCCGGCGCTCCTTGATGGAGACCAGGCACTTGTGGGTGTCCAGGTGCTGGACATTGGGGAAAATGGTGCCTGAGCATTGAGGGGATGTCAGAGGGGAGGAGGCCGGTCAGGGTGACAATGCCGCATGGGAACACGGCGACAGGGGATCGCACCGGAGTAGGGGGCGATCGAGGAGACCATGTAGCGGAAGGCCAGGGTGCGCATAAACGGCGGGAAGCGCGAGAGCGACTTCCAGGCGTTGAGAATCGACGGGGGAGCCATGGCAAATGCAAGAGAGTGGCCAGATACGCGAGAGGGGGGAGGCGGAGAGGGGGGAGGGGAGCAGCGGAGCAAAATCAAGGTAGATCGCGGTGGCTCAACCGGGGCGGGTTATCGCCGGGCTTTTCAAGGGCTCAGATGCTTGCACCCAAAACCATCATGGGAATCGCGCGTGCATCAGGACGGCATGCCACACACACAGAGCCGGGCGAGGAGGATTCCCTCACTCCGAGGCAAGATGCCCGTCTGTGACGCAGCCCCACTGGCCGGCCTAAACAATCCAGCCAAGGTCCGGCCCCGAGTCCCCGGGAAAGAGGGATACACCGGAGGGCGGCGCCGGGCCCATTCCAGGACCATTTTGTGGCCGGCCGAGCTGATACTCCACCTGCGACGGTTCCCATATGCCTGTCCCCCCCCCTCCCCCCCGCTCCTCGCGCCCTGCTCCCCGCTCCCCGCTCCCCAGGAAGATGTGATCCGAGGGGGATTAACCATATCGGGCTCGGGTTGGATGTTTGGACAAACGGCACGGAGACAGGGAGAAGGACCACTTTCACAAGGGCCGAGCGGCTGACCCACCATTGCGCATGTGACTGGGGTGTGACTTGGGATTTCCGTGTCTATCTTTACACAAATATCATTGCATCAATTTTGGATGTTCGAAAAAGACGGGCATGAACGCCCCCTTTTCCGTGGACCCGCTCGACCCCCCCCCCCCCCGCATGCGACCTGAGAAGTGGCGCCTGTGTGCTTGCTCGCTCGCACGTTGATTGTTGCCACCACGGAAACAAGGCCGTGTTAGTTATCCGCCGGAGGGGGGTGGCTGGCGGGTGGAGTCGGACAAGGTGTCTTCCCAATCGACCTCGTTCAGGGAGGCTGGTTCAGCCGCGTGTGTGCATGCCTGACTCGGGCTCTGGCAGCGGGGAGAAGGGGGACATCTGGGGTTCTCTCGGGCCCGCTTGTCGGCACCCAAGAAGGGATGTCTGCCGAGCCTGGGCGGTGAGGAGGGGAGCATGTGACATGGTGCTGTGTTCTGCCCGCGAACAGGCAACCGGGTGGCCGGGAGGAGCCCCCACGCGCAACAGGCGGCTGCCGGTGTACCGCCCCCCCCCCTGCATCGCCCATGTTCTACTCGTGTGGCGGGGATGTGGAGCTGGCCTTTTCTCACCCGCCCCGGGAGGGGAGGAAGGATGGACGGTGGTGCGGCTCTCTGCGACCGAGCTACTCCGGCCGGCGTTGGGCTCATTTTCCCGTGCGCACCCCCTTGCCCCCCACCCCGGAGTTGGGTGGTCCGGGTTTCCCCCGGCACGGCGTGCGCGAATGCGCCCCATGTGTGCGAGGGGACGCGGCGCCTGTGTGCGTGTGTGTGTGTGTGTGTGTGTGCGTGTGTGCGTGTGTGCGTGTGGGCGCGGGCGCCGCCTCGGCCCCCTCGTCCTCCCCAGGCCGGGGGGCAGGTAACGATGCTTGTGTGCACCGCCCCCCCGCCCCCCGCCCCGCCTTCCACCCCGTCGCGGGGGGGGGGGGGGGGCGGGTTGGAGACGGGGTGTGGGACCCAGACGACAGTGTGTAGCCCCGCGTGCTCCGGTCTCCCACACTCTGGGGGCCTGTTGCCAGCCGGGGGGCGGGGGGGGGGGGGCCCAGCCCTGCGTGTGGGCGGCGGACGGCCCGAGGGGAGGCCTGTCTGAAGGGCGACCAGGCAGCTTCCCACCTCGTGAGGGTAAGACCTCACCCTCTTGATTGTGTTTTCTTTTCTTTGATTTACACTGTCAACGAGCAAATATGGTTCGATTTCTCCCGCGCCCCCCCCTCTCCTCCCTCGCCTCCCCCTGTCCCTGTTCCTGTTCAACCAAAGCTCTTTGCCCTCTTCCCCCCCACACACACCCTGCCGCGTCTGGCCCCCCCCCCCCTGAGGAGCGATTGCCGCTGAGAGTACCCCCGAGTAGTAGGGCAGCGAGAGAGACCTGTGAGCATGCTGCGTGCACACGCACATCTCCTCGAGACAACGTCCACGCCCTCCTTTTCCTTCGTGGATCCAGGAGCCCCTCGCCTCCTTGTTGACCGGGCTCCTTGCGAGCGAGAGAGGATGCGAGGTGAGGAAGGCCCCGACAGACGGACAGCCGCCGTGCTGTGCATGGCCCCTGTCCCCACGCCGTCAGTCTGTTTGAGTGTGTGTGTGTGTGCACACTCGCGCATTTCCACACTTTGGCTAATCGCTCCTCCTCGCATGTCGCCGCCTCCGTGTGTGTATGTGTGCGCGCGCGGCGCTGCGTCGGAGGAGCGCGTGCTAGTTACGGCGTGCACTCACCCGGGGCGAGGTGCTGTACACCCGGGCGTGTGAGGGATTGGCCTCTCGTCCGGTTACAGATCACCCCTCCTTCTGCCCCTCTCTCTCTCTCTCTGTCGTCTCTCGAGGCCTCTCACTCTCGGGCCCGGCCAGGGCTGTTGTCCTTCTGTCTCCCCTCCTTGTCGGATGCACATTCGAGGATCTGCATCCGATGCGCCCTGCCGTTACTGACGCCCCTTTCCTCCCTCTCGTTCGCGCTTTCGCTCAGGCTGTCGGTAAGAACAAGCGTCTCTCCAAGGGCAAGAAGGGCCGTGGTGGCAAGCGCGTTGTCGACCCCTTCTCCCGCAAGGACTGGTATGACCTGAAGGCTCCCTCCACCTTCTCCAACCGCGAGATCGGCAAGACTCTGGTCAACCGTACCGCCGGTACCAGTACGTGACCTCTCCCTTTTTCTGTGCCTCCCCTCTGTGCCATTCCGCGTCTCCGCCTCAGGTGTGCATGCGCCGAGGGAGGGGGATCGGGGACCGGGCGCGCGCGCGCGCGCCTGTGCGCGAGCCCCTGTGCCACCCTCTCGCGCATCGGCCTGTTCCTCGGCGTGTCCCCGCCCGCCGTCGTCGCGTGTGCTCACCTTCCGCCGTCTCTCCCTCGTTCGCGCCGCCTTCCCCCTCTCCCCTCGACAACAGAGCTCGCCTCCGATGGTCTCAAGGGCCGCGTCGTCGAGGTCTCCCTCGCCGACCTCACCTCCGATGTTGAGCACTCTTTCCGCAAGATCAAGCTCAGCCTTGAGGACGTCCAGGGCCGCAACTGCCTGACCAACTTCCACGGTATGGACCTCACCACCGACAAGCTCCGTTCTCTTGTCCGCAAGTGGCACTCCCTGATCGAGGCCCACGTCGATGTCCGCACCACCGACGGCTACCACCTCCGTGTCTTCGTCATCGGCTTCACCCAGCGCCGCTCCAACCAGGTCAAGAAGACCACCTACGCTCAGACCTCCCAGATCCTTGCCATCCGCAAGAAGATGTTCGAGATCCTCAACAAGGAGGTCTCCACCGTCGACCTCAAGGAGCTCGTTGCCAAGCTCATTGCCGAGTCCATCGGCAAGACCATCGAGAAGGAGTGCAAGGTCATCTACCCCCTGCACAACGTCTTCCTCCGCAAGGTCAAGGTCCTCCGCAAGCCCAAGTTCGACGCTTCCAAGCTTATGGAGCTCCACGCCGACAACCTCGCCGACGACACCGGTGCCCCCGTCTCCTCTGGCTTCGTCGAGCCCGTCCCCTCTGACAACATCTAAATGGGCGATGTCAGCGGCGGCGGCGCGCGCGAGGGTTGCTTTGTGCGTGCCGGTTGGCCGGTGAGGTGGCGGGGGGGAGCTCCCCCCCTGGCGTGCGCACATGCGCGCCAGGGATCCTCTCCTCCCCTCTCCGGGTGTCCGGCTCTGTGGCTTCCCCGTGATGGCGAGTGCGCCTGCGGGGGGGTGTCCAGGGCGTCGCTGTGATGTTTGGGGGTGTCGTCGACACAGCGTGTATTAGGTGTGCCGCCCCCAAAGGCGCGCGCGTGCATGCGCGATGCGGCCCTTTCCCAGGCCGCGCGGTGATGGGGCTTCTCCCCTGTGTGCGCCACCATCGCCACACATACACACATTCTCTCTCTCCCCCCCCCTCCGGTGTCTGTGTGTGTGTGTCTCCCGCTGTGCGCGCGCGTGCCCGCGTGTTTCTCTCCTTCTCGTTGTGTTCCCCCTCTCCCCCATCCCTCTCTCCTCCTCTCCCCTCCCTCTCTCAGTGTGTGCCCTTCGTCACGTGTAGCCGCCCACTCCATTCATTAGTACTCTCTCTTCTCGCCCCCTTTCAACTATAATGTGCCTACCACACAACATCCTCCCCCTTTCTTGTTCGTTGTTCCCGCCGTGCCCTTTCTCTCTGGTGTGGTGTGTTCTTTCCGATGCGCTGGGGCGGGAGGGGGGGGGGGAAGCCGCGGGAGGAGGCCGGGGAGGGGGACCCTTCTCCGCGCCTCCTGCGGGAACAGACGGTTGGCGGCCTCCGGGGGGGGAGGGGGGGAGAGGGCACCATCCCGGCGCCCAGTCGGCAAAGCATGCAGCGGGCCCTCCCCTTCTCCGGGGTGGGAGACTTCTCCAGCGATGCGCTGGCTCCGACACGGGGCAGGGGGAACTCCTTGCGGGCCTTTGTGGGGGCTCGCACCCGCCGGCGGATGTGCGCCACGCGCTAGAGACGGCCCGGGGAGGGGGGTGCCCCAAGCGAAGGAGCGACAGCACAGTGGCAGTGATATTGCGACCTGCCCCTCCCCGGGCGTGGGACAGGACTGCCTCGGCATGCCGACCAGATGCGCGCGTGCACAGCGCACCCTCCGCGTGCGGAGAAGTCCCCCCCCCCCCGGGTTCCGGGCGCCGGGTCCCCCTTTCGCACAGCGTCAGGCAGCGGCAGGATGTGCCCGGAGCCCGTCTCGCGCGGCTTCTTGCCGGCTAGAGGGCGCAGTCCGGCGGCAGCAGGCGGATCGAGCGCGACAGTTGGATCGGCACTCGTCTACTGCCACTCCTTCAGCAGAAGAAGAATGCCATTATTCAAGTCGTTACTTTTGAATTCCTCCGTCCAACGCTCTCCAGCCCGCGGCGGGGGGGGGGCCGAACTGGGCGACGGCCGGGGGCTCTAGTCGTGCGCTGCTGGGGAAGCCGGACAGAGCGGAGGTGCGCCGGGAGATACGCCGCCAGGGCGCGCCCCTCGTCGAGGCGTCGTCCCCTGCCCGCCCATGGATCCGGAGGCCCTGCAGACGATCTGATCAGAGCCGATTCGCCTGGGGGGGCGTGGGAGAGTGCCCCCTCTTTGTGCCTTGTCCCTGCGGCTCTTTCCGTGTGGTCGGCCGCAAAAGGGGTAGTCGAGGGGGGGGGGGGGGGCGATGGCGGTTTGTCCCACCGTCGGACGCAATCGGCCAAAACGGCCGCCCAAAGCATGCGCAGGGCCCAAGATCGGCCGGGCCTGCCTGGGCACGGGCGAAAAGCGGACCACGCCGCAGGGGGGGACGGGGAGAAAACCGTCCGATCGGCCGTTGGTGCCTCTCCCGTGGGCATTCCTCGACTGTGACCGGAAGCAGCTCGGTCAAGGCTATGGTGCCCCCCTCCCGGGGAGGAGGGCGCGATCGAGGGCGGATTTTTTTCCTGGCCCTCTGCGGACCCGGGGAGGCAAACCGTCAGGAAGTATCCTCCCTCCCTTCTCCCCCTCCCCCCCCCGCTCGTGCCATCGCCCCCGTTTCCAATCCATCCTTCCGCGTATCCTCCCCCGCCTCTCCCCCTCTCATTGCCTACCGAGCGAACTCCTCGCC
Organism: Fonticula alba; assembly: GCF_000388065.1. Lineage (NCBI taxonomy): Eukaryota > Rotosphaerida > Fonticulaceae > Fonticula > Fonticula alba. The sequence goes on along the minus strand of NW_009242973.1, from coordinate 2,444,502 downwards.
CGTCGCCCAACGTAGCCCCGCACGGCCGCCGACTCTCAGCCGGCTTGCTGCTGCCCGGGAGTCCCCCCCCCCCCCACCCACCCACCCATACATTCACACCCCCCTCGAGTCCCATCAACATGCAGCCTCGCCCCCACCTGGCTGGTGACAGGCTATCTTCGGCAATGAGCAGCATTGCTGACATTGGCCGACTGAGCGCCTCGCAGCAGGGCACCACAGCCACCTTCCCGGGCGGCGGCCACCCCCCGATGACCATCGCCACCGCGGCCACCGCCACGGTCGGCATGCTTCGGTACTCCATGCCGACCAGCGGCTTCAGCGGCCCAGGCGCCGGGGTTCTGCCCAGCGGCCCCAGCGAGGGCATGCCATTCAGCAACCCCACCGGTGCCTTTGGCCTGGACACATTTGCCAACTCGCGCCCGACCGCCTTCTCGCTGGGTGCGGCTCCTGCAGCCGGGCAGCATCTCCCCGGTCGAGGCCCCCTCCCGGGACTCAATATCCAGGCTGGCCACTTCGCAGGTGCCCAGGAAGACATGTCCTTCGGGCGCACGGCCGCTGCTGCGGCTGCCGCGGCCGCCGCGGCCGCCACCGCCAGCATGTCTCCTGGCCCGATTGGCGGCGGGTATGCCCCGGGATCCGGTGGTGCGGCTCTGCACCCGCATCCGGCATCGCTCCCGGCCAGTCGCGCCGGGTCACTGGCTCCCATGGGTTTGGCCTCGCCAGTGGCCTCGCCCTTGGCCTCGCCAGCCTCCGGGCTTGGTCGATTTTCCCTAACAGCGGATGGCGGCCCCGGCGAGGCGGCCACCGCCTTGTCTCTGTCGCCCGACATGCAGGCCGAGTGTGACAGCATCATGCACTCATTGTCTGAGCATGTCCTGGCAACCTTGCAGGAGGTGGCCTGCATCCACAGTGAAATTGGCTCGAGCGCCTCCGGCCTCCAGACCGACTGCCTGGTGCGGCCTCCCCGGCTCCCCACGGGTCCCCACGGGTCCCATGTGTTTGAGTGTCCTGTCTTGCTGACCCCCCCCCCCGCCCGCCCGCCTGCTCCATTGTCCAGGCCCTGCATTCGCATCTGGCCGATTCGTGCAAGGCCTTCCTCCAAGATCGGATTTCCCTGCGCGATGCCATGCTCAATGAGATTGCTCACTGCCAAAGTGCCATCGCCGAGCAGCTTGCCCGCCTGGGGGACTCGCCTTCTCAGGACCCGGCTGGCACATCCTACAGCGACGGCGCCATCGGCAACATCGAGCGGCGCCTGTCCTTCCTTCAGGAAAAGCTCAACAAGCTCAGTGCTGTGCGTTCGCAGGACCCCCCCCCCTTTCCCCTTCCCTCCGTTTCCCCGTCTCTCGGTCTCCTCTACCGCCAATCTCACCCCGCCTCCTCCCGCCGCCCGAATTGCACAGCGCGTTGCCGAGCGCCAGGCCCGCATCACCGCCCTCTTCCAGGAGGCCGTTCACCTGGCCGCGCAAATCGACATGCCCGTGGCCGCCGTCAGCAACATTCTCAGCCAGGCGGACAGCATTGAGGCGTATACCGCTCGGGTACTGGCGGCCACTTCACCCCCTGCCAGTGGCCCCGGGGATTCCAGCTTGCGTCTGGTTGCCGAATTCGAGGCTGAGGTGGCCCGACTGAATGGACGCCGCGCGGCCTCTAGCCAGCGGATCCAAGAGGTTCTTGGCCAAGTGGCTGCTCTGTGGACCGAGCTCGGTGTCCAGCCGGATGCCGGATCCTTCGACTGGCTGCTGCTGCAGCCCGGCAGCCCGGCCAATGGGCTGCCCTCCGAGAAGTTGATTGCCCACCTGGACCAGACCCACGAGCGCTTGACCCTCGAGCGGGACCGTCTGCGCGAGCAGAAGACCACCCTCCTGCGTGGCATCGGTCGTCTGTGGGACGCCCTGGACGTGGCCGACCCGGAGCGCGAGGGTATCCTCTCCTCGGCCGGCGACCTCTCTCCCTCTTCGATTGCCATTGTTCGTGCCCGGCTGTGCCCTTCTTTCCTCGCGCCCTTCCCTCGTCTTGCCTGGTACCGGTGTCGGCCCTCCGCCCCTCCCCCCCACTAACCCCAGCCATGTACTCTGGCATATGGCGTCAGTGTGAGCGCGAGCTTGAGCGCCTGCGCGCCATTCGCCTGCAGCGACTGCCGGCCTTCGTGGAGTTGGCCCGCCAGGAGCTGGCCTCGCTGTGGGACGAAATGCACATTCCGGAGGACGAGCGTCGGACGCTCTTCCCGCCGGCCTTCGCGGACACCATCTCCGAGGATGTGCTCACTGCACATGAGGATATGGTGGAGAATGTCCGCGTGCAGCACCAGCAGATGGCCAGTCTGATCAATGCCAAGAACGAATATATGGCCCTGTTGGAGGAGGAGCGCCTGTTTTTGGTGCGTCATACCGGTCGCTTCTCGCCCTTTGGATGGCCGGCAAGGTGTCACCAGTTGCTGACGCACCCCCCCCCCCCCTTCCCTGCCTCCCTTCTTTCCATCCTCCCCTCTCTCTATGTCCCCTCCTCCCGGGTCTCTTCACACCCATAGGAAAAGACCCAGGACCCTCAGCGCCTTACCCGTCGCGGTGGACCGCGCGTCAATCTTCTGGAAGAGGAGCGCACGCGCACGCGCCTGGCCCGGCGCAAGCCGGAGCTCCGGCGCTTCCTCCTGGCTGAGATCGAGCGCTGGGAGGCTGACCGTGGGCAGTCTTTTTTGGTGGACGGCAAGCGGTATGCTGATGTCCTGGCTGCGGAGGCTGGCGCGTCAACAGCCAAGGGCGCCGCGGCGGCCGGGCGCCCTGGTGCTCGTGGTCGACCGAGCGTTCTGGCCCCCGGTGGGGCTGGCGGCACCGGCGCTCGGCGCTCACCCACCGGCCAAGCTCCCGCCGCAGGCTCTGCCGCAGGCGGACGTGTGTCTTCCTCTTCGACCGGGGCCCCGGCAGCCGCTGGCCGCCAGCGCTTGGCGTCCCTCTCCTCCAGCTCGGGCCCCACATCGAGCACCACAGTCACTACCGGCCCGGCCACAGTCAACCGTCAACGGTCGGCGTCCCTCTCCTCGAGCACGGGCCCGACGGCCGGTCGTCCGGCCGCCACCGGCGGCCGGCCTCCCTCGGGCTCGGGACTGTCTTCATCGATGCCGGCCAGCGGTCCGACACCGGGCACTGGGGTGCCCCCGCAGCATGGCTCTCGTCGGCCTCTGTCGCGTTCTTTCACCTCGGGATCTCGCAATGCGGCCTCCGGTGCTGGCGGAGCGGCCTCCACTGCGCCGCGAAATGCCGCCCCCACCATGGGTTCACGCGGTGCCGGTGGGTCTGCCGGTGGTTCTTCCGGTGGCGCGGCCACAGCCGGCGTGCAGTTTGGCATCAGTCTTGCCCCGGCTCGACTGGCCGTCGACCCGGAAGCGGCTTCCCTGCCGCCGATTCCCGGGCGCCATGGCGGCCCGGCCGGGCCGCAGCTGACTATTCCCCATAATCGCGCGAGCGTCGCCGTGCCCGAGCCAACATTGGCGAGCGATCGGCGCCCGGGTGGCCTTGGCGTGATGGCCCCACGGCCGCGCATCTTCGACGAGGTGGGAACCAAGCCCGATCATCCGAATTCCTTCGCCTCACTGGCTGGCGGCCCTCCGGCCGGCAATGCCCCTGGCGCCTCCGCCAGCCGGCCGCCCATCCCCCCGGCGCCGCCCAGCACCACCGCGTCGCTGGTCTCCTCCGCACTTGACAGTAGCCTTGGCCCCGAGGAGCCGCTACTGGCCAGGTTCTCCCTGGTCGGTGCCGGGGCATCCGGCCCGTTGGCCGGCGGCGAGCCCGGTGCCCGTCAGCGCGACCCCTCTCCAGGGCTGTCGGTGGATGATCTGTCCACGTCTTTGCCGGTGCCATGCCGCGGCCCGTCAGCGACTTCCCTGGGCTCCTCGCTTGCCTCGTCACAGGGCTCGGTCACCGGCAAACTCGCCGCACCTCCCGAGCCCGCTGCATCGGCAGCCGCGGCCGAGGCGCCTGTGGCCCCGGCCGCGGCCGCTGAGCCCATTGTGCCGGCCATGGCGGCAGCTCCTGCCCAGCTGCCAGCTGCAAGTGTGTCGGTCCAGCCACCGCCACCAGCCGCGCCCGGCCAATCGTCCACCTCGGCCCCGGTCCCTGATATTCTGACCACCCTGGCGCCGCTCACCCCGGCCGTCTCCCGGCTGCGTGGTGCTTCATCATCGCTGGCCGACGAAAGTGCCGGGACACGGATTGCCCGCGCGGCCAAGGATGTCCCTTGCCTGTTTGATGTGGTCTTTGACCAGCGCCCCTCGCGTGATAGCATTGGCCTGCCGCGGCCGGGCCCCATGGCATCCAAGTCTTCCTCGCCGGAGCCGGCCGTGCCCGAATCCGACCTCCCGATTGCCAAGTCGAGCATGCCGCCGGGTGACGCGACAGCTGCCACTTTGCTCGCGGTCTCCTCCACAGAGTCGGCTGTCAGCACCGCCAGCACCACCGGCAGTGCCAGCGACCGCAGCAGCCTCAGCAGCAGCGCCCCGGCTGGCCCCCTGCCGGAGTCACAGCCGCCTTGCCCGCCTGAGCCGAAGCAGCCGTCAGAAAGCCCACTGGTGTCAGCCAAGCCGCCCACCGGTGGACTGAGCATGTCTTTTAGCCCCCCGAAGTCGCGCGCTTCGGCCCTGCAGCGGCCACCGCCCGACGACCGCGCCCCGGAGAGTGTGCCCAAGCTGGCGGGGGTGGTGGCCACTGCGGCCGTCACGGCCGCGAGCCCTGCTCTTCCCTCCCCCACCACCCTCACAGCCGTTGCCGACAGTGCTGCCACTGTCACCGAGGATCCTGCCACCGCTGTGGTGGGGGATTCTCCACTCGCCACCACGGCCACTGTCGCTGTTCCTGGCGGCAATGTGGCCGTTCCTCCGGTCACTTCGCCAGGGCTCAATGACAGTGGGCGCGACCTGGCCGTGGCACCGGCGCCCCCCCACGAGCCAAGCAGCAACACCTCCTCGCCCAAGCGCAAGGCCCCTCATGACGAGCCACCTGGGACCGAGGGGCCCGGCTCCGAAGCCGGGTCTGCCTCTTCCCCCGGGCCGCCTTCTGCCTTGCCATGTTTCTCGCCTGCCGCCGCTTCGGCCGCGGCCATTGTCGCTGCCGGCGTCGGGCCCCGGTCGCCCAAACGTTCGCGCCTTTCTCTGGCCGGGGCTGATGGCAGCTTCTCCCCGGAATCGGACTCCTTCTACTCGCCCCTGTCGCCGCCGGTGTCGGCCACCGCGGCCGGCCGCCTGAAGGAGGGGGGCCCCGCCTCGCCGGCCGGCTTCTTCTCCGATTCGGTCATCCATCACCCCGCCTCACCGTCGCCTTCGAGCCGCGGGGGGAAGGCCCCCGGTCCTGGTGGTGAATCAGCTGCCGCCTCGAAGTCGGGGTCCGGGACGGCTGACGCCTCGTTTTCCTCAACAGCCGGCAGCGATCGCGACTCGATCGGCCTCTCGCTCAGTTTCAATGACTTCTTCTGAAAGAGAAACATGCCGCCGAGGGCGAGCAGGGGGGAAGACGGGTGGGGCCAGGGGATTGCCCTGCTGTGCGTGGTTGCGCTGCTGTGCGCCCCTCTCCCGACTCTCCTCTCCGGGTTCCCGCCCCTCTTTCTCTCTCTCTCTCTCTCTCTCCAGTCCTTGTCCGCCTCCGTATGCTTCGGTTGCCATTTGTCCTTGTTTCATTCAAGTCGGCGCGCCGCTCGGCGCTGCGTTGGCACTTACATGCCAATACACTGCGATCTTCTTTCCTCGGCCCGGCGGCGATATGCGCGCGTCTGGGGGGGCGTGTATGTGGGAACCTTGGCTTCTTGGTGGGCGGGCGGGGGGGCGGGCGGGCGCCGGCAAGGGGGCAGGCCGCCAAGTCGGGCACCTGTTTGTAGGCGTGGGAGCACCTCCCAGCGAATGTGTGTGAGATGCTCCCGCGCCGGGCGGCTGGCGGTTGGCTGATCGCAATCATTTCCGCTCCGCGCGCGTGTCCCTTGACCTCGCTCCTGGGGGCGGGGCGGGGCGGGGGGGGGGGGGGGGGTGGAACTAGGGCGGGCCAGGCCTGTCCCGTCCGGGTCCCAGAGTCCCCCTCCACTTGCTCCCCCGGCGGGCCTTGGTTATGGCGGAATTTGAGGCTGGCGTCCGCGCGAGTGTCGGTCTCCCGCGGCCAGGGCGCCCTTTTGCTGGGCCCCAACACAGACGAGGGAATGGCCCATGATTAGGGTCAGTTGGCTGCCCTTGTTGGTCCGGTCCCCCGGGGCCGCCGTCCGGCTCCCGCTCGCCCCCCGCCCCCTGCGCCCCTCCCCACACAGCGGGGTGAGGCAGGAAACACTCCAGGGTCCGCGGTCTAATTCCTGCCGCATAGTCCCCGCCCCCCCCCCATTTGGTGTCGATGCCGCTGGGGCACCATCCTGGCAGGTGGGCTTCACCCATGCCTTTCATGTGCCGGCAGACGGCCACACAGGGGTCTCGACAGGCACCTCGGACAATGGCCCCTCCCCCTCCCTCGCCCTTCCCCTCCCTTCTTTCCCGTTCCCCCCCTTCCCCCCCCCCCCCCCCCCTTGCTCTTTCTTGCCCCTCGCCCGACCTCGCGCCGTGCCCGGGGACCCGATTCACCGTGCCTCCTCCCTCCTGCGGGTGAGACCATGAACATTCTTGGGGACGCCGTTCGCGGCATCCTCGGCTCTTCCAGCGCGTCGAGCGCGCAGGAAGCCACGTCCAAGCAGTGGCAATCCGATACCCCGGATAGCCTACGCTTGACCCGGGTATGTGCCCTGTCCGCCCTTGTCACGAGCAAGCATGGATTGCCCTCTGACCTGGCCTCCGTCTGACCTCCCCCCTCGGGCGTTCGCCTCGCTCCGCCTCACATCATACAGGAGAGCTTCAAGCCCACTCAGAGCGAAATCGACGACGAGCAGCTTTTGGCCGAGCTGCCGCAGGACTTCTTCAAGACCGGCCTCGATCCCACCCTCCTGGCCTTGGAGGTGCGTGTTCGAATGTTCCCCCCTCGGTCTGGGTCTCGCCTTCGTCACTCACAAAAGTGCCCCCCCCCCCTTATGACACTCCTTTGGTCCTTCCAGTCCCTGCCCACTCGCGCCGATGATGTGGCCATCGAAAAGATCGTCAACAATTATGAGCGTTCGTTGGACATCATGAATTCCCGCTTGTCGGATGTGATTATGAACAACTACGAGTCCTTTGGTTCGTGCTGCGATCGCCCTTTCGCCCGCCCCCCCCCCCTCCTGTTCCCCACCTCCGCCCTGTCTGGCCATTCCTCCCTGGCCCCTCTTCCTGATCTCCCCTTTTCTTCGTTCCTAAACTGTCTCCCTCTCACCCTCGCCCCCCCCCCCCTCCCCTCCACCCACACCAGTCGAGGGCATGGACAAGGTGCACAAGTTCAGCACCGAGCTTCACGAGACGGAGTTGCTGCTGGAATCGGCCCGGCGTCGACTCCGCACGGCCAAGAGCCACCTGACCACGGGCAGTTTCCAGATCGTGTCCAAGGATTTGCGCTGCACCAATCTCAAGCGCCTGATCGACGAGATCACGGCCATCAAGCGGCTCTTCAGCAATGCCAAGCAGGTGGACATCTACATCGAGACAAAGAACTTCCCGGTGGCCATTCGCATGGTCCATGCCATCCAGGCGGACCTGGTGTCCCAGTACAACCTGATGTCGCCTGGGCTGGATGAAGGCCCGCCCACGGGCGGGGCCCTGTCTGCCATGACCGGTAGCCAGCTCGGCACGCCGAGCTCTCAGCATAGCCTGCCCGTTTCGACGGCATCCAGCGAGGAGCATTATCCGCTCAACTGTGTGGAGCATTTTGCCATCCGCCTGAATGACCAGCTGGACGTCATCGAGGAGCGCCTACGTGCGGCCCTGGTCGAGGTGATCCAGGACTTCTCGGAGGAGGTGTACCAGAGCGTGGTGGTGAGCTACCACTTGGTCGGCAAGTCGGACCAAATCGCCAGCAACTTTGAGAGCCACCTTGCCTACCAAGTGGGGCACATTTCGTCGGAGATCGCTCGTGAGCATGCCACTCGTGTGGCCATCCAGAAGAACCCGGCTGCCAATGTGGCCCGGCTCCAGTGGTTCGTCCATCTCTCTCTCTCTCTCTCTCTCTCTCTCTCTCTCCCCCCCCTCTCTCTCTCTCTGCTCTGCTCTGCTCTGATCTGCCCTGGCCTGCCCTGCTCTCAGCAGGTGCTCTTTCCCTCTTCTTTTCCTTCCCTCGAGGAGCACATCACAATCCCCTCTCTGACAGTCTATTCAACCTCCTGCTTCTGCTCCTGTCCCCCTCTGTCTTTCTCCTCTTCCGCCGCCGCCCCCCTCCTTCCCCCGAACCGTAGCACCACCTTCACCGACCTGTGTGCCATGCTGAAGGATGACACGGACTTCCTCAATTGCCTCACTGCTGTCATGGATGGCCTGTTCAACATCATGATCCAGCTCCACTCGATCATCACTTGGCACTCGAACAACCGCCAGACTGAGCCGTCCGTTTCTTCTTCCCCCTGCCTTCCCCCCTCTTCGTCGCCACCCCTTTTGTCACTTGCCATGTCAACGCCACAGGCGACCACTGCGACTCACTTTCCCCCGCTTACATTGTGTGTCCCTCTTCGCCACAGGGACTTGGTGGATCTCTTTGCGTCTGTGGAGTTCCAGCTGAGCCAGCTCCGTCGGGTCCTGTGGGACGAGATGCAGCGCAAAATTATTCAGTGCTGCGAGTCGCGCAAATTCACTCACTCCACGCGCTTGGAGAATTTCCTGGATATTCTCAACGGCCTGAACAAGGTCCGTTCGGGCTTCCTCCCCCCCCTCCCCCCCCCCCCTTTCTCCCTCTTCTCTGGCTTTTTTTCTCCCCCCTCGTCGGTCTGTCACTTTTCCCCTCTCGATTGACATGCTAACCCGAATGCCCACTGCTCAGTTTGTCAACCTGGGCAACAGCTTTGCCGCCACTCAGTCGGATCTGCTGCGGTCCTTCGTCTACCGGCTGAGTACATCCTACTTCGCCAGCTCCCACCAGTCGCGCATGGAGGTTCGTTTCTCCCTCTCCCTTTTCCTCTCCCTCTCCCTCTCTCTGCTGCCTTCAATATTGTCCCCGCCCATCCTCATGGTGCCGTTTGCCTCCTCCAGATTCCTGACGGACTTATACCCTCATCCTATCTTTTCGTCTCTCTCTCTCTCTCTCCCGCCTCACTTCTTTCCTTCCGTGTTCTACCATGGCTTCCCACAGGATCTCAAGGCTATGCTCGAGAATGAGGCATGGTTCCCTTGCCCTGTGCGGGCCTCCTTCTCCATCCGTGGTATGTTCGCCTCCTTTTCGACGATGATCTTGTCGAGGCAGCAGCCCCCCCCCCCCCTTCCCCCTCTGACCTCCGTGCCTCGCAGACATGAAGGAGTTCGATTTCTCAGCCAACGTGTCGATGGCCACCTCCTCCAAGGGGAATGCCTCCAATGTTCTCGGCCGCGAGAGCATTGGCCATGGGCAACTCTTCCTGGATGCCTTCTCGGCCTTCCGCGAGGGGTCCTTCTCGTTCTCCAAGTCCGTAGACCATGTTCTCACCTCCAAGAAGACGGTGTCCAAGGAGGCCCCGCTTTCCAAGCAGCGGACAATTGTGCGTCCCCCCCCCCCCCCCCTGCCCCTTTTCACTTTCCTGGCTGCCTTGTACCCCCTCCTAACCCTTCACTCGCTCCCCCCCCCCTCCCCCCTGTACTCTGGACATAGTTCGCCGATGGCGATGAGTCTGATCGCGCGGACTCTGACACGGAGGTCCTCTCTCCCAAGAGCGTCGATGCCAGCGGCGTTTTCACCCTGTCCAGCTCCGAGAGCGAGGATGAGGACGGCCCCCCGGATAGCCCGCCGGTCACCCCAGCAAAGCGCGTGGCCCAACGCCAGGCGGATGCCTCACCGGAGGGGCTCATGCCGGATGTCAGCCCAGCCGTCGGCCCGATGCTGGCCACGACCACCATCAACCTGGCTCGTCTGGTTGGTCGGTACATCGCTCTGGCGGAGATTCTGTCCCCCATCTCGCAGCATGTTTTCATCGGCCTTGTTCAGCTGGTGGAGTATTACATCTACTCGGTCTTCCAGTTCTTTACCTCGGACTGCGGGCTATCGCAGAGCGAGATCTTGGCCGGTATGTCGAAAGCATCCCTTTCCCTTTTCCCCTCCCTCCCCCCTCCTCTCTCTCTCTCTCTCTCTCTTTGTCTCTTCCTCCCCACTCCATGGGCCGCTTAAGCTTCTGCAGACTTTCACTGACCCCATCCTGCCCCATCCTGCCCCGGCTCCTCTTCTGCATGGCCGTCAACAGACCTCCCCTCCAATTTGCGCACCATCATCTCGCAGCTGCAGCGGAAGTTCGACCAGGATACCGCCAGTCACACCCCGGCCACGGTGTCGGTCTTGGGCATGACTCTACCGGCCACCGCCACCTTCACCTTCTCCTTCTCCGACAATAACCCCGGCACGCAGGCGTCGTCGGCCGCCGTGTCCTCCAGCTCCAGTTCCTCCTCGGTTCCCGGGTCGCCGGCTGGCAGTATGACTCCCAATCGGTCTGCCGGCAATCTGGTGTCTCTGGCCCGGAGTACGGCATCCCGGTTCTCGGTTGGCTCTGGCAGCCAAACCCCGGTCCCGGCCTCGGGCACCGGGAATTCGCAAGCAGCCATGGTCTCTTCGTCGGCTGGTGTGTCGTCGGCTTCCTCGTCGGCGACTTCGTCGGTGGCCGGGTCACCAACTCTGACGCCTGGCGGGGCCCCGGGGAATTCCGGCTCCGCCGTGTCACGCACCCCCTCAGGCACCGACCTCCCGATCACCGAGGCGGCCGGGTCGGTGGCTTCGCCCACCACGCCGGTCAATGGCGAGGCGCCGGAGTCCGGGGCCCCTCCTGTCACCCCGGGCATGGCCCCGCCAGCGCCGCCCCCCCTGCCCGCGGTGCCAGCCTCCGGGCATGCGCGCAAGCCGCAGCACAACGACTCGGCACACGAGCTCGGCCTGATCCTCGACCGGAAGTACCTGGTCCCGGCGGTCTCCAGCCTGGTTCCCATGCGGACCATGTCCAACCTCTATGGTAAGTTTCCACCCATCATGGAAGCTCTCTCTCTCTCTCTCTCTCTCTCTCTTTCTCTTTCCCCCCCATCTCTTCGCCCTTCATCTCACCGCATGTTGCCCGCGTTCTTGCCAGGCTTGCCTTTCCGGATTGTCGGCTCGGAATCCCTCATGTTCCTGTACACCGTGCTCATTGCCACTCGGTCGCACCTTGACGTGCGTCCCCCTTGTTTCTGTCGCTCGCATGCCCGCTTGTCCACCGTCCGCCTCCCTCCCCCCCCACCCTGTCCTCTAATTCTCTGCCACAGAAACTTCTTTCCGATGGGAGAGGCGCTCCCCTGGTGGATGGGTTCTTCGACCGCGTGGTTGAGGCCCTGCCGGAGCTGCGTCTATTTATGTTCCGCTGTTTTGCCATGCGCCTCCTGCCGGTACGTGCCATTCGTGCCATTCGTGCCTTCTCCAGCCCCCTGCATGAATATGCCCTTTCTCCCTGCCCACACATCGTCCCTGCCTTTCGGGGGCATCCCGATGCTCACACACACACACACACACACACACACACACACACACACACAGGTCACCCCGATCATCAACCAAATCGTGGCCACCCCCTGGGAGCTGCGCGAGGTTGGCTTCGACTCGAGTCCCTACGTGTCGGCGGTCGCCAACGACGTCAGCGCTCTAATTGGCCGGCTCACAACCGACGCCTCTTCCCTCCGGTACCTGTTCGGTGTGAGCGGGGCACTGGCCGAGGCGGCAGTCGCCGGGGACAAGCGCTTCACGCTGGCGGCACTTCCCCGGTCACCGCTCGTGGAGCTGGTCCTCAGCCGTTTGCTGCAGGTCATCGGCGAGGCCCTGGTTGAGGCATATTCACGTGTTAAGCGCTGCAACAACCAGGGCCGCGCGCTCATGCAGCTGGATGCCCGTACTTTGGCCACATCGTTGGAGCAGATCACCGGCCTACGGTACGCCCTCCCTGCTTGTCCGCGCTTCGGACTCCATCCTGCTTGGATTGTGGCCCCCCTTCCTTTCGCCCGGTTACTCACTCGCTTGGCACTTGCATTTACCTCCCCCCCCCCCCCCATCCCTTCCCTCCCAGAATGACCAACATTCGTTACGTCGAGGACTTCATCAAGGCGTTCTATCTCTCGGATGACGATGCCGAGAGATGGTTCCGCGAGTGTCGTGTGCGTGTGCCATCTTTCCTTGCGTCCCTCTCCTTCGCGCCTTCCTGTTGCCGCTTGTTGCCTGTCGCTTACAATGTTGGCCTGTGTTATTATTTATTTTTTTGCGCATGTCGCGGCGATGCACCTGTACAGGTTTACACTCCGAAGCAGCTGGCCGGCCTGATGGCCAGCGGCTTGGGCCGGCAACTATCGCGCCAGGCCCGGCACCGCGTCAACCAGGTACTCGAGGAGGTTCACAAGATCCAGGCCCCCTCGAGCACTTTCTCCGGATTCTCCAGCTCCTCCTCCTCCAGCATGTCCTCTTCGCTGCTGAACTGGAAGAAGGGCCCGTCCAACAGCGCGTCCGGGAGCAGCGCCCCCGGCGGGGGGCGGTAGGACAAACACGCATACGCACGTGACCTCGACGACACACATGACCCAAATAGAACACGCCCATTTGTTTCCCCTTTGTTTCCCTTCCAGCCGGCGTTTTTCGCGTGCGGTTGGGGCTCCTCTTCTGCGCGCGCCCCCCCCCCCCCCCCCCCCCGTCCCTCGGCTTCCTTGCTGCGATGATACAGACGCCTGCTTGGACGCAGGCCGCGCCCGCAAACACCGGGAGCAGCAGGGGTGGCGGGATTGCGATCTCCCTCGCCCATTTTCCGCGGCCAGAGGCGGTCGCCACCGGGGTCCGGTCCTTGGTCAGGCCGGCCGAAGGGGAGAATGCCTTGTGGCTCTTGTGTCTGTACCTTTCGGTGTGGCGTTGTTATTTTATGGCCGGGGGAGGCCGGGGGCGTGGGGGAGTGATACAGGGTCCCCCCGGCGACCCGAGCCGGCCAACTGCCAGCGGGCCTTCCGCGGCGGCCGCCCGCCCGGCGAAGACGGCACCAGGGACCTCTCCCCCGTCCGAAGTGCCGAGCAGGCGAGTTGCCCCTTCCTTGGAGGGAGAGATCCACCCCCCCCCCCCCCCCCCCCCCCCCACGTCGCTGGTCAAAATCGCCTTGGTCCGCTCGTCTATCCTGGGGGAAATCCCCAGGACGCCGGGCGATCTCGGGGAGGGGCTTTATCCGCCGCCAGTCCGAAGCCGCCGTCCCCTTGCTCTGAAGGGTAAAAGTAGCCCCCTCCTCGAGCAATTTCCTGCCCTCCTCCCCCCCTCCCCAACCACCTGTTCTCCTCCCCTCTCTCGCTCCCCCTCTTGCCTGTTTTTCCCACCCCCCTCTCGAACTTCGGGCAGTCCCTACTCTCCCGCCCGTCCGCCCGCCTCCCTTCCCTCCCCCCCCCCCCCCCCCCCAACCGAGAGCCTCTGTGCCATGATCAATAGTCTCTTCATTGTCACCCCGAGCGGGTATGTGTCCTCCTTCCCCCTTCCCGTGGCCCTCCCACTGCCTCTCGGGCTTTGGCGCGATGCTGACCCTCGACTGACCCCTCGTACGCAGGGTATTCCTCGCTGAGAAGCACTACCGGAAAACCCTCCAGCGCGGACCGATCATCTCCTTCTTCCTGGAGCAGGTGCAGTCTCTGTCGGATATTTCCGAGCTGCCGCCGGTGACCCTCCTCTCGGCGGCCTCCTGTGGCCTTCCCTCCAGTGAGGGCTACCTCATTCACGTCCAGCGCGACGGCCTCATCTACATGGCCATCGTCTTGGAGGAGGGTGCGCTCTCCTCCTCCCGGCGCATGTGTTTGCTTGCCCTGCTTCTCCTCTTCGCCATCTCTCTCTCTCTCTCTCCCTCCCCCCCCCCCCCATGCAGGCCGCAGAGGGGCGAGGGGGGGGGGGGGGTGTAATTCAACGTCTGACACAATGTTCTAACCTTCCCATGCCATAGTGGCTCCATTGTTTGTCACCGAGTTCCTCCACCGTGTGGTGGACATTTTCAAGGATTACTTCGAGGGTGTGCGCATTGATGAGAAGGTTCTCCGGGAGAACTTCATCGTCGTCCATGAGGTTCGCGTCTCCTCTTCCCCCTCCCCCGGTCTGCCTGATCATCCTGGGTGTTTTCCTTCCCCCCCCCCCCTCTCTCCATCTCTCTCTCTCTCTCTCTTGCCCTCGCTCTCCCCCTCTCTCCTTCTCTCCCGCGCTCTCCCTCGCGCAGCAAAAAAAAAAAGCCCATCACGTCTAACGTCTGCCTCCAAACCATGCGGCCCACCAGATCCTCGAGGAGGTCATGGATAATGGTCTGCCCCTGACCACCGAGCCGTCCCTGCTCAAGGAGACTGTCAACCCCCCGTCCGTTCTCAACAAGGTTGTCCGCTCGGTTGCTGGTCCCTCCAGGTATGTGTCCCTCTTGCCCTATGTTCATTCCCTCTTTCCCTCCCCTCCTTCGCCTCGCCCCTTCTCCCTGTCCGTTGCTCGACCACGCGGCTGACCCCATGCCTTCTTCAATCACTCCCACAGCAAGGTTCCCACACAGAACATCTCGGCGGTCCCCTGGCGCAAGCAGGGCATCCGTCATGCTAATAACGAGATTTTCTTCGACATCATCGAAACGATCGATGCCATCGTGGACCCGTGCGCTTTCCCTCGCCCTTCTGCCAGCTGCCTGTCCCCCCGTGCTGACTCCCTTTCCCTCTCTCTCTCTGTGTGTGTGTCCCTCCCCCTCTTCCCTTTTCCATACCCATCCGACACTCGCAAAAGGAATGGGGCCATTGTTTCCTGCGACATTGTCGGTGTCATCAAGGCCCTCAGCCGTCTGTCTGGTGCGCGACTCCCCGACTCGAATGTGCATGGGCTGGCCCATCGGGCATCAATTGCCCGAAGCCCCACCAAACTAACGCCCCTCCTCAAATAGGCATGCCGGACTTGACGCTGCGCTTCACCAACCCCAACATCCTGGAGGACGTGAGCCTTCACCCCTGTGTTCGGTGCGCTTCAACTTGCGCCGGCGTCGCATGGCCGCCATCCAGCCAACCAATCGCCACTCACCCCTTTGGCCCTGCTCGCTTTCACTGTCTCCTTGTTCCGGATGACCCGCAGGATTGCCCGCTACGAGCGTGAGCGTGTCATTTCCTTCGTTCCCCCGGACGGCGCCTTTGACCTGCTGTCGTACCGTGTCCCGTCGGACTCCTCGTACATGCTGCCGATCAACGTGCGCGGCCAGTGCACCTATTCCAAGAGCGATGGTCCCTTTTGTCCCCCCCCCCCCCCCCCCCCCCCTCGCCGACATGCATCCCTTCCTCCCCGCGCGCGTGCCTACTCTCTTGTGTTCAAGGGCAAGAAAAAGAAAGAAGTCCCAAACAAACCAACAGCCCAGCCCCGACTGACATACATGCATGAACACAGGCCAATTGAACATCAGCGTCATGGTTCCGCGCAATCGGGCCGATGTCCAGCCGGAGGATGTCCTCATCCGGGTGCCCCTGCCGGAGAAGGTTTCCGCGGGCACCAACATTTCCGCGGGCTTCGGGACCATCCGCTTCGACCCGTCGACTCGGGTGCTGCTGTGGAACATCGGCCGCGTGCCCACCAATCGTGCCATCACTTGCCAGGTCCCCCTGCGACTGGATGCTGGGTGCGTGTGTGGGCCTCTTCCTGGCGGATGGCCCGCCAACAATGCCACCGCATCTGCCCCATCCTGTCACCTTCCTGTTTTCCATTTTTTTTAACAGCATCCGCCCTCCCCTGTCCCCTTTTTTTGCGTGGCACCCATCCAGCGCTCGCGATGTGGAGCTCCCCCGTCCGGTCATCTCCGTGGACTTCACCATCAATCGCTTTGCCGCCAGTGGCCTCAAGGGCGATCGCCTGGACGTGCATGCGGTCCAGTACAAGCCGTACAAGGGGCAGCTGTACATCACCAAGTCCGGCAACTTCCAGGTCCGCTGCTAGGCGGCGCGTGTCGGCCGCGCTGTGCCCTCGGCACTTCCCTTGCGGTCCCACTCGTGCCCCTTTCCTCTCTTCCCTCCCCCCCCCCCTCCCTTACCCGCGAATGCCGCCCAACAGACACCCTCCTCCTCCTTTCTCCCCTTGTGCCTCGCACCCTATTGTGCACCAAATAGATACCCTCCTCCCTCCCAACCCCGCGCGTGCATGCGTTCCCCCACTTGGAGCGTGCATGCTCCAGCACGTCTGTCACGCTGCATTCAATTGCATGACATTTTTTGGGCAACATACAGTCGCGACACACGCATGTGCACATATATATGTAAATATGCGGCCCCGAAGGAAGCAAAGGGGGAAGGGACAGAGAGAGAGAGGGGGGGGGGCGGGACTGGGAAC
>NW_009242973.1:2425174-2426990 GCF_000388065.1 Fonticula alba | reverse complement strand
TTGCTGTTTTCCGTTACGCCCGGCATGAATGACCGGGGTTCCGTTCTGGCCCCCCGCCGATCACTCCTTCCCGAGCACCCCTCGTCTTTGCCCCGCCCCCCCCCCCCCCCCCCGCTCACCCCGGTGACTGCACCCCAGCCCCCCCCCCCCCCCCCCCTTCCCCAGCCCTCCTCCCGCGGACACACGGCGGCGCCCGGCCTGGTGGCGGTAATGTGGGGCAAGGCGGTGGGGGTTTGGAAATTGCATTGGTAGGTGGCCAGAGCACTGGATGTCGTGGCGGATGCATTTCCCAGTCACCCTGCACAGGAGCCGATGGGTGGCGTGCTGGCATAGCGGCTAGCGCGTGGTTGCACAGCGACAGCAGCAGCCCCGGTGACCGAGCCACCGGCATCCGGGTCAGTAACCGCCCGCCAAGGCCCAGCCGCCTTAGCAGGAGCAGTTCTCGCCGCACTTGCAGTTCGGGCCACAGGCGCAGGTGGGCGACTTGCAGGTGCCCGGGTCGGCGGTCTGGTTCTTGTTGCCCGAGGGGCAGCAACTGCCGCCACTGGAAGAGTTGACCTTGGCCATGCCCTGGCCGCAGTTACCACGCTGCTGGTCGGTGTTGCCGGAGCACCGGTTGGGCGGCATGCCCACCTCGACCGGGGGCTCACGCGCGCACTTCCCACCAGTGGGGGGCTTGCCATCGACCGACTTGCCAGCGCAGTGGGCCTTGGTGCAGTTGTCCGCGGCGCCCTTGCAATTGGCCTTGGTGCACTTGGAGCCGGCGCAGTTGGCGGTGGCGCAGCAATTCTTATCGCCACACTCACCGGCCTTGCAGGCCTGCTTCTTCGGGCACTTGGCCGGATCCTTGCAGGTGGACGCGTCGGAGCAGTCACAGCATCCCTTGCAGTCGGCCTTCGTGCACTTCTGATCAGTGCACTTGGCCGGGCTACCGCCGGTATGGGTGACGTCCTTGCAGTCGGTCTTCTCGCAGCCGGCCTTGGCGCAGGGGGGGTTGTTGTTCGAGGGGCAGGACATGATTGCTGGGCGGCCAGGAAGAAAGAGGGACAGGGCGCGGGCGCACGCAAACGAAAGAGGGGGACACCGGGGGTTAGGATGGCTGATACAAAGGTCAAGATATGGAAAGGCGGCAGGTGGAGGGGAGGATGCGAGGGGCGATCCCCGGGGGAAGGGGCAGCCACCAGATGGATCCGTCCGAACCTTGAAAAGTGGAAAAGAGGAGGAGGGGGAGGGGGGTGATCTTCTTTGATCGGTGACCAAGATCCTATGGCTGGCTGCCGGCAAAGTGTCTTATATACCTGGGGCCAGGTGAGGGGCTATGACACAGAGTGAGAGTGAGAGCGAGAGCGAGAGCGAGAGCGAGAGCGAGAGCGAGAGCGAGAGCGAGAGCGAGAGCGAGAGAGAGAGAGAGAGAGAGAGAGAGAGAGAGGGGGGGGGGCGGGACTGGGAACGTGGACCTGTCAGAGGCGCAGGCTTGCCAGCCACTTCCACGACCGCGCACCAGGACGCTGAGCAGCTGCTTCCAGGCAGCAGCACCCGGCCTCGAGAGATGCCTGGAGCGCAGCTTTAGCGCGATGCAATTCAAAAAAAAACCACTGCCATGTCTCGCCGGACCGAATATGAATGGGGCGCATACTCGCCCTGATACGTGCCAATAGGTGTGTATCCCTGGGAACGATGGGCGGGCATGCGGAGCTCCGGCTGACAGGAAGGGCTTGGCAGCCCTGCAAGGGTGCGAGAAAGGGAGGCGGTCCTGGCCCGGCTGGTGCGGTGAATGCTCCTTCGGGAATGCCCGGAGGACATCCATGCACAACCA
>NW_009242973.1:2422321-2423368 GCF_000388065.1 Fonticula alba | reverse complement strand
TTGATGGGGCCAGGGGACGGGAGAAGCAAAGGGGGGGGGAGAGAGAGAGACAAAGAGAGAGAAGCAGACAGCGTCGTTTGGGGCTTTGGAGGTGTTTTTTTTTTACTGAGGCGCAGGGAGAAGGATAGGAAGATCTCCGGAAGGGCGCAGCGAGGGATGCTCTCCCTGCCTGCCCACGGCGCAAGCGCACGACCTATCACCAAGGTGGCGAGTCGAAGAAGTGGAGACACGAGAAACACAGGGCAGAAGGTAACGGCCGATGGGGGGAACAAAGACACGTCCCGCCTGGGAGAGGAGGGGGAGGTCGTCTCTGGACCTCTTCAACAGCAGTGGCATCGCCCCGGTGTGCCTCGCTGTCTCGCGATGACAGGTTGGCTGCCACACATGCCACATTCATGCCAAGAGCCAGGAGAGACATGGGCCTGTGCGTCGAATGTGCATGTGCGGTGGGATAGGGACGCGCGCGCGCGCGCGCACACACACACGCTTGTGGTCTGCTTTTCTTGCTCGAACAGCCATCCCCCAGGCCCAGCTTCATCATCGGAGGGGGAGGAGGAGGAAGGGGGGGGCGGCTGCACGGGCGGAGGCCCCCAGAATATTGCGACTATGTTGTTGCTGTTGCTGCTGGGATTGGTGCTGGGGTTGGGTGGGGTTTTTTACACCCTTGCACGGTATGATGGGCGCGGTGCTGCTCCCCCTGCAAGGATTGATGTATGCAGCGGACACACAAGCAAGAACATGGCCGTTGCTGCTGCCAAGAAGGAGGGACGTGATGGGAACTGCTGGGGCCAGCCAAGAAGCTCAAGCGGCAAACAAGAAGAAAAGCACCATGCGCTTGGCTGACCACGCCACATCCAGGGGAGCAGTGGATATGTCTGACAGAGGTAGCCGCGGACTTTGAGGGGGGGGGGGAGAGGGCGGGGGAGCGCTGAGGAGCCGAGAATCGCACACGCTTGGGCATTCGGATCGATGACACTGGTCACTGTCCGACTTGCCAAGGTGTCCCGCTTCACAGCCCCAAGGCTCCCCCCCCCCCCCCCCCCCCCC
>NW_009242973.1:2418644-2419476 GCF_000388065.1 Fonticula alba | reverse complement strand
CCCTGATACGTGCCAATAGGTGTGTATCCCTGGGAACGATGGGCGGGCATGCGGAGCTCCGGCTGACAGGAAGGGCTTGGCAGCCCTGCAAGGGTCGAGAAAGGGAGGCGGTCCTGGCCCGGCTGGTGCGGTGAATGCTCCTTCGGGAATGCCCGGAGGACATCCATGCACAACCAACTGGCCCAACTCGGGGTGTGTGTGTGTGTGTGTGTGTCTATGTGGCTCGGGTGTGGACCGACTCAGCCATGCCCCTGATTCCGACTCACCCGACCGGGGCCCAAGAGGGCGAATGAGCATCTGGCTGACTGATTGTTGGAGATCGCGCTCTTTTTCCATCATCGGGTCTCCAGGACTGTGGGATTATTACAGGGGGGGGGGGCATATCCCTAATCGCCGACCGGACCGGGATCTCACATCTGGCAGCACAAATCGGCGGGCCCTCCCAACACGCAACACTGTCCCTGCACGATGTTCATGCGGCCACCACCCGGAGAGGAGACGGCTGCCGGGCAAACGGCAGGGACGAGGGGGCAAGGCTTAATTACACAGGAGCCTCAACCAGCGGCCACTAAGACGAAGACACCAATCGATCGAGGCCCTTCCCGGCGCGTGATGACGGGGACAAGTGGCAAGAGGGGGGGGGGGGGCACGAGCGGGCTGCCGGGCAAGATTGTCTCTGTATTTCGGGAGACGGGGGGTGGAGAGGGGGGGGGGGACAAGCCAACCCCAGGGGTGAGAGTGCAGGCGACAAGTATGAGGGCATGTCCCCCCCTCCCCCCCCCCCCCCCCCCCCCCTCGCCGACATGCATCCCTTCCTCCCCGCGCGCGTGCC
>NW_009242973.1:2409694-2418575 GCF_000388065.1 Fonticula alba | reverse complement strand
CCCCCCCCCCCCCCTCCGCCCCCGGCCCAACAGGGTGGGAGCTTCCAACATGTGAGAGGAGCTCACACGAGGGGGCGTGTTGTGGGGGAGAGGGGGGCGGGGGGCGGGGCAAATAACTCCTGGAACTTTGTGCGGGGACCACTGGGCCGGGCCGGGCCGGGCCGGGCCGGGCCGGGCTGAGGCCCGGGGCGCCGACGGGCGCCCGCGTAACCAGGCCGCCAAGGTTGCCCTGGGGTGGGCCGGAGAACTCGCCAGGGGCAGCGGCCACCAAGGGAATACCGACAACACGCGCCTTAGCCCCTCCCCGGCCCCGGCCCCGGCCCCGGCCCCGGCCCCATCATGCATGATGTTCATGCCTGGGGACCCCAGCGGAAAAATGCAGGCCAGCTTGGCTCCCACGAAACTCGCCAACGTGCGTGGGCACTTGGTGCGCTCCCACGGTCCCCAAGATAGGCCCGCCGCGAAGGCTGACGTGCTTCCCGCGCCCGCCCGCCCGCCCCTGGGCCCAAATCTCGCCTCCCTGGGGGGCGAAGAGAGACGGGGGCACTCCGGCTCCGGAGGGAGAGAAAGGGGGCCAATTCCCCGGGACGGGGGGGGGGGGGGGGCAGGAGGGGTGAGAACACGGCGAGCGCAAAATACGAGGGCCCCCGCCCTGCCTCTTTCGCGCCCTCTCCCTCCCTCTGTCTCTCTCTCTCTCTCTTCGAAGGACGAGACGAAGAGCGGGGGGAGGGGGGCCTATCGGATCCCACCATCTCTCGGATACCGAAGAGCAAGCGGCCGCGCAAAGAGCCACCGGGCGTGGGGTTCATCCGGCGACGACCAAAGCGGAAGATGTGCCCCGGCGCGGCGGGCAGGAGAACCACCGGGATAGGGCCAGGCGGAAAAACCACACAAGCCCTTGTACTATTGGCCCCCGTGTCTCCCCCGCCCCATCCTCGGGGGGGGGGGGGGGGGAGAGCCGGGAAGACGTCACAATGAACAGCGGATCGTCGTGCTCGGGATCCGGTGGATCTGTCACGTGGACTGGTGACGGTTAAGTCATCGCTTCAGTTTAGTCGATCGCGGACTAAGAGGTCACATCCTCTCCCACGGCCTGGTGGACTTTTCTCAGGGAGCAGACCCAACAGCAGGGAATACTGGCCGCCGCAAGGGCCGAGTATCTCACCGACAGGCGGAAAGATGCTGCTGAGTGGCAGCGAGGCGCGAACAGGCGCCTATCGCGGGGAGGGGACGGGGGAATGAATCAACGGGTGAAGGTGAGGGAGAGTAGGAAGAGGGGGGGGGGGGGGGCCTTGGAGGTTCATGTTTATTCTCTCGGCTCCCTCGCCCTCGCCTGTCCCTCCTCCCTTTTATACATCGACACAATAAGCACACTGAAGGGGGATGGTCGCCGCTGAAAAAGGAAACCGTAATGAGGACTGCAGGCCGGAAACCGCCCCTGTCCGACACGCATGCACCGACACACATGGGCCTTCGGAGGTGGGACAGACGGTGCAGCACCACTGCACAGCAGGCTACTGTGTCTGTTGGAATGATAATAAATAATCACCCACTGGCAGTCCATGAGAGGGGCGGGGCGGGGGGGGGGCCTTGCCCGCTCTTTTGGCGCGATGACGACTGTGGGGGGATTTATTTTCCACATACATGACCCTAAGCCATTAGCAAGCGCAGGCAGCCCCTCCAAGGGACAAATTCAGGCGAGGGATAATTCCCCCACCCCGGAACCGTCAAGCGCCCGGATCAGGGCATCCAAATGGGGCCCTGCCGGGGGCAAGCGCTCATCTGGCAAGCGGCCCAGGACTTGCTCAATGCGGGCCGCGCGCTCGGCGTCTCCCGCGGCGAAGGCCCCGAAAGCTCGGCCCATGAGATTCCGGCGCCGGAGTGACTCATGCGGCCGCACGGCCCGATGGGCCGTCCTCAAGTCCGACATGCTCACCAAAAAGGGCGCCCCAACCTGCAGGCCCGGGGGAGGGCCAGCCCCCTCGCCGGAGGATCGATCCAGCTGGTGTTCGAAGACCCGGCGCAGTGCCGCCATCCGGCACTCCATCAGTAGGGCATCCAACTCGGGGCAGGACCACCCGGCGCAAAGCTCGGCCACAGGGAGCCACGAATGACCCTCCGAGGGACCAGATTGACTGTCGGTCCTGACAGCCACACCGGCGTCCACACCCTTTCCGGTGGCCTGGCCAGCACCATCCTCGGGCACAATGCGCAGCCCGGCCTCCATGGCGCGCGATGCCAGGAAGCCCGCCGCCTCCTCGAGAGAGGGCAGTCCCAGCGCGGCACGGCGCTCAATGCGCCCGGGTCTCAATAGCGCTGGGTCAATGCACCAGGGCCGCGAAGAGGCCGCCATCACGAAGACCCCCTCCAGCCCTCCGTCCACTCCATCCAACTCGGTCAACAGGGCGTTCACCACCCGGTCGGTGATGTCGGCCCCGCCGCCCTCGCCGCCGCCGCCGCCGCCGCCGCCGCCGCTTGCCGCCCCACCACGCCTGGGGGCGATGGCCTCAAACTCATCGAAGAAGAGGATGCACGGTCGGCTGGCCCGGGCCCGGGCGAAAAGGGCGCGCACGCGCTGCTCCGACCCGCCAACATACTTATCCAACACCGATGATGGCCCGGGCACATGGACCACCGGCAAACGGGACATTCGAGCCGCCAACAGGCCGAGAGCCGTCTTCCCCGATCCTGAGGGACCAAATAACAGCACACCGGGCGAGCGCCTTCTGGTTGCCTCTTCGCCGAATAGATGGCTGTATCGGATGGGCCACTGCCGGGGCGGCGAGGGATGGGAAGGGTCCGGAAGAATGGAAGGGAGATTGTTTTTATCGAGGAACCGAGGGAGTCAGGACGGGGTCTGGCCGGGCAGAATGGAGCGGGACCGGGCGGGGCCACACGAGCCAGACGTCCGTGGCAACGATAGCTCCGCCGAAAGGGCGGCAGAAAGGACGGCTGGAAACACACCTCAATGGACTCTCGCAAGGCGTTGACCGCATCCGCCGACCCGATGAAGGACGACCAGTCGGCCAGGTCCCCTTTCCTTCGATCCTGGGCACCAGCCGCTGATGGGCCATCCGCGGTGGCGCGCCGGGCCACCGGCACAAAGTCCCCGAGGGCAGCGTCTACCAGGCGCTCGGCCACCGAAAGGCAGGGGCCCTTGTCGCGACGGGGCAAGCCGCAAATGGCAGCACGTTCGGGCTGCGCGCACTCGCACGGGACGCCAAGCGGAATGCCAGCCGCCAGCACCACTTGCTCAATGTCGAGACAGGAAAACCCCTCCGTCTGAAAGGCCGCCTCCTGGAACCAATCGCCAGCCAACGGCCCCGGAGATTGTGACTCATCTTCACCCTGGGAGACACATAGCCCGGCGGCCTGGAGGAGGAGCACACGTCGATCCTCGCGCCCGGGCGACATGCCGGCCACCTTCCGCGCGAACATCGCCGGCCCGCCGGCAATCGCATCACGCGAGAGTGCAGGCTCCACGGACCCGAGCCCGGCGCACGTTGCCAGGATGTGAATCCGGCCAGTTGGAGCGTCGGCCCGGGAAAGATCCCTTCGAGCGGTGCGCACCAACTCTTTGAGATACTCGCCGACGAGGCGCCCGTCGGAAGACGACAGGGGGACCCCCGGGTCATCAGCCTGCCCGGTGATCGGCAAGTTGGGAGGCGAAATCTGGACACACGGCGTCAGTCATACGAATGGAAATAGGAGGCAAACCACACAAGGGCATGCTCCACATGCAAGGGCAGGCATGTCTGCACAAAGAGGCAGTTACCTTCTCCAAGTTATCGAGAACCAAGAGAACATGCTTTCCATCCAGGGCCGCGGCCACGCAACGACTCATGGCACCAAATAGCTCGGCCCGCACACGCAGCGCTGCCGACAAGACTTCATGACCTGGCATCTCGCCATCATTGGATGTGGGCCCGGGTGCCTGGGGCAGAGGTGCAAGCGCCAGACTCCGGCAGTCTAGGAACTCTGTCGCACTGGAAGAGTCGCAAGTGAGTTGTACACATGTGTGCGTGCGTGTGTGTGCATGGAACGAGGGGGTTAGTCCGGTGCAGCCAGGTAGAGTCCCATGTCGCCAAATCACACGGACCACAACACATCTAGGCGACTGACCAACGCCTGTGCCCAGTGGCAGATGGCAGTCTTGCCATTTGGCCCGTCAATGCCTATGAGTGTGCCAGAAACATGAGGCCCATCGGACATCCCGAACGCCAGTGCCAGGTCTTGCACCACAGCCGCCCGCACCGGGTCCAGATGCTTGGTCAGCATGGTGTCAAATTTCGGCGGCGCCGCACGGACGGTTGCGGGCGCAGACTCGGCCGCCGCCGCCGCCTCGGGATCCGACTCCCCGCGAGCCGGGCCATCTGGCGGCGATACCACAAGCTCGGTATTTCCGGTCAGGCGCACAAAAGGGACGCCCTCGGGATCGCAGGAGACTATGCGCCCAGGCACCATGCTTGGAGTCAGCGCCCATGCCAATGTGCCACAGGCCAGCAGCCTAGAGCCTTGCGCTGCGTGCCAAGGCAGGAACGTACCGATCTGAAAGAAGGCCGCACCGCCGCCACGACCATGAACTGCCGGCACGGCCAGCAGCGCCTCCTCACCTGCCGAGGACAAAGTAACCACCGGTCCACACTCGACCAGCCGCTGACTGGCCAACTCGGCCGAATGATCCAATAGAGTCCAGTCGCCCGGAGTCAGGGCGCGCACATGGAGGCTGCGGGCCGCCACCGGCGTGGCCGATCCGCCGCCCTTGCTCGAGCCTGGGATCAGCAGCAGGGTCCCGGACGCACGCCATGGGCCGGGATCCTCCTCGGTGCCTGGCGGTCCTCCAAGACACCGGCCGAAATGCGCACCAACCGTGACCACGGCCGGCAAGGGGGATCTCTCGGGGCTTTCGGCCAGCGGGGCCACCAGCGACGCCAGGGCCGCCGACAGTAGGCCCATTGGCCAAGAACTGTTGCCGGTGGGATCCGAGCTGGGAGGTGCGGCAATCAGGCTGGCCTCCGCCTGTCGCCATTGCTCTTCCGCCCGTCGAACAACATGAGCCGAGGCCTCGCGTCCGCTCCAGGGGACAAAAGACACGCGGGGGGTGGACTGCCCGGCGTGGGCCGCGATCTCCAGGCGCAAGACCACCAGGGCCCCGACTCCGCCCTGAGGAAGAATGTCAACATCATGGGCCCATTCTCGCCTGGATGCCGGCTCCCCGGTTGCGCACCTTTCTTTGGAGGCCTTCAAGGGTTTCCACCCAGGAGGCAGGACAGTCGAAGTAGCTGTCGGCCGATTGCGAAGGAGCCACCAGACATGGCGTCCCGGTAGGGCGCTCACCGGCAAGCAACCCAGACAGGGAAGCCACTGGAGGGATGACCATCTGAGGGGGTGACCCGCTCAATGGGGACGATTGGGAGGATAAAAAGGGCGGAGGGCGAGGAAGAGAGCAAGTGCACCGGGCATAGGGAGGGGGGGAGTGAGACTGATTTCACTGCTGGTGTTGGTGTTGTTGCTGCTGCTGTTGGGGTCATTCTCGGGGCTTGAGGGCCCGGCCTGAAGAAGCGAGGTGGTGGTGATGCAGCCGGGAGACGGGGAAGGAGAAAAAAACAGCCTACCGGAGAAGGGCGTGAAAGCGGGGCGGACCCAGATCGCCAGAGACATGGCCGAGGGCAAGATGGCTGACAAAGAACAACAGACGGAAAAAGGACATCTGTTCGATCATGAGAAACCCGAGCGTTGGCAGCTGAAGCCAGAGCTTCGGCTGACCCCCCCCCTGAGCGTCCCGGGCAAGCGAAAAACAAGAACACAACAGTCGGGCTGTTGCTGCCGCGGTTGCTGCCTCTGCTGCTGCCGCTGCTGCTGCTGCACTGCTACCATAGGTGGTGGTGGTGGTGGTGGTGGTGGTGGTGCTGTGGCGGCTGCTGGTGCGACTGCTGGTGCGACTGCTGGTGCGACTGCTGGTGCGACTGCTGGTGGTATTGGTCCGCCCGAGGCAGTGCGAGGGGAATACACAGGATAAGAAGCGAGGGTACAGGGGAGAGGGGCAAAAAGACGGGGCCCGGGACCTTCGGCCGGGGGAGGGGAAAGGCCCGGGAAGGGGGCAGAGAGCAAGGTCACCCGCGCGACAGCATGCCATAGCACTTGTCGCACACGCGCACCGGCTCGGAAAAGCCCCTGTCCAGCAGGGGGAACTTTTTGCTGGAGCACGAACCGCAGAAAACACCGCCACACTTGCGACAATGGTGCTGGATGGGGCTGGTGTCAGATTTTGGGGGCGACGCGATGTGCACCGGCAGGCGGGAGGGATGGCAACAATCGGCAGGCATATGCCTGCACGTACCCGGCGGCGGATTTGCGTAAAGCGCTTCTTGCAAGCCATACACTCTTTGGCCTCGTGGTCCGGGACCCAGCCGTGCGCCACCCCGGCCAGGGTGTGCTTGGCACCGCACTTGACGTAACGGACCATCTTGTCGGCGGTCGACTCGACCAGCTGCGGGGCGCAAGTCAGAGCCAGCTGATGGCTGGTCATCATGGCGTTCAGGCCGTGCGTCGGCGGCAGGTGCGTGCCCCAGAAGAACAGCTGCCCGGCGTCTGAGACACAGCCACCCCACCGGCGGAGGGAAGGAGAGGGGGAGAGCAGGGTTGGTTGTGACATGCAGAAAAAGAAGAGCAGGTCAGAAGAGATGGACGAGGGGGAAGGAGAGAGAGAGAAAGGGAGGGCGAGAGATGGAAAGAGTGAAAGCGCACCGGTCACAGCAGCGGACTGACGCTCGCCAGCCGAGATGCATCGCAGTGCGGCCACCGTCGGGGCCGGGCTTTGCAGCGAAGCAGTTACAGCATTGACGCCGCCAGCCGCAGCCGGGAGCCAGGCCGCCGGGAAGGTCACCGGCTGGAAGGAAGCCACATAGTCCGGGCGGATGTCGAAGCCGAGACCCAGCTGGCCGGCCGCGCCAGCACCGCAGGAAAAGAGCACCGGCGAATGGGCACTAGCACCGGGCAGCGGCCGGAGCAACGTGTGATAATGCCCACAGGCCACCTCCACCGGCACATAGTCCTGCGTGTGGTATGCCCGCGGCTGGGACAGGTATGGCAGCATGGTCGGATCGATGGCGCACTGGCCGCTGCTGTTGTCGCCCCACATCACCAGGAAGCGTGCCTCCAGCGAGAGGACATCCTCCCCGGAGCAGATGGCCGCCACATGCCCGGCCCCGATGGACACCTGGTGCACACGAACGCGCTGGTGCTCCGTGCTCGGGGACCCGCCAGACCCCCCGCCATGGAGCTGCCCATGGGCGTCATCCGCCTCCCCGGCCCAGGGGGGCGAGATAAGATGCCCCGGCAGGTCCACCCGCACTGGGCGCCCATTGTACGCGGTCACACGCTGGCCATCCGCCGAAAAGACCGCCAGCCCGGCTCGGACAAAGGCCGCGGCCCCATGACCGAAGAGCCAGAGATCCCGCTCGGAGTCGATGGCCGCACAAATGCGCGGCCCGCCGACGATGCTGCGAATGGCCCGGCCACCGAACAGGTCCTGGGGAATGGCCCGTGGAGTCAGATACACCCGGGTGCGCCGCGAGTCCGGGGCCGCGCCGGTGGCAGCCGGACGCGGCGGCGCCGGTGTCGAGATCACCGAATGACCAATCAGGACCTCATCATCGCTGGAGGAAGAGTCGCCCTCGGACAGATCGCCGAAGTCCGCACCGTCATCCTCGCCATCGCCGTCGCTGTCGCCGTCACCGTCATCGGCCGTGGTGGCGGCCGGGGACATGGCCGCGGCTGGCTGGCCGCCCTCAGCCACCGGCTTCGCCGCACTGCAGATGGCCTCATTGACCGAGTCGGCGAATTCCTCATCCAGGTCGGCATCATCATCGTCATCGGTGCCGGCCGCTGCCGCCGCCACCGCCCCACTTCCAGCCGCCACCACGGTCGACAAGTCCAACCAGACGGCACCCCAAACGTACAGCCGTCCGGAGGTGGGGGAGAGGGCCGCGGCGAAGCGGTCGGACGCGGCCACCTGGCTGACATAGTAGCCGGCCAAACGGGCCACGGCCAGCGGTGACCAAAGGTCCCGGCCGACAATTTCATTGGGCCTCAGGCGGCGGATGCCCGCGCCCCAGGCAAACACGTCACCACCGTCGGCGATGGCGAAGGAGCAATCGCGACTGGCCGCCACCGCGGTGACATCGCGCCCAAGCAGGGCCTCCACCACGCGCGGGGTGAGCTCCACCAGGGGATCGGAATTGCCGGTCCGGCCGGTGGCCACCGGGCTGGCAATGCCCCCGTGCCCCAGGCGCCCGCCAGTGGCAATGCCCCAGGTGTACAAGTCCGATGCGGCGGAGCTCACCTCAAGCCGCTCGCGACCCTGGGCATCAATCACCATGGTGACGCCGGCGGCGCCATGCGGCGCGCGAGCCCGACCAGCTGGGCCCCCGGCCCCGAAGGCGCCATCCGGGCCATCGCTGGTCAATGTGGCGGCCACCTGCTCGGCCAGGGACGCAAGGCGCCCGGGATCGGATGCCGTCACCGACCGGGCGCCCCCGTCAACGAGCGCGCGCAGGCCGCACATCCAGATATCGAACTCGCGCTTGTCCTTACACACCACGTCCAGCGTTCGGCAAGATGGGTCGGTGGCCGCACCGCCCGGTGGCGGGACCACCAGCGAGAAGGACAGGTCCACAAATTCCGGGATCGGGTTCGACTGGAACACGCGTGTTGACTGGGCCCCGCGGATGAGAAGACGCACGTCGGCCAGGCGGACCGACGCGTCGTGCGAGGCCTTGCGTGGCGAAGTCCACGCCACGCGCGAAAGATCCGGAGTCAACTCGAAGTGGCGGAAGTGGGGCTTGCCCTGTGAGAGTGTGGGGGTGGGGGGGGGGGGGGG
>NW_009242973.1:2403902-2409299 GCF_000388065.1 Fonticula alba | reverse complement strand
GGGGGGGGGGGGGGGGGGGGGCGGACCCAGAAGCCAGCTTTGGCGCGTGGCTGGCGCCGATTTAAGAGAATCCAGGTGCCCACTTACCAACAAGGGCCCCATAGCTCAGTTGGTTAGAGCGTCGTGCTAATAACGCGAAGGTCGTCAGTTCGATCCTGGCTGGGGCCACATTGCTTTTTTACTCGCGCCACTCCCCGGTTGTCCGAGGATCTGTCCTGTTGTGCGCGTCTTCACATTGGTGTGCGACCTGGCCCTCCCGCCTGCCCCCCCCCCGTCCTTCGGGCGCCTGACCGGGAGAGAAGCATCCCTCGTTTTCGACCAGGAGCGTCGGGCCGCTGAAAAGGACGAAAAATGTTATTTCTACCCATTTCTCTTTCTCCCCCTTGTGTCCGAATGATGTAGATGGTTATCATATCTGTCTAACACACAGAATGTCCCAGGTTCGAGTCCTGGTTCGGACAGTCTTCATTTTTGCCCGGCCTCCTTCCAGGGCAACGGCGTCGGATGCTCTCTTCCCCCAGAGGGGGGGACGCGAACCCGACGCGTCTAGAGTGTGGGCCTCAGCCGAGAGAGGACCATATCTCCCGGAGGGGGAGGCGCGCCCGGGAGGGGACCGCTCGACCGCGGTCCCCTGTGGCATGAGATGGTCGAGACGGACAGACCGGAATCCCAGCATTTGGAAGCCATCGCGCCCGGTCCCGCCCAGAGACAGGTGCTGCCTCCCCCAAAAAGTGGCCATCCCCTGTGGAAACCTCGCGAGAGGTCACACGCCGGGGGCGCAGCCCCTGGAGGAGCCTGAGGCGCGCGCCAAGCACAGAGCCCCCTGTACCGGCCTCCTGCCTGAGACACAGGAGGTCTTCTCCCGGGCGGGGTACCGCTCGCTGTCGTCCAAGCGGGGCGCTGTGCCAGGGCGGGGACAAGACACCGAGAGGTGGTGCCCCGGCTGGTGGGGGGGGCGGGGAGGATCCTGCTGCCCTGAGGCCGCTGGGCGCGAGTTTCCTTTTTTTTTCTTTTTTTTTTTCGAAGCAACGCCGCCACACCGGCCGGAAGGGAACTCGGCGACGCGGCGCGGGCTATCAAGCCCCCCAGGTCTGCCTCCATTCGC
Organism: Fonticula alba; assembly: GCF_000388065.1. Classification (NCBI taxonomy): domain Eukaryota; order Rotosphaerida; family Fonticulaceae; genus Fonticula; species Fonticula alba. The sequence continues at coordinate 2,408,194 of NW_009242973.1, read as the reverse complement.
CACCTCCTCCAAGGCGCGATAGCCACGAACGAGGGCGGGCGCATTGACAGAATGTCGGAAATATGCTTGGGTTAAGCACCGGCAGTTGCCACATCCGATGGCACTATCGCTACTTCGCCCCAGGCGTCTCTCGCCCTGCTACCGGACGAGGAGCTACCGTTGGCCGCGCCGGATCGCCTGTCTCCGGGTTTGGGCTAACGGCTCAAGGCCCGGCCGGGGCTCCGCTCTCCCCGCCACACAGCCAGGCAGGGCAGTAGCTCCCCAAACACCGACACCCCCTCACTGCCAACGTCCGAAACATGGGCCGCCTCTCGCTCCTTTTCCCTCGGATGCCGGTGGCAGCCAAATAGAGGGGAGTAGGCACCCAAAACACACACGCGCACACACACACACACACACACACACACACACACAGACACACGAACGAGAAGAAGAGCTCCGCGCCTCTGCGGGCAATTGTGCCCCGCCGTGATGACGGCACCCTTCCATGTGCGCGATGCCTACGTGCGCCGCCCGCCCGTTCTCCCCCCCCCCCATACGAGGGCCTCTTTCAAGGGCACCCAGGATGGTGAGCTCGCCAGCGGCCGGGACCCAACCCGGCGCTCGTGGTGGCCAGGCGCCGTGGCTCTTGGGTGCGTTCCTCGACAGCTCGGCGCCCGTTGGTCAGGGCTGATCGCGGCGGGGCGCGGGGGCGCCGAGCGAGGTGACGCCTCCCGCACCACCCCAGCTCATGTGTGTCGGCCGGGTCCAGAGAGACACCCTCGGACAACTGCGGCACCCCGGGCCGAAGGAGCCCCCTCTGTCTGAAGGCAGAAAAGCAGGCCGGGCTCTTCTCCTGCCCCTGCTGGCAACCGAGGAGCAGCTCACACAGGGAAACGGCGGTGCTCAACAATGCTGCCCCACCCCCCACCCCCCCCCGCCCCCTGTGCGTGCATATGATATGTGGGCGCAGAAAAAAGAACATGGAGGACGGAGGGCACACGCGCGGCGCGGGGGAAGAAAGGGGAACCACAAGGGGGAGAGGAGGACATGATTTGGAGAGAATGGTTTGTTGTGTGCGGGAGAGGGAAGGGGGGAGAAGAGAGGAAAGAGGGGAGAAGAGAGTCACATTGTGCATGACACGACAAGGGAAAGGGGGATGCCCCCGAGGAGCCGCGCGCCCTCCCCCCACCACCATCACACGCCTGACGTGAGAGGGGGAGAAGGAGGAACACCCCCGGCGGGTGAGGCCGAGAGAGCGCAAAATACGCGCGCGCAGCGAGGAGGGGGAGGAGGGAACCAACCGGAGCCGCCGCCCCGGACACATCCGCCGCGCCGCCGTCGCCGTAGGGGAAACAACAACAACGACAAGCGCGATCCCCCCCTCCGCTCTCTTCCATTGAGAGAAGGGCACGCGCGCGTGCGCACACGCGCACACTAAAAGGACACGCATGCACGCGCACACCCAATCACCCCCTGCTCACACATGCTGCACCGCACGCGCGCGCGCGCACTCACAGAAATCAGTCCCTCTCGCCTCTATCGGGAAAAAAAGGAGCGAGGAGAAACCGATTTAAGCCTGCTGGGGAGCGGCAGCGGGGGCACGGGGAGCAGAGCGGAAGCTGGAGCGCTCGGGACCGGCGAAGCGGCTGCTGCGGAAGCCACCCTCGGCGCCACCGGGACCACGGCGAGCGGGGCCACGGCGGTCGTTCTGGGGAGCGATCGGGGTGGGGACGGCCTTGACCTTGAGGGTCTCAGGGATGACCTTCTCGGGGAGACCGAGAACACCGCGCAGGTACTCGATGCCCTGGTCGGTCAGGACGTAGTAGTGGAAGTTCCAGTTGTACTGGTGGGTGACATGGCCCTGAGAAGTGAGGGACTGGCAGACCTTGATGACGGCGAGGTTGCTGACATCGGCGATGTACTTGTGCTTCTCGGCGTTGGTGTTCTTGTGGGCGACAATGACACCCTCTGTGGGAGGAGAGGCAGCGGAAAGGGGGAGGGGGAAGGGAGGGACAGCGCGCGCGACAGGGGGGGGGAACGACGAAGGGGGTCAGATGGCCTGCCGAGGGCGATAGATTCCCCTGGCCGGAGGAGGCGCGCGCGTGCGCACGAAGGGCAGAGACAATGTCACAAGGGAGAAAGCAACCGCATATGCGTACCGCTGAAGAGGGTGGACAGAATGGTCTTGCGGTGGTCCTTAGAGATGTGCATCGTGACTGGGGGGAGGAGGAGGAGGAGGAGGAGGAGAAGGAGGAGACGGGAGTGCCGGGAGGGGGGGTGAGTGGGTGAAAATGCTTGAGAGGGGGGAGGGAGAAGCACAAAGGGAGGAGGAGGAAAAGCCGACGCAATGGGCCCAGGCCGCGGGCCCTCATATGGAGAAGGGCCAGACGCGATGTCTGCGGGCCCCCCTCCCTCCGCCAAGATGGCCCCCGCCTCTCGCATGCGCAGGGGGGGAAACGCCACGTCCCGCCATCGGATGCACTTTTCCGCGGGTGAATCCGATTTTTGGCGATACTTACCCCCTTGGCGGGGGGGGGATATGCACTAATCCATGAACGCGTGCGCGCGCACACGCGCACACACCCACACGACGCCGGGCGACAGCCGGCGCGCGGCCTCTCGATCCAGCAGGAGGGCGGGCAGAAGTGGGTGTGCACGGGCGTATGCGCAGACACACCCAAGCATGTGCGTGTGCATGGCGCCGAGCACGGCACCAAAAGGGCAGCGTTTCCCCCCTGGCAGCAAGGGACAACGAGAGACGGGTCGGAAGGGGGGCGCGCGCGCGATCCCCCCACGGCGGGGTGCACGGGCGTGACGATGGGCGGCGGCAGGGCAGGCAGGGCGGCGGGAGGAGGGGGCAAGAATGCGACAGGAAGAAGGGGGGGGAGGAGGAGGAGGAGGAGGAGAGGGAGAGGTACCGAGACTCAGAAGTGTGTATGTTAACAACAAAATACATTACTTGAGCCAAGAGGTCTCCAATCGTGGAAATGGCCATAGGGCAGGACCAGAAAAACGTCCATTTCCGGGCTCGTCCCTGCCGGCCGCCCGTGGCAGGGGGGGGGGGGGGGAAAAAAAAGAGGGGGGAGAGGACACCACCAGAGGGACCCAGTGTGGGCAGAGGCGCCCCGCGCCCACTCCCCCCGGCCCGCGTCTGTCCCCCCCCTCCCCCCGCCCCCCCCCCGCCCCCCGCCCCACACACCCCCCACCCCCCACCCCACCCCGCTCGGCTGCTGTGGAGACCCAGTGGTCGGCGGACAGCGGGGCGCGCGCAGCCGTGGGGGGTCGCGGGGGTCGGGGGGGGGGAAGAGGGAGAAGCAACCAGCAGCCCTGACTCGCAACGAAGCCCACACAACAGAGGGCCCTTGTTCGGGAGGCCGCCACCAGCAGCAGCCCCCCGGACTTGGGCGAGGCGTGAGTCCCTGTTTGTTGCGCTCTGGCCCCCTCTCGCCCCCCCCCCAACCATCAATCCGCCCCCTGTCCGGGGCCGCCACGCCGCAGTTGCCCCTCCTCGCCCCCCCCCCGCGTCGCAGCAGCCCTGCCGTGTCTACGCTCTGTACACCACCGGCCGAGCCCTGGAACCAAATCAATCGATGTCCCACCCTAGCGGGCCGGAAGCGAGGGTGCTCCGCGCCAATGAGTACCAACAGACACACCGGGCCGGAGGAGAGAGGGCACACTTGTGTGCGCGTGCACGCACACGCACACATGCATCAGTCACCATGGACAGACCCTCCTGACTGGGGGACTTCTCTCCCTGGCAATCCTCGGGCCCACTCTCCAGACCCACTTCGGCTGTGTGTGGGGGTATTTTTTCTTTTTTGAGATGATGGGCCGCGCAATGAGGGCCAACCGCATGCAGGTCTGGAGACCCATCCTCGTTTCCGCACCCCGGGGTCTCATGGAGAACATACATCCATTTAAAGTCCCGATTTTGCTCGCACAGCAGGCCTTAGTGCCAGCCGGTCCGCGCGAAGCGTCGGCAGCAAGTCTCTTCGGGCCGCAAAAGACACATGATTGTTCAAATACACCCCATGACACTGGTGAGAATGATTCATCGCATGATCTTCGACCCGGCCCGTGGGGTGGTCGACGCCTGGGCGCTCCCTCTGGCGCACCAGCAGCGTGGGGCTTCTACAGTGGCTACGCCTGTGCCCAATTTTCGATGTCTCTGCGGAGGTGCCTCGGGGGCCACCGCCGGCCCCGGGCCGCGGCGACACAGGGAGCTGGATCCTTGTCGCCGTGAACCCCGCGGCCCGCAGCCTCGTTGTTTCCGAGCCCTGGGCAAGGTCAGCCGGAAGAGGAGGCCCCCC
>NW_009242973.1:2400824-2403852 GCF_000388065.1 Fonticula alba | reverse complement strand
CCCCCCTGCGATGCCGACATAGGCCCTTCTGAACAGAGGGCGCGCGGCATACCCAAGGCACACACATTCCCTTGGTCCGGCCTTCGCTCGCGGGGCTGATCCTCGCCACCACCGGCAGCCATTCGGCTAATGGACCAGACACCCTCAGCCGATAGCCGATCCCATGCACTAGCTGCATCCACGGGGACTTCGTGCGACGAGGGGGCGGAGGCCTACGCACGAGGGCCAGATCCCAATGTTCTCCAGATCGCCCCCCTGGGTCCAGCCGATCACCGAAGGGCCTGCCGTCCGGGCTCCCGCCAGCCGCTCTCCAGTTGTACAAAGGGCGAAGGGAGGAACGGTCCCGAGGGAGATGCCCCCCCCCCCCCCCGTACCTCAGAGCTGTGTTTCAGGCAAATTGCCCCGAGAGGAGAATCGCAGGGGGAGGCCATGCCACTCGGCAAAGCAGTCACACCCACACCCGCCTGGTCGCTGTGTAACACTCTCCCTCTCCCACACACATACGCACACATACGCACGGGTGCGTTTTGTCTGCTTTTTTCGAGTGATGTATTTTCTGGTATTTTATCTGAGAACTCGCCGCCGGCAGGGGGCAAATCAAAAGAGGAGGACGCAACGCGCACGCGGTAAGGGGGAGGTGTGGAGGGAGATAGCGGAGAAGGAGGAGGGGGGAGGGGGGGGGGGGGGAAATCTAGACACCATATGGTGCTATTGCCAGATCCAGTGAGGTAGCAAAAGGGAACATGGGGGGAGAGGGGGGGGGGGGAGACGCCGCGCACGAATTCCGGCCTTGGTGGGGGGGGGGTCAACAGGAAGTAGTGGCTACGCTGCACGTAAGACATCATATACGCGTACGTGCGCGCGCGCGCGGCCATACTCATGTTGTGCGACTCCACAAAAACGCGAATGCACACACATGTCCGCCACACCCGGGGGGGGGAAGGGGAAAAGGGGAGGGGGAGGGGACACCAGGCATCGCGCGCCTGGGGGCTGTTCTCCCGCCCGGGGGAGGACAAGGATCGAGGATGCGGCACACATCGCCGCCGTAGGAGCCTGTCGGTATCTGAAAAGAGAGGGGAGGAGGGAGGGGTGGTAGATGGGGGCGGAGGGGTGACACATAGGATGGTGCCTCCGCGCACGCGCCACGCGCCCGCACGCGTCGCCGAGAAGGTCACTCCATCGATTGGGGGAGGGGGGAGGGGAGGTGCAGTGACAGGCGGGGAGAGGGGGGGAGGAGATGGGGAGGAGGGCCGGTGCACACAGACACAGCCGAGGGACATTGTCGACCACGCTGGTCCGCACGCACACACACACGCACGCACATACCCCACATTTCCTGGAAAGGACTCCCTTTTCCCCCGCCTCAACACACGCACACACACGGACATACACAACACGGCCTGCGGCCCTGTCGACACGCTCACATTTCCCCACTTACATGATGATCGACGGCTCATACACGTTGTCGGAAATGGTCTTGTGCGGCAGGACCCGGGCTCCGTTGACGAAGACCTCCTCGGACACCTGGACATCCAGGCCCAGGACGGTCACCTGGTCCAGACGAGCCCAGCGACCGACACGGCTCTGCCAGCCAACAATCGACTTGGCCACACGGGCATGGGCCTGCACATGGGCATGGTCCAGGAGGGCCGAGTCGCGAATGCGCGCCCCGGACTCGATACGGGCATTCGGCCCGACGGTGACATTCGGCCCGAGCAGGCAATCCGGGGCCACGGTGGCCGTCGGGTGGATGAGCACATTGCCGACAATGTGCGGGCCGGTTGCCAGGCTGGCCGGCTCCGTGTCACGCATATGCGCCAGGTGCAGGCCGATGCCACTCAGGTAGTCCGCCGGCTGGCCGACATCCATCCAGTAGCCCTCGAGGTCCATGCAGCAGAGCTGGTTGTCGCTGGCCATGGAGGGGAAAATCTCCTTCTCAATGCTGGTGGGCCGGAGCTCGATCCGGTCCAGCACCGAGATATCCAGGATGTAAATGCCGGCATTGATGCGGTTGCTCACGAAGTCGGAGGGCTTCTCCACGAAGCGCTCCACCAGGGTCGGCTCGTGCGGGTGCGCCACCACCACACCATACTTGGACGGGTCCTCGACTCGGGTGACGGCGATCGTCCCGGCGCGGCCGTGCTGGCGATGGAACTCGGCCATCTGCGACAGGGGGAAGGGGCAAATGATGTCGGAATTCAGGACGAAGAAGGGGGACGGGTCCTTCAGAAGGAGGTCGCGCGCGAGGGCAAGAGGGCCGGCTGCATGGTTTGCCAGAGAGGTCTCCCGGGTCAGTGTGTGTGCATATGTGTGTGTGTGTGTGTGTGTATGTGTGCATGTAGTGTCGAGATGCCGACGCGTGGGGCATATGGGTGAGATCTACGCACCGGTACCGAGGGGCTCCTGCTCGACGCTGAAGTGGATCTTGATGTTGTACTGTTGTTTTCCCCCCGTTTGTGTGTGTGTGTGTGTGTGCGGATGTGTGATCGGGGTAAGTTCAGATGCCATGGAGTGGAGGGGGAGTGGGTGTGTGTGTGTGAGAGGGGAAGGATCGCGTACCTTCTTCTCGAACTTCTCCAGCTCAGCCATCATGATGTCCGGGCGGTAGTTGACTGCGAGGATGACATCGGTGACACCCGCCTGTGTGTATGCGTGTGTGGTTTGTGTACGGCGTGTGCGGCGGTGTCCCAGGTGGTACGGGTGTCAGTGGGTGAATGTGCTTCGTAATACTATCGAGAGGGGGGACAGGCAGGCGAGATGGGCGAACCTTGGCCAGCGCATCGATCTGGATCTCAATCATCGGCCGGTTGGAGAAAGGCACAAGCGGCTTCGGCAGCGTCAGGGTAAGGGGGCGGAGGCGAGTGCCAAAACCTGGGCACCGGGAGGGGGAAAGGGCCAATGGTTAGCAGGTGGCAGAGGGGACTGGTGGTCAATGCGGAAGCAGGGGGCCGAAAGCCGACGCACCACCGACGAGGATGAGAGCCTTCATGTTGACCCTATGGTGTTAAGCATTGCGGGAGGGGGGGGG
>NW_009242973.1:2399339-2400454 GCF_000388065.1 Fonticula alba | reverse complement strand
ACCCGGCTCCACCCCCGGCCCGCCCCTCGCTCCCGGAGGGACTCGGCCGCCCGCGCCGGCCAGAGATGGGCGATGGGAGTTTGTCCTCGTGTCCCGCGCCCTCGGGCCCGTTCGCCGGGAAGGTGGGTGCTTCATGCCGCCGGGCACGATCTCTTCCCCATGCCCCAACCGGGGAGCGGCCGAGCTTCTCTCGGCCTCCGTCTCCCGGCCAGTCATTGAAGATCTTGGGCCGGGGGAGGGGGTGTGGCACACGAGCGTGTACGCGCGCCGCAAGACTTCTTCCGAGTATCCGCCGCAATAATAATAACAGATAGCGGGCGTGCCCACCTGCCTAATGTGTGGCCACACAAACACACCTGTCGGGGCCAGGCGGAGGGGGTGGGTGAGTCCCCCTTGGTCGCCGCCAGACCTCGAGGCGGGGTGCGTGTGTGCGTGTGCCAACAGGCACGCGCGCCCGGTACCTCACAACGATCTGCCCGCGCGGAGACCACAACCGACCGGGGCACCCCGCCCCCCTCTTGGACGTCGATCGCCCAGGTCACTTGGGCCTCTTAACATGCGGGGCTGCATTTGCAGCCCCCCCCTTAGCAGAGAGCGGTGTGGGAGGGGGCAGTGACGCACTTGCTGGGCACGCTGATGTGTATGGTGTCTGCGGGGGGGGGGCGGGTTGCCGCGCGAGGTAAGTTCCCGGGGAGCGGCACTGGAGCCCCCATTTTCCGGGGGGGGGGGGGGGGGGGGGGCCCCCCCGGGGCCCCCCACCAGGGGGAAAAGGGGGGGGGCCGGGGGGTTGCCTAAACCCCCGCCCGGGGGGGGGGGGGGGCCCCGGGGCCCCCCCCCCCCCCCCCGCGCTCCCCCCCCGCGGGGGGGGGGGGCCCCGCACGGGCCCAGACTCAAGGGGAAAAGGGGGAGCGCCGGCAGTTGCCTTAACCTCCGCACCTGGTGGCTGGGTGTGCCCTCGGCCCCCCCCCCCCCCCTCGAGGACTCCCCGTCCGGGGGCAGGGGCGCCCTTGCCGGTTCTGTCCAGTTCTGGCCGGCAGCGGGGGCAACAGCGAGAGGCGACAGTGCGGGTGCCGGTGCGAGCGTCCGTGCCCGAGGGAGCGTGTGTATGTGTGTGC
>NW_009242973.1:2396901-2397478 GCF_000388065.1 Fonticula alba | reverse complement strand
CCGTGGCGAACCTAGGAGGGCAATGCATCCTCGGCGGCCCCCCCCCCCAGCTAACGGGCTGTATTTGCATGGAAAGAGATCCATTTCCATACCCCCCCTCCCTGACAAGGCACTGTGGCGCTTGATCCCCCACCCGGCCGGTCGGGAGGACAACGTTCCGAAGAAGCATTCCGCCCTCGGGCGAAGAATCCCCAGCGTGGGAAGCTAAGGCGTGGGGTCTCTGCCGATGGCCGGGTTATTTGGCGATCTTTAGGGCGCATGGCCCGTGATCGTCTCGGCACATGACCCCATGCGTGATACCCCCGACGGGCCGATCCGCCGGCAGTCCAATTCGTTGGTGTGTGTGTATGTGAGGGGTCTGTTTTTTTCGGCTTCCGACGTCGGCTGAGCCCCTGTCTGGTGTTTGCCTGCCAGGAGGAGGTGCTGTTGAGAAGGGATATGACGACGCCCCCGTTTCTCGCGGCCAGAGGGATATCTCCCCGGCGCTTCCCCGCTGTTGGTGGGTATCTCTCTTGGGTGGTCCCGTCGGTTGTTGGCCCGCGGCTGGTGGGCCGGAGCTCGATCCGGTCCAGCACCG
>NW_009242973.1:2392008-2396730 GCF_000388065.1 Fonticula alba | reverse complement strand
CCCCTTTCCTCCCTCCCCTCCCCTGCCGCTATGCGTATTTCGCCGCAGCGGCCCGTGCGCCCCCGCCGGCGACCCTCGGCCACCCGGCCCCCTCTGGTCGCGTTGCTGGTTGCCCTGCTCCTTTGTTTGTCACTGATCGGTGTGGTCTTGGCACACAATGGGCACCACCATCATCACCATCATGACGGGCATACCTGTTCTCATGGTCATCATCATCATCACCACCACCACCATGGCCATGATCATGGTCACCACCACCACCACCATGACCACCACCACGACCACGGGCATAAGCATGTCACTCCTCCTTCAGCCACCACGGCTGACAAGGTCGCCGATCACACGCACTCCCATGCCAATGTCCTGCCCGTCTCCAACTCCTTTGGCGTGGAGGTGCTGAACATGCTCAACGATCTGACCTGGGTGCCGATTTTCGGCGGCCGTGCCTCGATCCCGGCCTTCTGCTGCTCGCCGCTGGCCAACGCCCTGGTGGCCATTGCCATTGTGTCCATCTTCCCCCACACCATCCTGCAGTTCATCCCCTTCGATACCAGCGTCCCGAAGGAGGTTGACGGGTCGGAGGCCCCGCCGGCCTCACGCTGGCTGCGCCTGCTGCTGGGCTTTGCCATTGGTGGTCTCATGGGTGATGTCTTCCTGCACTTGCTCCCTCATGCCTTTGTGCGTCAATCCTTCGTGCTGCACCGCGCCGATGCATCCTCCCTGCCCCTTCGCCCCTCCTCTAACGACGTGGCCTCCCTTCTTTCGCCCTCGGCACCCGGATTCCCCTCCCATCCTCCTCTCTCTCCCCCCCCCCCTACACACGTACATCCATGCACCGCTGCAGGCTCCCCACTCCCACGGTGACCACGGTGACCACGGCCACTCGCATTCTCATGGCGGCCACGGCCACTCGCACTCGCACTCTCATGGTGACCATGGTGCTGAGGACCCCCACCAGCAGGGTCTTGCGGTGGGTTTGGCCTTGCTGGCTGGTATTGTGGTTTTCTTCCTGATTGAGAAGATCATGCGCATTTCCAGCGGCGGCCACGGCCACTCGCACTCGCACTCGCACTCGCACAGCACCGAGGGCAAGAACTCGACCAAGAGTACCGCCAAGGATGCCCCCGCGAATGCCAAGACTCCCAAGGACGACAAGGCCACCGCCGACAGCAAGAACACCTCTCTGGCTCCTGCCGAGCCTTCGGCCAGTCTGCAGTCCCTGCGCATTGCAAGCCTCCTGAACCTTGCGGCCGACCTGGCGCACAATACCACCGATGGTCTGGCCCTGTATGCGGCCTTCCACCGGGGCGGCCCGGCCCTTGGGATCACCACCACCCTGGCCGTCCTGGCACATGAGTTGCCCCATGAGATCGGCGATGTGGCGGTCCTTGTGCGTGCCGGTCGGACTCGTGCTCAGGCCATGCGCATGCAGGCCTGCACGGCCATCGGTGCCTTTGGCGGTGTTTTCCTGGGCTGGATGATTGAGAACTGGGGCCTGGGTGGCGGTCAGTCCCTTGGCTCCGGTGGCTGGGTCATGCCCTTCACCGCTGGCGGCTTCGTTTACGTGGCCATGGGTGCGTTCTGCAGGCCAATTGCCCTTCATCCCTGCTGCCTTCCTCCGACGCATAGACCCGCCTCCGGGGCATCTCCTTCATGTTGCCTTTTGTTGACACATGTACACATGTACTCTCCCTCTCTCTCCCTCTCTCTCTCTCTCTCTCTCACACACACACACACACACCCACGCACACGACTGGCAGTTGGTATCCTGCCCACCCTCTTCGAGGACTTCGAGCACCCGGCCGGCAGGTCGACCGCCGGCAAGAACATCGCCCGCCTAATGCAGGCCCTCGGTGAGGTGGCTTTCATTGGCCTCGGTGTCGCGGCCATGTATGCCGTCGCCCTGACCGAGTAGGGGGGCCGTCTGTTCCTGCCCTCTTAGCGCGAGGCACCGGCGCTCAAGTTCCCCCACAGCCATGTGTGCGCACGCGCGCGCGAGAGGGAGGCCTTCCTGGTGTGGCAGGCCCTGGTCCCTTCCATGTAGACACAACATATCCACTCCCTCCTCCTGTCTTCTGCTGCGTGCATGCTCTCCCATCTCCTCGTGCCTGGTCATCTGGTGGCAGCGATTCTAAGTGTGAAGAATGTGTATTTGGGCGCGAGGGAGGAAGGACAAAAGAGGCACCGGGAAAAAACAACAACAAAAGAGGTGGTGGCTGAAGGAGCGAGGGCAAAAGGGCAGCGCATGTGACATCCATCCATCCGCATATATATGTATGTATATATATATATATGGATGGGACAGGCGCATGGTGGGAGGAGGGGGGGGGGGGGAGCAGACAAGGACATTTGCCGGGCGCGATGATGGTCGGAGGAACTGGTCCGAGTCGCTGCCGCACCTGTCCGCGCGCGCACGCGCGCGCGCGGGCATCACCGGCTTCCATCATTTGCGCGTCGTCACCCATTGGGATGGAAAATTCAAGGACATTTCCCCTCTAAAATGAGAGAGAGAGAGGACAGGAAGGAGGTGCCTATCGGGAAAACGGAAGAGAGCGGAGCAGACCTCCAGCCAGCAGTGTCAAGGACAAAAAAGGAGAACGCAGGGGGGAAGACAGGAGGATCGCAAAGCTGGACAGAACATTGCCAGCCTTGCTTCCGCCTCCGCCCCTCCTCTCCAGGGGGAAGGGTGAGGCAGGAAATGGGGGAAGCAAAGGAGGAGGGGGGGGGATGGCATGCCCGTCATCAGCCACTGTGGAGCTAATCATCATCCTCGGAGGCGGAGGAAGAGGAGACCGAAGAGGAGACTGAAGAGGAAGACCCCGAGCCGGAAGACTCGTGGCTCTGATGAATGGGCAGATGCTGCGAGGAGGCCGTGGCAAAGACCCCGATAGTGGCCGGCGTGGTGGCCGACCGCATCAACATCGCCTGACGAAGGGCGCTGATGTCCACCATGACGTCGCCCTCATCGTCTTCGCCGAAGGAAAGGGGCTCAGACTCGGCATCCAGGAGGGTCGGCTGCAGGTCCGTCACTGGGTGCTCCCCACGTCCCGGCTCCACATCCTCCGACGGTCCAGACAGGGGTGACGAAAGGCCGGCCTCGCCGCCGGTGCGCCGGCGGAGCAGCGACGAGCTGCGCGACGGCGAGGGCAGGAGAACCACCTCGGCCAGGCCGGCCGGAAGCACTTGGGTCTGAGCCTGCTGATCTGGCGAGGCGCCGGCCCCCCCTGTGGACAGACTGGGGCTATGGCCACTCGGGCCAGATAGTGACGGCCGGGGGGAAAGTCCAACTCCGCGATTGAGGATGAAGCTCTGCGGGCTGGGTAGCCCGCCCCCGGCGCCGGTCGGCGTCAAGGGCCCGGTCCGCGAGTGCGAGCGGAGGATCAGTTCCGGGAGGGTGGGCGACGCGCCAGAGCCGGGACCCTCGCCATCGGTCAGGATCTCATCATGGCGGCTGCTCAGCTCTCCCGGCCCCTGCTCCTCCTCCGCCTCGTCGGCATCATCATCATCATCATCATCATCATCATCTTCGCTGGTATACATGCCAGCTGCCACCTTGAGCGCCTCCATGCTCGGGCTGGTCGGGGTCGCCGTGCCGAGCGTGCTGCTCCGGCTGCCGAGCTGCTGCTTCTTGCTCAGGACCAGACGGTCGCTCGAGTGCGACTTGAGCGGCGGGGTGTACGGCAGCGAGGAGGTCGAATCATGGCCCAGATCATCGGTGGTCGAGGAGGAGGAGGAGGCGGAAGAGGAGGCCTCCTGGAGGGAGTCAGCACTGTCCCCGGATGGCGGGGCGTCCTTCTCCTCGTGCGCAGGGTCGCCGGCCACGGCAGGAGGGGGACGAGCCTCCGTGCCGGTGGCAGATGACTCTTTCTCCTTGGTGGCATCGGAGGCCGGGGCCGCGCCCCGGATCATCGGGTTGGCGAAGCCCTCCGACGCGGCGAGGCTGGTGACCGAGCCGATGGCCGCGCCGGACGCCCGGCGCAGGGCAGTCGTCGACACGGCGGCCGCGGCGGACACCCGTGCATATTCCTCCAGCAAGTTCAGCTGGTCGACCTCCTGGTAGAAGCGCACGCCGGTCGTGGTCATGGCCCAAGTCCGGACCAGATTGCTCAGCTGGAAGGTGGCATCAGCATATGCCTGATCGAAGATGTCGGCCGGCACATCGACCACCTCGGTCTGGGTGCCGCGCCGGCGCGAGGGCCCCCCGAGCAGCGAGCTCCCGCCAACAAGCGATTGCCGACCGGCCGGGGCCCCGGCCACCGTGGCCATGGTCGCCCCACGTGGAAGGGACAAGGTCGAGTGGCCGCCGCTGGTGGAGGCCACACCGGTGCCCATGGTTGTCCCACGCGGCAGGGACATGTGGTTGGTGGAAGGAGACCCACTGATGGCCACCACCGGGTGCATCTCCGCCGGCTCGTCGAAGAAATTCGGCGAAGCCGACTGCCCGCCGGAGGTGTTGCCGGAGCCCACCGAATCCAGGGAGGTGTTGGAGTCGGTCTTGCTGGCGCCGGAAGAGCGCCGGCCCGTGCGACTGCCAAACAGCCCACCGGCCTCGGCGCCCTTGCTCACGACATTCCCGAACCCGGCACGCTCGATGATGGTGAAGCGTGTCTTGTCATCGAGGTTGAGCTCATACGGCGATCCCGGCAGGATGAAGAGGTCCACGACGGCAGTGACTTCTGCAAAGCGTCGAGCCTATGCACAGAGGAGCACCGGGGGGGGGGG
>NW_009242973.1:2388356-2391845 GCF_000388065.1 Fonticula alba | reverse complement strand
GGGGGGGGACAGGCATCCATGTTAGTCGAGTGCGACGAGGGGAGGGGGCGAGAGAGTCGGCACAGAAGGAGCTGAAGAGAGAGAGAGAGAGAAGGAGCAAGTGGCCGGAATCCCACTGCAGCCGAGCCCCGGTCACGCACCGGGTCCAGGGCCGCCAGGCCGCGGAGGTACTTCGGCCGGTCACTCTTGTCGCGGATTTGGGCCGAGAAGGCTTGTAGCTTCTCCATGTGGCGGACGAAGGACAGGATTTCCGCACACCAGGACCGCATGCAGAAGTGCTGGAAATCCTGCAGGTGGGTTTTGGAGGCGGTGGCCACCAGGAAGCGGTAGCTGTAGCGCATCTGTCGAAGCTGGGCCTTCGGCACCTTGGGAGCCACATCCAGGCCGCTGCCACGGCGGGTGGACTTCGGCCGGGGCTTCAGCGGGCTAGCCGAGCCGCCCTCGGCAGGGGTGGCCGAGGCGCCCAGCTCGCGAAGCTCCATCGCCCCGGGGTCCGTGGCGGAGGTGATGTCGCCGGTGTCGCCGGTGTCGGACATGGTATCGCGGAAGCTGCCACTGGACAGCGGGTTTTCGCCATCACTGCCGCCTGAGCTGTTGGAAAGCCGCGACTGGATGAACTGGTCGATCTCCTCGCGGGTGAGATTAATGCGGCTGTGTGTATATGTGCGCGTGCGAGGGAGGGTGAGAGGAGGGTGAGGGTGAGAAGAGGGCTCGGAAAGATGTGCGAGACAGGGACCTCCGGAGCTGGAGGAGAGACGGACACGCCGAGAAGGAACATGGCCAGGCGGAGAGGGGTGGGGAGGGGGGGGGGGAGGAAGGAGCCCAAAGGCGTACGTCATATGGCGGTAGAAGGGTCGGAAGGACAGGAACACCGGGAAGAAGGAGACAATCAGGTTGTTTGCGCTGATGGCGGCCGCAACCAGGATCACCGGTGACATGAAATGCCCGAGGCGAGCGGCGATCCAGGCAATGATGAATAGCGAGGAGAGGCCCAGGATAACCTGTGGAGGGTGTTGGGCCCGGCGCGCATGCCGGCAGAGCACCGCGCAAGAGGGGATCAGGGTCAGTCACAGGGGAAATAGGGTGCGGGGCGAGGGAAGGCTGCTTCTCTCTCTCTCTCTCTCTCTCTCTCCCCCCCTCCGCCCAAGCAAACAGTGCCACCAGTCCAGGCGGCAGCGGCAGCAGCGGCAGCAGCAGCAGCAGCAGCAACGTACGCCAAGTTCGAAGCGCTGCATGTACGTATCGGGCGTATTGCGCAGGAGGTACACAAGGGCAACGACGGCCGCCACGACGATGGCCAGGGCCAGGGCCGAGAAGATGAATGTCTGGGCCAGGCAGTCGTGGTCGGTGCCACCGATGTGGTCGGCGAAGCGCCAGTCGATCTTGGTCCCGAGGTACGTCAGCCCGGCGACGACCAGCACGGCGATGATCATGCAGTAGACCGTCAGATTGACCATCGGGGTGTACCACCTACGGAGGAACTGGTTCCGGCGGAATTGGCGCTGGATCTTGATGCGGTCGCGCTCTTCATTGGCCTCCATCAGCAGCAGCCGGTGGTACTGGTTCTGGAGATGGACATTGAATCCACGAAGGACTTGGGGCTGGACGCAGCGTCGAATGGCCGGTCAGTATGGCTAGCACCGGGGGCGGGGACGAAGAGCGGAGAGGAAGCAAGGGGAGCTGGGAGCCGGGCGCAGTGGGTGGCTGTCGAGCTTGCCGGGCGCGGAGCACGCACCCAGGTCCACAGAATTGGGAAGGCAATGGCCGAGGTGACGGAAAAGATGCAGTTGACCTCCATGCGAGAGATGGCCATGGCCAGGACATGCACCGACCCGCCGACGGTGGACAGCAGGGTGATGAAGGCCCCGCGCGAGCGGACCGGCTCATGTTTGGTTCGCAGGAGGAAGGGAATTGGGCTGAGGAAGGACACGGCAAAGGCCGTGAGGAGGAAGACCACCTCCGCGTGCATGGTGGTCTGTCACTCCCTGGTGCCGGCTGGGCAGGGGTGCGGCGCGGGGCGGCTCTGATGGAGGGCAGGTCCCCGAGGGGGGGGGGGGGGGGGGGGGGGGGCGGGGGGATAGAGGACGGGCGAGAGGGAGAAGGGGAGGAGGAGGCGGCGGCGGAGGAGAGGAAGCTTGCCCCGGCGGGTGCAAGGGGAGGGGAATGTGGGGACAGTCTTGGGGGACACTTGGAGCAATGCGTCGGCCAAGGCGACCCGGCCGCCCAAAAAATGGCTCTCCGCCGGCAATCGGCATCCGGGAGGATGTCCCGAGTGTGGGTACCCCCATGCCAGCGGTGCTGGTGGCAGTGCGGCGGCGGCGGCAGCGGCGGCGGCGGCGGCGGCGTGCCACCTCCCAGCACAGCGGGGGGACCGCGCCCCGGAGAGCGAGGGAAACAGAGTCCCTGAGGCCAGGTGGGGGGGGGGAGCCAGGGAAGTGTCGATTGGCGGCCAGGGAACTTGGCAACACGACTGGCTTGCCTGCCTGCCCCGCAGGGCGGCCCGGGCTCGGCACCGGGGGGATGCCGTACGGGAGCAAGCACACACTTCGTTGGGCCGGCGGCTCTCGGGCAGCCGAGTGGCCATGGGCGTGGCGACGCGCTCAAAGAAGGCCGAGCAAGCACACCGGCCTCGAGGGCCAGATCGGTGGAAGGCCTCTCCGGAGCCTTTCGGGTACCTTCGGCTGCCAGGGGGAGGCTGGGAGATCTGGCGATCTTGGGGATTCCCTTCTTCAGCCCGCCCCCCTTGGCCCGGCAGACGGTAGTCCGGCGAGCGGGCCGACGGGCATTCTTACACCGGGACCGACGCCGGGACATATCCAGTGCCTGGAGGTCCGGTTCGACTGGGGCGCGCCGTTTGCGTAGGGCACCTGGCCGGAGGGTGGGCGGGGGGGGGGGGGGGGGGGGGGGCATTTCCGTTGCATGGTGTCCCCGCCCCTCGCATGTGTGCGCCGAGTTCCGGTTTGGTTCTTTCCCGGGTGCGGTCGATGGTGACGGGGGGGGGGGTGGGGGAGGTGCGTAAGCAAAAGACTCAAGGGCTGCCAGGAGCAGGGGCCCGTGGGCAGCCCCCCGGTGGGAGGCGACCAGCCTGGCCGGGGCTAATTCACGGCCCTCCGCTGGGCAGGGCGGCAGGGCGGCAGGGGGGGAGGGGCGTCCGGGGAGGACCCCCTGGTTCGAAGTGAAACCCTGTGTCGGACCTGATGGCCAGAGTCGGCCAGTACACTCCGGCGACCGGGGGGGGGGGAATCGGCTAGGGGCGGGGGGAGTTCCCTGAAGGTTGCCTTCCGCCGGCCGTAAAGGCCCCCTCTTCCGCCCCTGTGGCCAGTGTCCGGGGGAGAGGGGCCCGTGGCGAATACCGAAAAGACGAGCACCCGATCGCGCATATTTGCGGCGCCCCCCGGGCAACCGGGCGTCTCCCCCCTCGGGGGGGCGAGGGGGAACTCGGGAACCTTGGCGGGCAGAGCGAGGCCGGGGCGGGGGGGGCGGGGGGGG
>NW_009242973.1:2386906-2388016 GCF_000388065.1 Fonticula alba | reverse complement strand
CCCGGCCCGGCCCGGCAGAGGGGCGTGAAGGGCCGGGGGGGGGGGAGCCCGTAAAAAGGGCGTTGCTGGTCAGGGGCGCTAGTGAGTGCACGCAATGTGCCGGCAACCGCCGCGCTGTCCCCCCCCCCAGCTCCCCCAAGAGGCGGTGTTCGTTCATCGTAGAGGCCATCCCCAGGAACGTGTGTGTGTGTGTGGCGCATATCTGCCCCCGAGAGGCGGAGGGGGATGGAACATGGCCGGCCTGGCCGCCGCCCCTCCCCCCCCCCCCGCCCCTGGGGGGGGGAGGGCCGGGCGGGGATGTGTTGGTGTACGTCCCCACACGCGCAGGCGGATATGTGCATGAGCCCGCGCGCGGAGTAAGGAGAACGGCCCGGGGGATATTAAGGATGAATCATCGCCCGGGCATGCCCACAGGCAGAGGGGGCTAAGGTGGGGGGGCACAGGGCCCGGCGCTCGCCGAGTTCCCAAGCAACACCCCTCCAGCTGAGCTGCCCCCGCCTTCGGCGAAGCCTTGCCCAGGACAGCGCCCCCCATCAGCGCAGTTGGGGTGGGGGACGGGCGGACGGGCTGCGTGCGCCAGCGTCTGCGATTGACTCAGAAGGCGGCGGTGGTCGCAAGAAACTCAACCCTCGTGCGTGCGCGTCCTCACCTCGGACCAGTATAGCAGCGAGGCCGGGCCCGGGGTGGGCGTCTACACACCAGGGTGGCCGGCGGCCGGCGGCGAACTTCTTGTCACGCCCGGGCGCGGCCGGCTGGCCGGATGTTGCGAGCGCCGGAGGTGCTCATCATTGTTGCCAGGGACCTCCCGCTGCGCCCCGCGTCGGAGTGAAGAGCGTGCCCACCACCACTTGCTAGACCCTTGTTCAGGCGCCTGGCGGGGGGGGGGGGGGGGGGGGGGGGAGTTGGCTCCGGGTGTGGGGCGGCTGGGCGGGGGAAGGGGGGCCTGTTCGTCTCCATCGCGCCTGCTCGGTCCGCTGCGCCGGTCCCCCCTTCCACTGGGCATGAACGTGCGGCCGACCGGCCGCGGCCAGGCTGACAGAGATGGCCAGGCAGCCCAGGCCCGGGGGGCGGCGGGCGCATGCAGCACCGACTCCAGCCCGGCAAGTGATG
>NW_009242973.1:2379257-2383491 GCF_000388065.1 Fonticula alba | reverse complement strand
CCCCCCCGAGGGAAAAAGGCCGCAACCGGGCGGCGAGGGGCTGACATTCCACCCTGCCGACGAGGCAAACAAAGGCGCGTGGCTTATTTCGAGGAGTAATGCGGCTGCTCGCCCGTTCGCACAGCGAGCGGAGGCCTTGGCAGCGATGCGCCCCTGCCTCGCTGAAAACCCAAATGCCCTGCATAGCACACACTCACACGCACGAGCAGCGGCCGGGCGAATCGGCCCAGGCCAGTCATAACAGAGCCTACCGGCGCGCGGTCGGGTCAAGGGCGCGGAACACCCGCGCCTCCTCCCCCCCCCCCCCAGCCGACTGAGGGTGGCCGAGGGACATTGCTGGGCTGCACGCGCGTGCACACATGCGCCCCTGGGAGGGCGGCGCTCGGGGAGGGCGAACACGCCAATGGCCCCGTGCGGCCGCCCGCCGGTCCCGGACCCATTCACGCCTCCTCGCCGGGCCTCGGAGAGCCGGCGAGAGGGAGTCACACTGCCGGTTCACAAGGAGCGCGAAAAAGCCCATTAAATAATAGCATCTTCCCCGGCTACCGCGCCGCTCTCCGCCTCTGGCTCGGCCCCCCGGCCCAGGGCTCCAGCCGGGCGGGGGGGGGGGGGCTCACGCGCATGTTGTGCACGGCCAAGCCGTCAACTCTGGCGGCTGGATCCCGCCGCCTCCGCGGGGGGGGGGGGGCCGAAGGGGCTGGCGGCCTTGTCGAAAACAATGCCCGCGCTTCATTTGCCTGCCTGCCCCCACCCCCGGCCGGGCCGGGCAGCGAGACGAGCGGCGGGGCGGGCCGTTTACCGGCGGCGGTCGATGGCCGGCTTTGCCGGCGCGCGCCCCCCTACCGCCCGGCCATTGTCTCACACGCACCGGGGAGGAGCGTTGCACAGCCCGCGGTCGGCTCCCGTCGGCCAATGGGCCGGGCACGGGACTCTGTTTGTGCGCCAGTTAGCGCCCGTAGTCCAGTGCGCATGGACAGGCGCGCTCAAAGCGGCGGCACCCTCCTCCCTCTTCCCACACTGAGGGGCACCCTCGCCATGCGAGAAGGGCCAGGCCTGGGCGGACGCCCGGGCGCCGACAGCGCCCAGCACCGCGAGGCGCGCGGCGGACCGCCAGAGGGGCTGGAGTGCCTGTCGGCCTCCAGAGGCCCGGGCGTGGCCCCCCCTCCTGCTCCTCTCCCGCCCTCGGTCGACTCAGCCCTCCAGCCCTGTACCCTTGGCCTCCCCCCCCCCCCCCCCCCCCCCCCCCCACTCCAGTCACCTTGCCCCCCCGCACCCCCTCCCCCCCCCCCCCCCCCCCCCCCCCCCCCCCCCCCCCCCCCCCCCCCCCTCTCTCTCTGTCTCTCTCTGTCTCTCTCTCTCTCTGTCTCTCTCCCCCTCTGTCTCTCTCTGCCTCTGTCTCTGTCTCTCTCTCTCTCTCTCTCTCTCTCTCTCTCTTGGGCGCGCGTGTCTCTCGGTCATGGGCAGCGAGCGGCCAGTTGGTGGAGGGGGCGGGAGGGGGGGGGGCGTTTGCATGGGCGTGCCCCTTCCCCCCCCCCCCCCCCCCCCCCCCCCCCCCCCGCCCCCCCCCCCCCCCCCCCCCTCCCGGGCGCCTGTCAGGGTCCTCACTGTCGCCGGCCCATGCGCAGGGGGGCCGACGTTTCAGCCATACGCCCGGCGCACCGAGACCAAGGGGCGGCTGGCTATTGCCCCGCCCCCCCCCCCCGCCCCCCGCCCCCCAGTGGGGCGCAACTCCGGCTCCGCCGCCAGCCGGAAGGGGGGGGGGGGGGAGGGGACCGGGAGCCGCGCGGCCACACCAGTATCGGCTCGTTTCTTGTGCGGCCTGCACGCACCTCCATGTCGCGGCTTCCACACATGTGTGCGGCGGTGCCTAAAATCCCGGAGTCCGGGGAAAAGCCCCTCCGGCCGGTCGGCTGCGAACGACCAAGGGACCCAGCGGTCCCCGGACCTTCCGAGAATCATGTTTCGGCCTGGGATGGTGGATGCGCGCCGCTCATCTCCCCCGCTCTTCGGGGTCCGGTGTGCGCCGCCAGCACTGGACACATAACACGTCGGATGCCGGGTTCACTGGTGTCCCCTTTCGGATGGCGTGCTGGCCCCCCCCCCCCCCCCCCGGCTGAGGATGCTTTCCCCCTTGCCTGACCGTGGTGCACCCCCGACATGCCGGACGCCGACCATGCTGCCCCCCGATCTGACACTACATTCGGTGACAAGTCGGGATTCCGAAAAGCAAGCACCACCACCATCTTCGCCTTGAGTTAACATACGCAGCAGCCGGGCGGATCACACCGCCGGCTCGGCGATCACCCGATTTCCCATTCGCCTGCGAATGCCCACAAGGGCATGAAACACCACCCATATATGCACATTGTCCTGCCGGCAATACCATGTCCAGTGGATATCGTATAGTGGTTAGTATAAGTGGTTGTGGCCCACTCGGCCCCAGTTCGATTCTGGGTATCCACACGTTTATTTTTTTGCCCAGGCGACACCCCTTCGTCGTTGTGGCCGTACGAGAGGGCGAGGGGCGAAGTCAGGGCCGCGCCTGTGCGGGCGCAAAAACGCACGCGCCCTGTGGCTGTGTGCGTGCCTCCTTTGTCTTGCGAGGAAATGCTCCTGGCTTTTTCTTCTCTCGCCCCACGCATCCACCCTTCGCCGCTCGTCCCTTATGTGCGTACTTTAAATGCACAGGCGCGTGTTAGATCTTCAAAAATGGGCCCACCGGCCGAGGGCCACGCAGGCGAGCCCCCCACGGCCTGGAGACCACACACTCCAGTCAGTGGTGAGGGGATTCTATTGTTTTGTTTCTTTCGGGTATCGGGGGGGGGGGAGTGTCCCACACAGTGGTAAGCAGCTCTCTTGGCAGGGGGAGGGGGCAAGGAGAGGACATCACTGCCTGAGACAGGGGGGGGGGGAGGGAGAGAGAGGAGATTGTGCAAGAGCACGTCAGGGAGGCCGAGCGATGGACGGCAACCGGACTCCAAGAGGGGGAGGGGAGGAATACACGCTTAGTGCGGGGTCGGCTTGAAGCCATCAACCGCCATGTTGCGCGTGGCCACCGGCAGCAGCAGGCGGATCCCCTCCAGCTCGGGAGTCAGCTGCACCTGGCAGCCGAGGCGCGAGCTGTGCGCACACATGCGTGCGTGCGTGTGGATGCGCCCCCCGAGTGGGGCGATACCGGCCACCCAGCGGGGCCATGGGACAAGCAGGGCGTCAGAGATGCAGGAAAGGTGACAGAGCGAAAGCAGAAAGGGAAAGCCCCGGCAGCAGGCAGACGGTCAACGACGCAGGGGTGACGCACGTCTCCTGCAGGCCGAAGGCCAGGTCCAGCATGTCGTTCTCCTCGTCGGTGGGCTCGGGGATCTTGTCATAGAAAGCCGGGTGCACAATGACATGGCAGGTGGAGCATGCGCAGGAGCACTCACAAGCGCCCTCCAGGTCAATGTCATTGGCGTGAGCCAGCGTCAGGAGGTTTTCGCCAACCTTACCAACCACGGGGAACTCCTCGCCGGTGGCGGAGACATAGGTGACATTGACGGTGGCGGCATCGGGACTAGGGCGGGGGTGATTGGCGCGAGGGTCGCCCATGACGGGGGCCATACTGGTGTAAGTCAATGTGTAGCGAGATGCACGGAGCGCAGGCCCGGGACGCACGCAGCCGAGGAGGTGGAGTGCGCGCGGCGCGGCGCCATCTGGGCAGCCAGCAGGCGGGAGGTTTGCGTGGCGCCAGCTAGCGACTGGCGGGCAACGCGCGCAGAAATCAGAGACAGCATGCTGTGTGCGGAGGAAGGAGCAGAGGGAGTGCAGGAGAAAGAAAGGAGGAGAGGGAGGGAGGGGGGGAGGGGGGTGCTACTCTGTCGCAGCGGGAGCCGCCATTAGCCCCCGCTGTGCCTGCCAAAGAGTCGTCAAAGCCCCAACGCTCGTGGCTCGGCGGAGGCCGGGCGATCCGGGGCTCGGGCAACCGAGAGGGGCAGGGGGGGGGGGGGGGGCTGGACGCACGAGCATCATCCGCTCAAACGCGCGCGCGGAGAGACACCCTTGAGTACACCGCACGCAGAGCCACACAGCGCGCACGCGTGTGTAAATGCAACACGTTGGCTCCCTTTCGCGAGGCCGCCACCCGGCGGCGGGCCACGCCATCATGTCGTCGGAGGTCTTTTGGGCGATTGGGCCCGCGTGAAGAGGTGGCACATGGGACTGCCGGAAGTTCCAGGGGGAGCGGGGTCTGCTCGGGGGG
>NW_009242973.1:2375039-2376742 GCF_000388065.1 Fonticula alba | reverse complement strand
GGGGGGGGGGGGGAAGTAGGGAGCTAGACTAAATGAGGGAGGCGGGAAGGGGCCGAGCAGCAGCAGCAGCAGCAGCAGCAGCCTTTAGTCATAGTACTGCCCAGCATCATGGTAGCCGCTGGCGCCGTCGGTGGCGCCGGCGCCGTCGGTGGCGGAGGCCGTGGCGGCGGCCGTGGCGGCGGCCAGGCGCGCATCCGGCGTCGCAAGCAGCGGCCGCATGATCGGCTCGCGATAGTACAGCCGATCCGGCGCCGGATAGGCCGGCCCCTCGACCGGCATGGTCAGCCGCAGTCCTGCCAGGTCCAGCCCGGCGACCACATCCAGCGAGGTGTCCGCCGTGGGGGAGCTCTCGCCAGAGGACGACCCGGGCACCGGGCCGCTGTGTGTCCAGGCGAACAGCGAGGGCGGATCCAGCAGCGGCCTTGAGGGGGAGGCCAGCTGCTCGCGAGTCGGTGGCAGGAACATCCGTCGGAAGGTCCGCTCCAGCAGCCGCCGCAGACGTTCCGAGTAGCCCTCCTCCAGGCCGGTGTGTGGCGCAACCGAATCCACCGAGGGGGCATCATCCGAGGCGGAGTCCGGCGAAGCGGGCGTATGGTCCCGCGG
Organism: Fonticula alba; assembly: GCF_000388065.1. Taxonomy (NCBI): domain Eukaryota; order Rotosphaerida; family Fonticulaceae; genus Fonticula; species Fonticula alba. Next base: position 2,376,139 of record NW_009242973.1, on the reverse strand, counting down.
CCCGGCATTGGCCCCGAGCGACGTGTGCGTCAGCATGGTCGTCGGCAGGTCCAGGGCCCATTGCGACAGGGACCGCCGGCCGGTTTCCTGGCGCCGGGCCTCCACCAGGCCCACCAGGCGCCGGGTCAGCGGCGGGATGAGCCACATCGTCAGCCCGGAGAGGGTCATGATGACGGCCGTCAAGATGGCCGGCCCGCGGCCGGCCGATCCGTTCAGCGCAAATACACCAAGCATGGTCAATTGCCAGAGAGCCAGGGCCACGGCGCCGGAGCGGTGCGTACGCGGCCACAGACGGCCTCCAAGTTGCGCCGGGTTCCGGTGGACATAGATGAAGTTGTACCGGTGGACCAGGGCCGAAAATGCGAAGTATGCGAAGGCAAAGCACAGGATCATCGGGTACTTTGGGCGAGGTAGCCGGGAGCCACAGAGCCGGCGGGATGCGCAAGTGTGGTGGTGGCAGGGCGTAAGCTTCTTGTTGAGCGAGGGAAAGGCCCCCCCTCCCGCCCTCCCCCCCCCCCCCGCCCTTCAATTCAAAGACAACGCACCATCAGCGAGAAGACCAGCGAAATGACGATGATCAAAGAGTCCCACGCATAGCGAGCGGCAAAGAGGAACTCCCGCTTCGGGTCGTTGAAGCCCCCGAGGAAGATCTGATTGAAGAGCCTAAATGCCATGGTGCCAGCCACAGGATGGCGTCGTGGGTTAGCTGCGGGTGGCGAAAAAGGCGGCACACAGAACAGGGCGGAGTATGCGCATGTGCGTAAGGGGAGGAAAAGCGGGGGCGGAGAAAGGAGTGGGGGGGAAAAAAAAGAGGAGCAAACGCACACAAGGAACATGTATCCCGGCTGCAGCAGCTCCAAGCTCAGGAAGGAGAACTTCACCAGGCAATACTCGATAAAGAACATGCCCTGGCTCGGGAGACTCTGCGCCAGCAGCAAAATTAGCGACACATCTCCGTCGAAGATCTCCTCCAGGCGGGCCAGCAGGGACCCGGCCAATGTCGACACCAAAAAGACATTGATCACCAGGAAGGTGAGGAATCGGTCAAACATATGGCGGTCGGACCGGGTGCGGGTGGGATGAGCCTGCGCATTTGAAAG
>NW_009242973.1:2373506-2375029 GCF_000388065.1 Fonticula alba | reverse complement strand
CCCCCCCCCCCCCCCTGCCCGGGTATATCAAGGGTTATCCTGGTTCAAGGGGGACCAGTTGGCGCCCTGGCTTGTCCCGACGTATGGGTCACGTGTACTCGTGATATCGTCTTGCAAAGGCGATCGGCTCCCGTGCCGGAGCCCCCTCTCCGTTTGGGCGGGTGGTGGCGGTGGTGGCGGTGGTGGCGGCAAGTGAGGAAGAGAACTGCTGGCGAAAGGCGGTGTGTATTCTGGGAGTTTGGGCGGCGCCAGGGAGGGAGGGGAAGATTGCCAGGTGTGCGGATCTCCCCAAGTGCCGGGTCATGGGTGTGGAGAGCACCGGCCGCAGCCAAGGGCGAGGCAGCACGGAGAGGGGCCCCCTACCAGGAGGGGGGGGGGGACGACGAGCTACTTCTGCGGCGCGGCGGCCAGCTTCGACTCGACCATGCTCATGAAGAGGCTACGATCGTCGTCGAGCGAATCGATGTCCAGCTTCTGGAACTGCTCCAAATTGTCGGTGGTATTCAGACGGAGGAACTCCTCATCGCTCGGGTCAAGCTGGGGTGATGGGACACACGGGGGGCGAATGCCATCGGGTGAGCAGGAGGTAGCCCGAACACAGGAGGGGGGGGGGGGGGCAGGGGTCAAAGGAAATATGTGAGCGGATGGTTTTTCCAGACAGGACCAGCGGCGGGTGTGCGGGATTGCCTTGCATCCCTCGACTCGATATCTATGACGCACCGTCTCGCCCAGTTTCCGCAGGGCCACCAGGACTTCGACAATATCAGCGGTGGCGGCGAACTTCCCCAGGCGCAGGTCGCGCTTCAGGTTTTTCAGGTGCAGACGCAACTCGTCGGTCTCACGCCGAGCAAAGAGCCGAATGACCTCCGGAGTCTTGAAGGCCGAAGAAATGGCCGCCTGCATGGCCTACGCTCAGGTGTGCGTGTATATAATATATATATAATATGTGTGTGTGTGTGTGTGTGTGGGTAGGGGATACAGTGGTGTAAGTATCCAGGCCTTCCCGTCGACAGAAGCCAGCGAGAAATGTCAGCGTCTGAAGGGGGGGGGGGGGACATACCATGCGGATGGCGCCGAACTCATCCAGCAGCGAGACCTCGCCAGCCTGGACACGGCGCAGAGACTCACTGAACTCGGCCATCTGCTCCAGCGTATCGGCGCGGGTCTCCTCATACTCCTGCTCGTCGAGCGCATCGCGCAGCAGCTCCAAGTCCGACAGCTGGGCGATCAGACGGTCGATCTGGGTGGTGACATTCCGCCGGAGGACCTCCGTCTCGCGGTTGGTGGGAACCGCCGTGGTGGGAGTGGACATGTTTTTCTTCTTCTTTCGGGTGAATACAGGGGGGGGGGGGGGGGGGGGGGGGGGGAGGAAGGAAGATGCCCCGAGGTGCCGGGACACACTGAGCCCCACACCGTGGTGGCTCTCAAAGGGCGAGCCAGAGTTCAAAACAACAAGCGGAGTGCCAACGAATGGGGCTGGAATCGAAGGTGGTGTATTGCGCGGAACGGCGGGGGGCCGTCTG
>NW_009242973.1:2364710-2372191 GCF_000388065.1 Fonticula alba | reverse complement strand
GAGAGAGAGAGGGAGAGAGAGGGAGAGAGAGGGAGAGAGAGGGAGAGAGGGAGGAGCGGTGACGGAAGGAGGGGACGTCAGTGGCGGCGAGAGGCGAGCGAAGGCAAGAGGCCGCCGCCGACACGGAACAAAGGACCAAGGGCGGAGGGGGGAGGGGAGCAGGCGAATGGATAAGCATGTGCGGACCTCGCGCTCGATCAAGAAGGACATCAACGGCACGACCAGCGACATGAGGATCACGAGCAGCAGCGAGGGGAGGTAGTTGTTGAGCAGTGACTCGATGTTGGGCCCGAGCAGGTCCAGGAGATCGCCGATCCACGCCAGGGCCGGGGAGGACTGCGACAAGCTGCGCAAGTGCCCAAGACTCTGGACAAAGGCCACCGGGATGGCCCAAAAGAGGATCAGGAAGACAAACACCCCGAGCGAGAGGATGCGCCGAACCATCAGGGCCAGGTTGCCGTACGCCAGCGACCGCCAATCCAGGTCCGTGCGATCCGGGCCCCCGGTCAGGGTGACACGGGTCCGAGCAGTGCGTGCATCGGTCGGGCCCATCGGCGGCGAGGGGGCCTCCTGCTCGACGGTGCCACTGCCAGGCGCCTGGTCAAGGGGCTCCAGGCGAATGCTAGCCAGCTCGATGGCCGAGCCAGCAGTCCCGGCCGAGCCCAGACGCGGTGCCGGGCTCTTGGCCTCGCTGCCAGCCGGCAGACCATCGGCATCCGAGTCGCTGGCATCCAGCGGGTCGCACAGGCTGCCAGCCATTTCGGCCAGGTCATCGGGATTGGCCGCAATGTCCATCTCCAACAGACTGGCATCGAAGCCACCGCCGCCAGGGACTCCCCGGGGGGACAGATACCCGCGGATGCCCTCACGAATGTCCGCACCCGTGTCCTGGGGATCGGCGAAGCTGCCAGCACCCTTGGTCAGCCCGCCGGGAGTGGGGCCGGCGGCCGTCACGGCCGGAGGCCCGGCATGCTGCACATCGCCGTCAGCACCGGGCTCAATGGCATCCGGCTCGTCCAGGATGGAGTCCTCGGCGTCGATGGCCAGCCAAGCGCGCAGATCGGCATCCAGATGCCCGGCAGCACGCAGGGCACTCAACGCCTCGTCCAGAGCATGCTGGGCGGCGGCCGCACGGGCCCGTGCCCGGAGATCCCGCTGCCGCGCCCGTTCCATCATGGCCGGGGTGAAGTGCAATGTCAGGGCCCCAGAGGGCAGGGTGTTACCGCCGGCGGTGGCAGTCAGCAGGCTGGTGGCCATCACCCGCAGGGCATTCTGCCGGTCGAGGATGGCATCGGCCAGCGCCCGAGAGCTCAGCACGAACATGGCACACCCGAGCGGCCGGCATTGAGGGCGTGCCTGGCGCTTGGCGATGGCCAACTGCACGGACAGCAGCCGCACGCGCAGGTTCGATTCGCTGTCCACCTTCTGGCCGAAGATGCCCAGGAAGCCGGTCCTGTGTTGGACACGCGGGGCCCCGGATGACAGGCCGGCTTGCACGCGTGCCAAGTGGGCGGCTGTCAACTCGGCCGGTGTCATGGCCGAGCCGTGGGGCTCCCCCAAGGGGGTGACCTCGGCGCGGTCGATGGAGTGTGACTGGCCCAAATGGTGGGCCAGACGCCGGGCATTACGGTCTACCACCCGGCGGAGGCGATTCACCAAGAACTGCTCATCCCGGCGGAGGGCCTCCAGCCGCGGGTCATGGCGAGGCAGGGCCACGGCGCGCACATCATCCGGCGACACCTTCAGAAGGGGACCATCCCCATGGCCGGCCTCCAGGTCGCCCGGCGATTCGGGAGTCAGCCGGCGCATCAGCAAATCGGCGAAGGCATCCCGCAGCAGGGCCCGCTGCGCCGTGATGGACATGTCCCGCGCGGCGGCCGGCACGGCCACCCGCTGGGCAAAGAGCGACCGAGTCGGCGTGGCATCGATGTACTCGGGTGTCCCGGGCGGATGGCCATCCCCGCGAGCGAGATAGGCCTTCCGCAGGACGTGATAGTGCAAGTACCGCCGGTAGGCCCAAAAGACCAGGGCCACGGTTAGCAGCAGCAGCGAGACAATGTGAGCTAAGCCCGCGGCCAATGGGGGACGTGCGTGCGCGCGTGCGTGTGCGCCGGGGAAATGGTCAGCCACGGGTCAAAGAGGCGGGCAGGGGGCGGCGATGGGCGCGCGCGCGCGCGCGCGTACCCCATAGTAAACTCGAGCCGTAAGGAATGTTGGCCATGGATACGATGTCCAGGCCAGACACATGAAAGGGATCATTTTCGGGGAGAGACTTGTTGGTGCCGGCCGAATTGATCGGCATAGTGACGATCTGGGCAGCGAAAGGCAAAGGAAGGGAGGGAGAGAGAGAGAGAGACAGAAGGGGGGAACGTCAGGGACAGGAGACTGTGAGTGTGGGGCTAGAGGGACGCGGCACAGCACGAAGGCAGCCGGCGGGCAACACATACGAGAGAATAGAGCAGCAGTCCCCCAAAGAGCAGGGCACAGTCGTGCACCCAGTCCATGTACAGGTAGGTGTCGAGGCCGCGTCGACGCCGGTACCATGCGAGAGGGGTTGTCAGGACGGGCCGCACCCAGCCGAAGAAGCCAACCGGCGCGGAAATCGGATCTACATGGGACAGGTGTCAGTGACCGGCATGGTGCATGGGGGGCGTGTGCCGGCAGGGGTGAGGCGCCAAGCGACGGACCTGGGATCCCGCGGTTCTGTTCCTCGGCCACATTCGGCGTGAAGACCGCCGACCAGTAGGGCCGAAGCAGCAGCCAAGCCGTGGCAATCACCAAAGCGATTGCGGCATTGGTCAGGAAGGCGAAGGCCAATGCCTGGGAGGGGTCCTCCTCGGTGGATCCATCGGAGGAGGAGGCGGAGGAGGCGGATGGGGTTGAGCCGGAGGCAGGCTGCGAGGCAGCGGATGAGCTAGCCTCCATGGCAAGGGCCGGACCGATGGCCAGCATGGCGATTAACGAAGCGAGCAGCATCAGCAGCGACGGGGATGGCCGCGGCTGGCTGGGTACCCCGACCGGGCAAGCCATGTCGAGCAGCCAGGGAGTGGGGAGCAGGGACACCAGAGCGCTGAAGGGAGAGACGGAAAGGCAAACCAGCCGGTTGTAGTCCCGTTTCCCTTCAGGGTATTGGGAGGAGGAGGAGGAGGAGGAGGAGGAGGAGGAGGAGGGCACTTGGGGCGAGGAGGGGGGGCAGGTATGGGGGAAGTGGCGTTTGGGAGGAGGGGGAGGGGGTGAGGAAGAAGGTGTCATAGACCAAGGGGGGGGGGCGTTGAAGAGTGCACTCGATACCCTCTTTAATGATGTCTTCGGAGCCGGTCGCATGCACAATGCGACTGTGTAAGCCCGGGGGGGGGGGGCACGGGCCGCGCGCATCTCCCCCCCTCCTGCCCACTCTACTCCGGCGAAGTTGCAATTGCAGTTGCAGGAGGTCCGATCGCGTCATGCGGATGCCACCCAGTCAGGCGCGTCCAATCTCGGGGGACGGGGGCCAGACATATGCGCGCGCACACACACTCGCCTGCACATACACGTAGACGCGTGCGTATTTTCCCATGCCTCGAGGGTGCGGGTGGAGTGGGCGGAGGGCCGAGCGCAGGCCTCGGCCAACATGCCCCGGGGCGCCCCGCGTGAGCCGGCCGCCCCGACCGAGTCATGGGCGTGCAGGGCCCACCGCTGGCAGGCGCCGGGGTCTGTTCAACCACTTTCCTTGTTCTGTCCGCGCGCAGGCGAAAACGTCGCGATCTGTTTGCACGGCCGCGGGCAGTGGCGTGCGGTCTGGCACCGCGGGGCCGGCGGACATCTGGCTGCGTGGGGCGAGGGCACTTCTCCGGAAGCCAATCTCCCTCTCGGGGCCGGGTGAAACACCCAAGATCTGCGACCAGTGTGGCCCGAAAGCCGCGCAGTACCGGCCATCCGGCCGGCCGGCCGACCAACCGACCGACCGACCACGGCCCTGGCCCGGGGATAGTAGTGAGTGGCGCAGAGCCCCGGACGCAGATACGCGCCCCCTCTCTATGGTCGAAATTTCGCCCCCCCCCCTCGTCTGCAGTGTGAAAAGCGCAGATCGATCGGCGTGACTGAGGTCATATGCATGTGACCAGGAGGTGCCCCTAACCCGAGGCCCTTTTTCCCGCTCACCCCCAGGGCGGCAGACCTGCCTGTTTCCAGCCCTCCACCTTCCTCCGCGCTCGCACGTACTCTCCCCCTCTCGCTCGGTCCCCTCCTTCGTTCCTTCTCCTGGACCAAGTGTGTCACCCCCTCTTCCTCGACCGGGATATCACCGAATGGCACCGTCGCCGGATTCTGGTGGCCCTCCGCAGGATGCCATCCTGCGCATCTGTGCGCGAGTGAGATTCCTGCTCGCGCTGCTCCTCGCCTGATTGACTCCTGCCTTTCCCCTGCTGACCCTTGCGCCTGCATCTCCGTTCCTGTGCCGATCGCCCAGTGAACGCCGCAAATGACTTTGATGGCGGGCATTCCGAGACCCCTGCCGAGTCGGTCGAAATAAAGCGGGTACGCCCATCCCCCCCCCCCCCCCCCCTCTCCCCGGCCCTGCCGCCGGTTGCCCTCCTTCTCATGTGCTGATGCGCCTGCCACTCATTCACTCTCATTTGCCCGGGCCATGTCCCCGCACACACTTTCAGGACCCCATCCGGCCGGCCATGAAGCCGCGCGTGCTCACCCGAAATGACCCATGGGATCGCGATGAGCTGTCCCAGCTGCTGCTGATCATCCAAGCGCTGGGGCTTTCGGCTGAGCAACTCACGCCAATGATCATCCACGGTGCGCGAAGCCCCGCCTGGCCTCCGTTGCTCCCTGTGCCGGATGCTGATGCCCTCCTGCCGGCTTCACATGCGAAGACCAAATGCCCGTCCTGGTTGAAATGTGCGAGCTTCTCCTGCCAGAGCGCGCGCCAGCCGACTGCCTACAGGCAATCTGCTCGATCGAAATCAAGGAGTACGTCTTAGCCACCCTGCCAAGCACTACAGCCACCAGTGGCTCACCATCCCGGCCATTTGCCCGCCGCCCATCTGGCCAGACTCCTGGCGGAGGCCCTCGCCTCCCAGACCAGCCTTGATCGGTGGGCCGATACAACGCCAGTGCCTCCGGGCGCCGGTTGGCAGCCTGGTCGGCCGCGTGTCCGCCGGCGATACCTCTCCCTGGGCCGAGATATGGCCGCCGATGGGGTGTGCACCGAGAATGCCGACATCCGGGGGGCCGATGTCTGGGCCCGCCAATGTCTGGCCACCAGCGAACAGGGAGAGGATGTCCAGCTGGACTTGGCCGGGATCTATGGATGCCTGGCCTTCGAGCTGGCTGGCGGCCACCGGGGAAATTAGAGGTATGGTGTATTTTGTTGAGGGAAAATAAAGACAAACAATTCCATGAAACTGCAGCTGCACCTGGAACAAGTGTGAAGATCGGTGGGAAAGAGAAAGCCAGAGAGGCACGACAAGGACAGACAAGACGGCACTGCGCAGACGGCGGGCCGGGGAAACTGGATAGAAGCTCCGCGCACTCATGCGCACGTGCCATACAGAGGTGGCGAGAGGTGGAGAAGGCGTGTGTGTGTGGGGGGGGGGGGGGGAGAGGAGGGAAGGCGTGGAGAGGCGCGGCGTATTTACTGGCCATAATCGTTGAGCGCGATCGAGGTACATCCCTTCTCGTGTCCAGTGTATGTGCGGATTGTCTCGCCGGTTGACAGGTCCCACAGCCGGGCGGTCTTGTCAGAGCTCGCTGAAAGAGAGATCAGCAACAGCAGCAGCAACAGCAGCAGCAGCAGCAGCAGCAGCAGCAGCAGCAGCAGCAGCAGCAACAGCAGCAGCAGCATCGGCAGGATGGAGTCAGTGACGGGCCTCACAAGCAGGAAACATGGGCGAGCATGGGGAGCGCAGCCAAAACATACCGGTGACAAGGTAGGCAGAGTCAGCACTGAATGCGCAGTCCCAAACCCAGCGCCGGTGCCCAGTCAGCGGCGGCCGGACCTGGGTGAAGTTGTTGGCCACGTCAAACAGACGGACAGTATGGTCGGCCGAGGTGGTGGCCAGATACCTGTTTCAGGTGGTGGCGCCCCAGGCAAGCGGGCGAAGGACAAACGCATGAGCACAGGGCAAAGGCAAGTGGGAGAAGGGGCATGGGAAGGAAGAAAAGGACACGGGGCACTGTGGCCCGGCCGGAAGACCACGCAGGGACATACCTCACATCTGGGCTAAACAGGCACCGGAGGATGTACCGGTTGTGGGCCTGAACCGCGGCCAGGGGGATGAGCTCCGCCGCTTCGGGCGGCTGGTCTGGCAGGGCCATAGCCTGGGGAGGGCGCTCGTAGAAGCGCCAGACATATGTCCGGCCACCATCATTGGCCGCGGCCAGGTGCGCGCCATCGGCGCTGATGTGCAGCGAGCGAATGGGCGTATGCTCCTCCGGGACCTGATAGGTGCAGGAGGAAGGACATGAGGGAGGATGCCCAATGCGCGGACAAGGTGGTTAGCAAGCCCCGGGGGAGGAAAGGAAAAGGCCAAGACCCGGAGGAGGAGGGGGAGGAGGAGACAAGGCCAGCCGCCACCGACGCCCTCGCCCATGCCCCTCCCCCTTGCGAGAGCGCGACGTACCAGCTCATGCGAGCAGGCGTTCGCTGTCAGGTCCCAGATCTTGATGCTGCCGGCCTGAGTGCCGCTAGCCAGCTCAGCCTGATTCGGATGCAGGACGACCGAGTTGACCGCGCCCCCGCGGTGGGAGTAGTTGCGCTGGCAACCGGCGCTCGGGGCACCGCCGCCGGAGGCCCCGGCTCCGCTGCCGCCGGAGGAGGCCCCGGCCGCGCTGCCCGGGGGCGCACGCAAATCCCACACGCGCACCGTGCCATCCTCGCTGCCGGTAAACATCCAGGCGCCATCGCGCTGGAAGCCGAGGGCCGTGACATTCGCATTCGGGTGTGCGGCGTCCAGCGCCAAGATCGGGCTGTTGGTCGGATGGACGAGGTCATACAGGCGGACCGACCCGTGGCCGGCGGCCGCCAGGAACCGCTTGTCGGTGGTGATGGCCAGAGCATTGACGTGCTGGCGTGGCGAATGGATGTCATGTTAGGAGGGGGATGAGCGGGGGCGGCCACTTCCCACGCCGGTGGGGGAAGGCCGGAGGGACAGGGCCCCGACGGAGGGAGAGAGGGAGGGAGGGAAAGAGAGAGAGAGAGAGAGAGGGCGATCGGGCGTACGGAGTTCGTGTGCTGGATGGTCCGGTAGCAAATGCCGCTTAGGGCCTCCCAGAAGCGGATTTTGTCGCCGTAGCCGGCCGTCGCAAGGATGACGGCATTGGCGTCGGCCGCCGGCGCGGCCGGGACGTGGTGGGCGTGGTGCCCGACGTGGTGCCCGACGTGTGCCATCGCGTGAACGGGGGCGAAGGGGGGGGGAGGGGGGGGGGGGGCGCGAGGGCGGGAGAGAGGAGCGGAAAGGAGAGGGGCGTGTGCGGGTGCCGAGGGGAGACGA
>NW_009242973.1:2363417-2363971 GCF_000388065.1 Fonticula alba | reverse complement strand
CCTCCACCCAACCATGTAGGTGGCTCCAGGAGGTCCTCGAGGTCCCGCTGGTCATCCAGCTGACCGACGACGAGAAGTTCCTCTTCCGCCCGGACCTCTCGCTGGAGGAGTGTGTCGGCTATGGTCGCCAGAACGCCCGCGATATCATTGCCCTGGGCTTCAACCCCGAGAAGACCTTCATCTTCGCCAACAGCGACTACATTGGGTGCGCACCCTGTGCCGTGCCGCCTCCTTGGCTCCTCCCTCTTCGATTCTCTCCCCCTCTCTTTCCTCCTGGTGCACACCCTTCCGCCAGCCAGCTTGCTAATCCACCGCCCGCGATTGCCGCCACGTTTGCCCATCTCCACATGCAGCGGCCTGTACCCGACCGTTGTCCGCATCCAGAAGGCCGTCACTGCCAGCACTGCTGCCGCCGTGTTCGGTTTCGAGCGCAGGTATCTCCCCTCCCCTTGTCGCCCGTTCCTGGTCTTCTCCTCGCCACATGCTTCCCGCCCGGCCCCACCCCGCTACCGGTGCTCATGTCTCCGAGGCCTCCCCCCCCCCCTACTTACCTC
>NW_009242973.1:2361996-2363407 GCF_000388065.1 Fonticula alba | reverse complement strand
GGGGGCCGGCCTGCTGCTGGCTCTCCGCCGAGGCCAAAAACAACAGGGGCCGTAGCAGGCCCGGCGGCGGAGCAGGGGCACGTCGCGTGACCATGGTCCCATTGGACGGCAGCTGACTCATGCCGTGCCCGTTCGACATGTGAGCCCAAGGGTCGGGCCGTCGTGAGGCCGGGCAGCCATCTAGCCCCGAATAGCCGCGTCCGGTCTCCCCTGCTCCTTCGCACACTGTGTTGACCCATGCTGCGGTCCTTTTTGGCCGCCCCAATGTGCGTCCAATGGGCGGGTCGCCCCCCCCCCCCCCCCCGTGTTGGGTGTGCACCTTCCCCGCGTCCAGGCAAAAGGAGATGGCGTGGGCCCGCCCCCCCCCCCCCCCTTCTGCAGCATGTGTGCGTGCGTGCGTGCGTGCGTGTGTGTGTGTGTGTGTGTGTGCGGCATGCGCAGATGGGCCAGCCCTCCGGAGAGCTGGGCCCCCACACGGGGGGGGGGGAGTGCCTGCAGACATCGCCAACATCCCCTTACCAAAGCGATCGGCGCGGGTGCACAATGATGCTGGCGCAGGCGCCTCGGTGGCCGGCGTTCCGCCTCCGGGAGCGAGAGCGAGAGCGAGTGCGTTGGGGGCGGGGGGTCCTGCTGTCGTGTGTTCCCTCCTGGCGCCCCCTCGTGGCCGGGATCTGCCGCGGGGGATGGTGACGGGCGAAGAGGCCGGGGGAAGGGCTGCCGGCCCGGCTCAAGGGCTCCCATGGCGGATGGCCGGTGGCTCAGGCCACCACTCTCCACCCCCTCCCCTTGCCCTGCCCTTCTTTGCTGCCCGCTTGTGGTGTCTGCCCTGTCGCCCCCCTCCCCCCTGCCAGCCGCCATGACCTCTGCCCCCGACACTCCCCCCGCGGACGTGCCTGCCGCCGCCGCCACCACCACCGCCGCCGCCGCCGCCGCTGCCGCGGATGCTGCCGCTGCCGCCGACTCCGAGGAGATGGTCGTCAACCCCTGGAAGGTGTCCGGCAATGTGGACTACGAGAAGCTCGTGCGCGATTACGGCAGCAAGCACATTTCGCCGGAGCTGATCGAGCGCCTGGAGCGCGTGACCGGCCACCGGGCGCACCGGCTCCTCCGTCGCGGGGTCTTCTTCTCCCACCGGGATCTGGAGGCCCTGCTGGACGCCAAGGAGCGTGGTGATCCGGTTTTCCTGTACACCGGCCGCGGCCCCAGCTCGGACTCCATGCACATTGGCCATCTTGTGCCCTTTATCTTCACCAAGTGCGTGGTGTAATGCGCCTGGCGCTCAGGCGCGCGCGCGCCCTGTCCACGCATTTTTTTCGGTTCTCCTCGCTCACGGCCCTCCTTCTCACATGCTGTGCCCTTGGCGTTCCCCTTCGGATTGTTTCTTCATCACTCCTGTTCTCCCCCCTCCCCC
>NW_009242973.1:2355096-2361481 GCF_000388065.1 Fonticula alba | reverse complement strand
CCCCCCTCCCCTCCCCCAGCCACAACATTGGCCAGTGGAGCTTCCCTGCCATCCAGGCGGCCCCCTCCTTTGCCTCGTCCTTCCCGGCCATCTTTGGCCAGGATGAGGCGGTCTTCCGCCGGGCCTTCTGCCTGATCCCCTGTGCCATCGACCAGGACCCGTACTTCCGCATTACTCGTGATGTTGCGCCTCGGCTGAAGTACAACAAGCCCTCGCTCCTCCATGCCAAGTTCATCCCCGCCCTGCAGGGGTTCAACACCAAGATGAGTGCCAGCTCCCAGACCTCGGCCATCTTCCTGACCGACACCCCGAACCAGATCAAGAACAAGGTGCGTGCTGCATGTGCTCGCCTCTCCCGGCCGACCAAGCCCCTCGCATGCCCCTCCTCTCTTTGCTCCTGCTCCTGCTGCTGCTGCTGCTGCTGCTCACCATTGTGCTCACCATTGCGCTTCCGCGCCGTGCCGTTGGCTCCTTTCACCCCACCGCAGATCAACAAGTACGCCTTCTCCGGGGGTCGCATGACGGTCGAGGAGCATCGCGAGCTTGGCGGCGATCCCGACGTCGATGTCGCCTTCAACTACCTCACCTACTTCCTGGAGTCCGACGAGGAGCTGGCCGACATTGAGAAGGTGCGCCCGTTTGCTTTTGTCTGGCTGCCTTGCTGTCTGCATGCTTTTTTTTGTCATCCCCATCATGGTTCTCGCTCGGGTCTAACGTTTTCCCCCCCCCCCCCCCCTCCTCCTCCACGTCCTCTTGCATGTGGCCAGAAATACCGCTCCGGCGAGATGCTCACTGGCGAGCTGAAGAAGATTTGCATCAACGTCCTGACCGAGTTCATCACCGAGTTCCAGGAGGTGCGTGTATTCCGTCGCTTCCCGGCTCCACATATGTCCCTTTCCCTCACCCCCTTGTCCCGCGCGCGCGCGCTCTCTTTTTTTTTTCTTCCCCTCCCCTCGCGGCCTCTTGCATTTTTCAGAGCCGCAAGAAGATCACCGACGAGATGGTCTCCCACATTATGACTCCGCGCAAGCTCGACTACACCTTCACCATGCCGCCGCCCAAGGCCGAGTCCGGCGACAAGAAGAAGTCCAAGAAGAAGTAGGCTGTGCACAGCTCTCCCCTTTCCTGCCCCTCCCGTCCCTGTACGATTCAGTGACCGGGGGGGAGGGGGGGGGGGGGGGGGTCGGGTCTTGGCTCCCCCTCCGCCGCCTTCCTCCACTTATCTAGTCTCTGTCTTTGGGAGCGTCTCTCGGATCCCTTCTTTTGCTTTGTCCGATCTCTTCTCGGGCGGGCGCAAAGCCCACCCAGGAACACTACACAGGCTCGTCTTTTGGAGAAATTTTGCATTTTATATTCTGGCGAGAGACGGGGGGGGGGGGGGGGGGGGGGAGGGGCACCGCTATTTCTAAGAATCATGGGGTGTTTTTTTTTTCATATCCTGCGGCATGGATATATCTAGGAACGAGGGAAATGCAGGAGAGGGAGAAGAAGAAGTGGGGAGGGGGAAGGGGGCAAGAGGGGCTCTCCTGGCGGGCCCCCAGGCTCCGGGCTGGATAAGTCGGAGGCATATCAGGCCCTCGGTGAGGGGCGGGGGGCGAGGGGGGGGGGGGCGGGGCAACAAAGGGAAGAATAGTGGAGCAATGTGGAGGGAAACCGTCTGTCTCCCTCTGTCTCCCTGCCACAGGGCTGAAGCTGGCCCGGGGGGAGGGGCAAGGGGACGCGCGGGCAGGAGGAGTCGACAGCATCTTTTCTCTTCTCTCAGAGGGACGAGCGAGGGGTGGGTCGTGTGTTTTCCTTCTCCCGCCATCGCTCGATCTATCTAGCTCCTTCTCCTTCGTTGCCTCTCTCTGCCCCTGGGTGGTGGTTCTTGTTGCTCTGTGTTCCAGGAGCCAAGGAGGGTGCCATGCCCCACCCTGGTTGTGGGTGCCTTATACACACACACACACACACATACACATGAAAGGGAGCACGTGCGGTCCCGCCATATGCGAGTCCAGGCTTGGCCATTGAAATGCGCGCGCGCCTTCACCTCCCCCCTCCCCTCTTCCTTTTCGCGCTCCACCTTCCCATGAAAGGCAAGGGCCCTTCAAAGTCTAGTGAGCCCGCGGCGGTGGAGGCGCCCTCCCCGCCGGCGATTGGCGCGGCCGAGATCGGAGTAGGGGGACGCGGAAGCAATCGAGCCTGCGGGGTGCGGAGCTGGCCTCGCGCCCCTGGTTGGCCGGGTGTCGCATCCAAGGTGCCGGGCCGCATGGTACTTCCGTGCGGCCTACGTGGTTTTTTTTTTCCGGCAAGGTCCGCGCCCGGTCTCAAGGCAAAGTGCGGGCTGGAAGATGGGCGTGTGGCCGAGCGGCAGAGGCCAGGATGTGGTCGGGCAGCCATGTCACAGGGAGGAGGCGATCTGTACGCATCCACCCCCCCTCCCCCGGCTTCCCTGGTGGATGAAGCGCACACCCGGGGCACTCTCAAGCGGTGATGGGCCTGCAGGAGGGTGGCACGGGTCTGAGGCCCGGGCAGGAGGCGGGGCGCCAGTGCTTACCCCCTGGGGGGGGGGTGCTGGGCGGGCGAAAGGGACGAAGGGAGGGGCGAGGCGCAGGCGCGCATGGGGTGCTGCTGTCTGCTCCCAAGCCGCCCCGGCGGCCCCGGCGTCCTCCTCCTGCGCCACCCGCCCTGCGCCCCTTCCCTCTCCTCTCGTCACTTCTCTGGCCGCTGCGCCTTGGGGCCTGCTGCCGGAGGTGAGAGGTGGGCCAAGACCAAAGGGCGGTGGTGGATGGGTTATCCCGAGCGCCCGGTCGGGGGGGTGTGCTTGAGGCGCTTGGCGGGCCGGGCGACGCCTGCCGAGTCGCACGCCTCGTCGATGTCGAAGCGGGCCAGCGGCGCGGCGCGGCTGTTGACACCTGACCCGGCCGCGAGACGCCCCGACCACCGGGGGTCGGCAAGCAGAACCACCGCCGGAGAGCAATCCTTGGCCAGTTGGTGGGAGCGCTTGCGCGTCATGGTGGCCGCGTCATGGATGGCGGTCACCACCGGCGACAGGGCGGCCAGCGGCGGGGCACCCGGCCACAGCAGCGGCCCGGGGGTGGCCCCGGCGCCAGTGGCAGGGCGACCGGTGCGTGCCTCCTCCGGAAGCATGTCCGGGCTGCTGAATGCCGGCAGGAGCATCCCCTCCGGGGCGCCGCTGCCGATGGCCATGTCGCACCGGTGCGGGCTCAGGCGCACCCCGGCCGGGGCCAGATCCATCAGGCGCCGGAGGGAGGCCCGGTTGCCATGGTCCTCGGCGGGACTGGCGAGTGTGGCCGTAGTAGCAGCAGCAGCAGCAGCAGCAGCAGCGACGGCGGTGCTGGTGGTGGTGGTGGTGGTGGTGCTCTGTCATTGTCAAGCCCCACGCGGCCAGGCATCCGAGAGCGCGAGAGAGCGACAGGGGCGCAGGCGGCCCGGGGGATCGGTGTTAGCGGGCGCGTGCGGGTGTACATGCGCGTGCGAGCCAAGGGGGACAGAGAAGTGCTGCAGTCGACACGTACGGGCGGCACTTGCGAGCACTGGCCCGGGGCCGAGCCGGCCGCCAGTGGCGAGCCGGGGACAAGGCCCTTGGCGAGGGTCCCCCAGCCCGGGCCCAGGGGATCCGTGGCCAGGGTGCCCTGGGGGCCGTCGGCCGTCGGCTTGGAGGCATCTGCGGCCCGGCCGCCAGGGAGAATCATCCCCAGGGACTGGCTCAGGCGCCCGGGGGCACTGCGGTGCATGGGCGGGCGTCCGCCGGTGCTGGCCACCGGCAGCTCGTAGCCACTGCCCCCGGCCACCGGAGCCACCGGGCTGTAGAGGGGCGAGATGCCGTACGGCGAGGTGGTGGCCACATCCTCCGAAGAGTAGCACGAGTATGCCTCGGCGTCGGAGAGCGTCGGTGTCAGCTCCCCGCCCAGAGCCAAAAGCCCCGGGGCCAGGGCCCCGGCCCCGGCGGGGATGGACACGCGCGGGCGCGATGCCGGGGCAAAAGCCCCCCGCCCGCGGGTGGGCCCCATCGGGGGCAGGCCCGAGAGCAGGCCCGCCGGGTAGATGGCCTCGCGGCCGACCACCGTCGGGGGGAAATCCTCCGAGGCGGCTCCCGCATACAGGGGGATCCCCCCGGATGAGGACCCATTGCTGGCGGGCCCGGCTCCGCTGGAGGACGAACCGCCCGGCGGGCAGCCGGGCTCCTTCTTGCCGGAGCCGCTCATGCCCGGGGGCGATAGCTCCAGGTCAGCAAGGCGCGACAGCTCCAGCGCCTCGTCAATGTGCAAGGCCAGGAAGCGTCGCCGGATTGAGGCCGCCTCGGTGGGAGGCTCGGCCGGCTGGCCGGCCGAAGAGGCCACCATGGACGGCCCCCCGCCGCCCGCGGCTTGAGCCTTCCCCGGCTGGTCGGTCGCTGGGCCGAGGCCCGGCCGAGTCGAGCCCCCCGGGTGCTGGGGCTGTTGGTGTTGTTGTTGTTGTTGCTGCTGCTGTTGCTGCTGCTGCTCCATCGGTGCCGCTGGCCATGGTGACTGCCGGTAAAAGGGGCTGCTCGGGCCAGCCGACTGGGAGGCCGTCCGCATGGCGAACGGCTGCTCCAACTCGGCCGTGCTGATGAGGCTCAGGTCATAGAAGTCCCCCCCGCCGGTGGTCGGGCTTTGGCATTCCTCATCGGAACTGTGGCACAGGGAGTCGGCCGAGTCGGATTCGGTCGGCGCCGTGCACGATTGCCTAAGTCCCCCACCGTATCCGGTCGAGGGCCACGCGCATGCAGCGGCAGCAGTTGAACACCCCCGGACACACGACACATTCGGGTGTTAGCAAGTGCACGCCCTCGAGAGTTGGGCCTGCCGCCGCCCCGGGTCCCGGCCTGCCAAGAGCAGCGAAAAAAAAAAAAGCCCCGCCAGGGGCGAACTCCCGGCCCCTCGGGAGTCCCACACTCGAAGGACGGTCTGCGAGCGTCTTTTCTTCTTCTTTTTCTTTTTTGCCCCTCCCCGCAGGGCCTTCTCCTTTCCGGCCTCCCGCATCCCTTTCCCCCCGCCGCCCAAAGGTATGGCACCCTGTGCATCCGCCCACTGGCCCCGCTGTACGTGCTGATGAGCCACTTGACGCACGAGTCGCTGCGAGTTGCCATGAAGAAGCCCATGTGCTGATCGATGGGACGCGACGAGTGCGAGGGCGTCTCCTCAATGGCATGCCTCCCCGGCGGGGAGGTGGGGTACTTTGAGTGGAGACCCATTGCTGCCGACCAGCGCGCACGGTGGTTGGGAAGGGAGTGGCGAAGGGGACCGGCGAAGTGGCGCTCGGCAGGGACACACGAAGTTGCGTGCGTGCGTGCGTGCGTGTGTGTGTGCGTGTGTGCGTGCGTGCGTGTGTGTGATGTCGGTGTGTACAAGGGAGCAATATTTCACACCATCAACGGGGGATCTCACGCTTGAAGGGGAGTTGCTCTGCCAATATGGATTCGGGCGCAGGCGTTCGGTCACATACCACCGCCGGCGTAGGGTAGCACGTCGCGGCGACACCGCAGCACGGGTGAGGCAAGGCAAAGGGAACATCGGTTAGCACGTCCTGCATGTCTGCCCAGCCAGTCAAAGGAATACAGGCAGAGCCTGTGTGTGGCGGGGGGGGGGGGGGGGGGAAAGAGGACACAGCCAAGCTGCCCGGGCCGACTTCGCTCCAGGGTCGGCCATTGGCCGGCACAAGAAGGAGAGGCGACACGGGGAAGGACGTACAGATGGCGGGTAAAGGGGACGAAGAACAGGTCCTGGACAAGCAGGCGGGGGCTCAGGCGAACCAGCAAGCCGAGGCGGATGCGAGGTGCTGCGTGTTGGTGGCCTCTTAGTTTGGTGCGAGCGCGCTGTCTGTCGAACAAAAAGCGCCGTTTGTGGCGCTGAAATCTGAGATCGGCTGGATGGCTGGGCTCGGGCAGAAGGCCAAACAGCGAGAGTGTGGGTGAAATTTTTGGAGGCTCACTCACACACAAGGACAAGGGTGCTGGCCGTGGCTGGGGGGCGGGCGGGCGGGCGTGCGGGCGTGCGGGCGCAACTGAAGTTGGGACAGGCACCGGCGCTAGGGCACAGCGTGAGAAATGCGGCGGACAGCGAGGGAGGAGGGAGAGGAAGGGAGACAGGGGGTGGGGCAGCAAACGAGGGAGGGATCTCAGGGGAGGCGGGCGGTTGTTGTGGGGTTTGGGCAATCCACTAGCGTGAGGCGGTCAGGATGGGGGCTTTTCTCCAGGGCCGTGTGGGCAGAGGTGCAGAAGGCGGGAAGGGAAGGGGGGCACGGAGAATTTCATCCCTGTCCCCCGCCCCCCCTCCCCCCGGCCTCTCGCTCCCTCCGCAAGGGCGGCGTCTGGCCTCCCCCCCCCCTTCCGTGTGTTCCCGGCACTTGGGGCTTGCTTCCC
>NW_009242973.1:2352546-2353061 GCF_000388065.1 Fonticula alba | reverse complement strand
GGGTCGAGGGGAAGGGGATGAGGATGTACCCGGCACCAGGGGGCGGGCCGGTCGGTGTTCTCAGCCCCCCCCCTTCCCCCTTCCCCGTGCTGCTGCTCCGCTCCTGCCCCGGACCCACTTTCCCCGCATTTCGCCCTCGAGTCACCATCTATTAATTGCCCCCGCCCGGTGACGATGGGGGGGGGGGGGGGGGCGGGGGGGGGGGGGGGGGGGGGACGAGAGTGGGGCCGCAGGGCGATGATGGTCGTGCTGGTGCTTGGAGGATCTTGGAGGGGCGTCTAGTGGGTTCCGGTTTGGTGTCTGCCCCCGCCCTCGCCACCCGGCGCCGAGTGCGCGAGAGGCTGGCCCCCGGGAGGTTGGCCCGGTCTGAGTTGGGCCTTCGTGCGCGCGGGCAGAGAGGTGCGACTATCTGCACAACCGATCCGGAGGCGCCGGCATTCGCACGAGCAAAGGGCAGGACGTGCGAACAGGCAGGCAGACGTGGCCACACGAGCGAGAGAGAGAGAGAGAGAGAG
>NW_009242973.1:2349298-2351881 GCF_000388065.1 Fonticula alba | reverse complement strand
GGGGGCTATCGCGCGCCCCGCTTTCGCTTCCTTGAGCAGGGTGAAACGCACTCTTCCTCCAGCCAATCTTGCGCAGACACCGCCCGGCACAACGCATGCCTCGCTCCGGCAATGCACATCATGCGCATGGGCGCCTCCACGAGCACGGTCACCGGGAAAAGCCCAAACCTCCAGCCAGCCGAACAAAAGCCCCCCCCCCCTGGAGGGCCAATCTTTGCCTTTCATCTTGCATGCAAACATGCCGGACCATGGTTCGAGCCATTACCGACCCAAGCTGCCTTTGTTGGCAGAGCCGGCGCATCCGCACGCGACTTGTGGACCACAGCCACCCCCCAGGCAGGGCCGCCACATCCTTGCCGCCGCGGCCATATGTCGTGCCGGAAGCCAGGCCGTGCCGTTGGCCCGGCACGCGCGCCATGTCCGCGGCAGCCGATCAATCAATCGAACTCCTTGTCGACCCTACTCCTCGCTCTGTGGCCTCTGTGCCCCCTCCCCCCCCACCCCCCCCCCTAACTCGCGCCCAGTGCGTCGGCGTCACACGACACCCTTCCAGCCAGCGCGGACAGACTCAGGAACAAGCATTGGAGCCAGCCCACAATCAGCCGCAATTAATGGACATGCCAACGGATGCAACGCCATTAGGCCTAGCCCTCGATTGCCGCCCTGTGTCCCGCTGGGGCCGGGCCTCGGCGCATTCTCCCGAGCACGGACATGCATGAGAAGGAGGCGCCAGCGGGGGAACGGCAAGAAAGGGCCGAACAAGCCACCGGCTGGCTCAGCGAGGCATATACCGCCCGGGAGCTGGCAGCAGGGCCTCCTGTCGGTCCACTCGGGCGCGGATGGGATGGATCCAGGCGCGGAGGTCTCCCTGGCGCCGGGGCCACGGGTTAGGGGGCGGGTCTGTGCCATTGCGAGCGAAGCCCCGCCAGGGGAGTGGAGCAGCCATGATCCTGAGAGATCGGTAGGATCCGAGGGAAAGAGGCAACCGGAGAGGCCCGCCGGTGCGCAGGGCCATGGACCATAGGGGGATATTGCGGCCGGAAGCCCGGGACTTATGCCCCCACCCTGCCAGCATCACCGGCGCGCCGATGTCGGGATCGAAGAGCACGAGCAATTCGTGCGGCTTTCGCACGACGTCTGTGGGCAGGGCAATGGTTGCCCTAGATGCCCTCGTTCTCCGCCCCTCTTTAAGACTTCGGCGAGATTGTGCGCTCAATCGGGAGGAGGTGGCGGACGGACCGGGCATTGTGGGCGTCCCTTTGCCCGCCGACCAGACGAGCCCGCGCGCCTGCCACCGCCGGCGGATCTTCCACCAGAGCGACGTTCTGGCTGCAATCTAAATAATCCAGCAGCCACGGATGTGCCCAGTCGGCCGGGCCGAGGCTGGCATTTGGCCAGGCGGGCCCACTGGGACCGGGACCGGGCCCGGGGCCTACCGAGCGCCCCGACCGCTCAAGCCAATGCGGTCCCAGTCCGGGAGGGTGCGGGACGCGCGATGGCCGAGCCGGTTGGCCGATTGTTTGTGTGCATTTGCGTGTGCGTTTGCATGTATCTAAGTGAGCGCGAATGTGTCCATTAAGGTCCATGGTGGCGTGCTTTCTCGAGGGAAAGGCGCAAGAGACCTTCGACAGAGGCCGGACAATTAGCCGGCAGCCAGCGTGCCCAGGTGGCTGCCCTGGAGAGAGAGAGAGAGAGAGAGAGGGAGAGAGAGCATGTGTCGTCAGCTCGAGCCAGCCCCCGATAATGCTTCGCCCCGGGCCCGGCCTCCTTGACTCTGCTTGGTCCTCCGTGTGGCATGCTAATCTTTGAGGGCGCTCGGGGGCGGCGCCGGTCCAGGCCGCCCCCGGTACTGGCTCCCGGGGGCCGGGCCGGGCCGGGCCGGGCCGGGCCGGGCCGGGCCGATATGCCAGGGAGACGCGACAACAACGCCTTGTCCCAGGCCACCTTGACAACCACGCGCCAAGTGCTGCGGAAGATGAGCAGCACCGGGGTGCGCGGGACGAGGCGCCCCGCGCACCCGATGAGCCGCCATGGACGGGCCGCGCTACTTGTGGCTCGGCGCCACGCAGTCAGGCTGGCACCCGGCGCTTGGCCATCCAAGCTTCAACTCTGGCGCGCTTCCGGGTGGAACACGCCATTCAGGGCCACACGCACCAACCACCCACCGGGGCGGCAGAGCACAGGCCCAAACACTGTACCGCGACATGCATCAAGAGCCCACCGCCGGCCTCTGGCCCGCCATCCTCGGGCATCTCGAGGGCCATCCCCCTCGCCTTGCCGAGCCACCGGAAGAAATTCCTCGGACGCATTGCCAAGGGAAGAGGCAAAACACTGTCCCGGCCATCATGTGATGCACGGGACTCCCAGCATTCGACATGGAGCCATAACCGGCATCGGAGAGGCCGATAGAATGAGGGGGAGCGAGAGGCACAGGGGGAGGGGGACAATGCGAGAGGGAGTGCGAGGCACCAAGGACGAAAGGAAAAGAGACCGCGGGCAAGAGGGGGCATCCAAGGCCCTGTAGACGTGCCAAGGGGGAGCACGCACATCAGGCGGCGATAACATACCTGCGCCCCCCCCCCC
>NW_009242973.1:2339950-2348697 GCF_000388065.1 Fonticula alba | reverse complement strand
CCCCCCCCCCCCCCCCCAGACACACCCTTTTCTCCTCGCTCCTCGACAACGCATCGCGACAGGCACTGCCAATCAGTGGATTGCCGCGAGCCGAGCTTGGCCCATCGGCCTGGAGGGCCAATCGAGTATCGGCACTGACACTGGCAACATCACCTTCGCAGAGAAGCGGGGGGGAGACTTGCTCGGCCTTGCATGCGGACCCCCACCCGCGTCCGTATGATCAGCGCTGCTCTTGTGGCCTCCACTGTCTTAACAAAACAGGACCGGCATGCGGCCCCGGCGAGAGGCGCAGAGACCGGACCTTGGGGCCCAGGGAACGGGGACAAGGTCGAGGATGGACCGAGGCCGCGGCCAAGAGACAATATCCTGCGACGATGGCATGACGGAAACCCCGCGTGAGGGGTCTCCCGGCGGCAGGAGGGCCGGCTCGACAGGCAGGAGAACACGGCGTAAGGCCCACAATGGGCGCAAATCTCGCGAGTGCCCCGTTTGCCGGCGACAAGACGTCCACACGGATGAATCACCGTTTGCATTGTGCTGTGTATTGAGGGGGGAAGGGAGGGGGCGAAGCAGAGAGAGGGAGGGAGAGGGAGGGAAAGATATATATAGAGAGATAGAGAGATAGAGAGATAGATAGGTGGACAGGAACAGCGATGGAGAGGGAAGAGGGATGTGCATCGGAAAGCGTGTGTGCGTGTGTGTGCGTGTGTGTGCGTGTGTGTGCGTGTGTGGGTTGGTGCGCGGGCGTGCACGCATCGGGGCAATCCCCAGAAGGAAGGGAAAAGACCCCACAGGGCCCTTCCCCGGCGCGCCTCCGATGGATGACGCACGGGCTAAGAGGCGAAGGGGGCCTCCTCTCGCACCGACACATTGCCACACCGGCCACACACCGGCCACACACACGCACACGCACACGCGAATACACGCACAACATGCCTGCCTCCCCGCCTTCATGGGGATGGCCCTTCTTTGCCCTACACGCCGCCAGTCTCGGCACGGACGGCCGCCAGGACGGTACGCGCGTCAGAGAAACGCGACACACCCAGGTCCAGCAGGGTCTGGAGATCCATCAGCGCCAGGGACCGACCGTTGAGCTGGGCATTGTGCACGGCCAGCAGCTCGCCGACCTTGCCGCCGACCTTGGACCGCAGCCACTCGGCGGCGGCCGCCGAATCCAGGCTGTACAGGCCGCCAGTCGGCGGCGCGCTGCCGGACAGCACCGACCGCGCGTGCAGCATCAGCTTGCTGGCCGCATTGACCGGCATGCCAATGTAACGATGCAGGAAAGACAGAGTCAGATCCTCGAGGCCGATACCATCGATGCTGTGGGCCACAAAGAGCGGCGCATAGCTCGACAGGCGGAGCTCCTCCAGCCAGAAGGTGATGTCGCGCGCGGTCAGGGTCTTGATGCCCTGGCTGCTCTGGCTGTCGTAGTACTCCAGGGCCGCCTCGAGCTCCTTGAGCCGGCGACGGTTGGTCTCCAGCAGGTGGTTGTACGCCGGGTCGCTGATGGTGCTCTTGATGTAGTCGATCTCCTGGGTGAGCTTGGTCACCATGATCTCAATGGTCTTCTTCTGCTTGCGAACATGGTTCAGGCGCTCCTTCAGGCTCTTCTCCTCCTCGGTGTAGGCGGTGATCTTGCCGGTCTGCTCGTCGATGGAGGCCTGCAGCGAGTCGATCTTGCTGTTGATGGCGGCCGCCTCGCTGAACTGGCGCTCAACGATCTGGCTGATGATGCTGTGGCTCTCGCGAGTGGAAATACCCCAGATGAGGCCAGACACGGAGAGCTATGGGGTTTTTTTTTTGGTCATGACACCGGGGGGCGGAGGGGGAGGAGAGAGAGAGAGAGAGAGAGGGGGGGGGAGGGAGGGAGGAGGTGAGGGAGGAGGTGAGGGAGGAGGAAGAGACAGGAAGAAAAGGAGAGAAGGGAGGAGCGAGGCAGAAAGGCCGAGCATGAGCAAAGACAAGAGCCCAGGCATGAGCGAATGACACACGATGAGGAGGAGAATGGAAAATGGAGCGCGGAGAAAATGAAAAAACATCACAAGGACAAAAGGCCAAACACACCTGCTTGGAGTAGTGACCCAGGGAGTTGTGCCAGATGGAAGCCGGGCCGGAAGCCGGACCACCGGAGCACACACCATACAGATTGCCGGAGGGATGCAGGGAGAAGCCCTTGACACCGCCGATGCCGGTCAGCTGGGCGACATGGCCCTTGAACTCGAAGCCGTCGCTCGGGTGCAGCAGCGCCACCGACCCGTTGGACAGGGCCACATGCAGGGTCTGGGACTCATTGTTGAAGGAGATGGACACGATGCCGGCCTGCTGGCCAAGCTGGATGGTCCGGAAGGGCGAGTAGCGCCCGGTCTCGGCGCCATGCTGCCAGATCATCACCCGGCCGCCATCAAGACCGGCCGCCAGGAAGCGCGTCGGAGTGCTGAAGGCAATCGAGATCACCTTCGACGAGGCCGGGTCGATGGGCAGATCGTCCAGCGTGAGGGCCATGAGCACGTCGATGACATGCACATGGGACTTGGTGCCGATGGCCACGGCCGTGCTGCAATGCGAGCCAGCAATCGCCTGGATGGGGTTCTCAACGGTCTGCGCTCGAACGGAGGATAGCATGAGGCGGGCGGGGAGAAAGGAAAAGAAGAAACATCAAGGGAAGAGCAGGTGAGTCAAGGTACTCGAGCACATGTACATGCACAGGCGTCCGCGCAAATACACAAGCATGTGCCCAGACACAGATACACGCAGATGTGCACAGATGCATGCAGATGTGCACAGATACACGCAGATGTGTAAAGATGCATGCAGATGTGCACAGATACACGCAGATGTGTAAAGATGCATGCAAATGTGTACAGACACACATGCACACACACACACACACACATGCGCACACATACATACACACACACATGCACAGACACACATACATACACACACACATGCACACACACACACACACACACACACACGCTTGCATGCTTGCGAAAAGAAATGACAGACACAGAGTAAGCAGACGACGCACCTTAAACACGCTCGGGCAACCGGCCTGCCCGGTGTCAGCCGGGCTGGACGGAGTCAGGCCCTTGGTGCCGGGCTCCTGCGAGACACCGACACGCAGGCCACCCTCGGTGCCGGACCAGGAGTGCCGCAGCAGAACACCCCGCTGGGGGTTGGTGGGGACCAGGAAGAGAGAGCTGCCATCACGCGAGAAGAGAACCTTCTCCGCCGAGCACTTAATCACCAGCGAAGGCTCCTTCATGCCGACGCGGAAGATGACCGTCTCCAGGGAGTTGGCAATGGCAAGAGCCGAGCCATCGGCAATCAGGGAGATCGACCGCGGCGAGGTGAAGACATTGGAGCTGGCGTAGGTGTCCATCAGCTCCGCCGAGGCGGTGGTGGAGTTCCACAGGTTCCACATGGCCACCGGCACCGTGGCACCGGCCGACCCGGGAACACCCTGCAGCACGGCGGCGTAGCGACCATCCGCAGAGAAGTCAATCTGGCAATAGGAGTTGGCCTGGATCCGGGGTACATGCCAATGGTCAGTCCGGGAAGCAGGCGCGGAGATGGGCCAGGGACCACCGGGAGAAGGGGGGGGCACAATGAGAATGAGGCAAAGCGGAGCTCCAGGCCGGCGGACAGGCCGCGTGGGCCACACAATGCACACGTACCGAGTCGGTGGTCGGCCGGCGGACCCAGTCCAGAAGGCTGCCGCCATCGGCCTGACCGCCGCCCAGGCTCAGGGAGGTGGTCGACTGCGAGGTGACGAAGGGGCTGCAAGACACCGGGGCCGAGGGGACCTCATGCGACTCCAGCGACAGAACCGGGTGCCAGTCATTCGACCCGACGGAGCTCGGCACACCATCCAGATAGACAATGGACGGGGCCGTGCCGTTGGCGATGATCGAGTGACCGGGGACGATGGCGGTGGCCGGACCGCCGGCACCAGCACGACGGATCTGCTCCACGTCGGAGCGGGCGGCGTTGGCCGAAGCGCCACCGGCGGCGGCGGCGGCGACAACCGGCTCACCCTTGGCCGGGGCCGGGGCGGGCGACGCAACCGCGGTGGCCATAGACAGGGCCAGCAGGGCCAGCGCCACGGCCAGCGCCATGGATGCCAGACGGCGGCTCGGCGAGGAGGAGCCGCTCTGTTTCCACAAAAGGGGGGGTGGGGGGGGGGGGGGACCGGGAAGCAGGGCAGAGCGTGAGCCAAGCGCGCGGGCACAATCGGGCGAGAAGGGACGGCACAGCGGAGAGGGAGTACCATTTGAGGGGACACAAACACCCGAGCAGAGCCAGACGGGGAGGAGTAACAAACAGGGAGGTGGGGAAGACGACGAGGCGAGGAGGGACGATGGCACAGGGAGCAGGCAGGAGAGGGCGGGAAGGAGGGAGGAAGAGGGGAGGTTGCCTTGTGGTGGATGCTGGGCGGCGGAAGCGAGGTGGCACTGGCCCTTGAGCGGAGTGACGGGGCCCCGGCCGGGGCGGACATTGCGCCTGCCCGAGCGCCCGCATGCGCGCCCACACACGGACGTGCGTGCAGCATGTGTGGAGGAGCACACCGCCGCGCGGCGAGCCAGGATAACGGTCCTGACACCCGGCCCCGGCAGATCGGTCAGGGCGAACGTCGTCACCCCGGGAAGAAAAACCCGGCCGAGGGGCAGGCAGGCGCCGCGTGCGCGTGCCCTGTTTGCGCGCCCACGCACGCGCCCGGCCATGAGCGCGACTAGGCAGTAGGGTAGACCCCGATACAGCCCCCTCCCCCCGCCCGCCCGCCCGTGTATCTAGTCCGCCTCCTGGCCAGACCCCCCGGGATTGGTGGGCTAATGTATACGCGGGCACCCTACAATATGGCACACCCGACGCCCCCCTCGCCCTCCCTCCCCCCCCCCCACGCGAGGGCTCGGCAGGCTGAGGGGCGGGGGGGAAGTGCATTTCACCTAGCCACCTCGGATGCCCCCTGGCTAGCGGCGAGGGAGGAATGCGAAACCGTTTCTTCCTTTCCGTGGCGAATGTAGCGCGTGATTGATTCCCGATCAGACGACCACGATAGCCGAAGCGTAGCGAGACTGGTGATCCAGATGAGTGGTCTCGTGACCCTCCCGCGGCTAATTGCCGAGAGAGACATTCAGCGCGTTGGCGCATCATCCGCCCGGGCCCTCCCCCCCTCTCTCTCTCTCTCTCTCTCCCTTGGTGCGAAGAAGAATGGAGGAAACCCCGGAGAAAAAAAGGCCACCAGGGGCGTGGGCGGCGGGCGACACACCGCAATGTGGCATCAGAAAAAATAAGGAGGGGTGAGGGGTGCATTTTGCGGGCCACCCTGAGCTCCAGGAACAAGGAGGAGGGGGGGACAGGGGAATTATTTGTATAAATAGCTGTGGATATTACAAAGCTGAGAGAGCGATGCGCGCACGCGCGCATGGTGCGCGCGCACACACACACACACACACAGTGCCACCTTCATGACAAAGACGCAGCACATCGGGGGGGAGCAAGAAAAAGCGGCGACCAAGCGAAAAGGGGGGGCCCGTCGCCTCTCCCTCTCTCCCTCTCTCCCTCTCTCTCAACGGCGATCGGCGGCGAAGAAGGGGTTGGAACGGATACTGCCCGGAGCCACCACCGAAGCCACCTCGGCCGGGGGGGAGGAGGCGCGCGGCCGCTGCGGCGCGCCATCATCCAGCGGACTGCTGGGAGCCCGCGACGCGGCGGTGGCCACCGCCGAAGAAGCCCCCACCGCCGCCGAGGCACCTGCCCGCCCAACGCCACCGGGAGTCACGGCACCGGACTGCGTCAGGAGGAAGGTCCGAACCGGGGCACTGAGCGACACGGTGGCCGGGTGCCCAAGAACCACCTGCATATAGCGGTTCAGATCGCGCGCCAGGCGCCGATGCGCCAGGCGCTGGTGGTGCGTGATGGCTGGCCGGGCGGCGGCGCCGTCCGACCCGGCGGCCCCATCCCCCCCGATCATGGAAGGCTTGCGCGTGCGTGGGCCAATCACATCGCTGAAGCTCTCCTGCGAGTCGATGAGAGTCGCCGGCCGCGTGGGCAGGTCCGGCAGGGTGCGCCCCGTCCGCGAGGAGGACACCCGTCCAGCCTCCGAGGGGAAGCTCGTGACCAGGGCCACATGCAGCGCATAGAAGTCCCGATAGAGCTTGTTCACCGAGAGGGTGTTCTTGCTGCCGTCCTCATGGGTGACATTCACCGACAGGATGTACGTCTGCGTGCGCGCATGTCCGTGTCCGTGTCCGTGTCCGTGTCCGTATTGGAGGGGGGGGGGGAGGAGCAAAGAATTAGCCAGCGGGAAAGAGGCCGAGACACACGGAACAGCTGCCGGGAGGGACATCGGGAAAGAAGGAGGATGCCTGGTGGACGCAAGGGAGGAGAACGCACGTCAAGGTTGTCGGCCATATCGCCCTCGGCCACGGTAGCCACAAGAGAGGTGATGGTCTTGTCTGAAACGGTCGCCGCCGCCGCCGCCGGGGTGCCACCTGCAGCAGCGCGAGAGGCTCCGCCACTGGATGCGGCAGTCACGCCGCCGGCGGTGCCGCCAGAGGACGCCATCATCGACCGGCGGTACGACTCATTGCGCTGCAGACCAGCAGCAGGGCCACTGCTCTCGCTGATGGACGCCCGGCGGTTGACGGCAGCGATCATCTCCGACACGGGGCGCCGCCCGGCCGCCGCGGCAGCCGCATCAGCAGGAGGACCCCCCACCGGCTTGGCACGCGGCTCCATGGTGGCCATCGCTCCGATCCCGGTTGCCAGGCCATCGCCCGGGCCCGGGGCCCCGGTCGACTTGACGGCCACCGGCGCGGTGGACGAGCGTGTGGCCGGCGCCGCTGCGGTGGCAGCCGACGCGGCCTCCGCCTTGACGCCGACGTCGGACGCGGCAACCGGCGCATCGCCCGCCTTGCCGGAGCCCGGGGCGGGCGCCTCGGCGCTGGTAGGGGTGGCTGGCACTGGCGTCTGCGCTCCAGCCGGCAGTGGGTCCGAGATGGCGGGCACGCCGGACCGACGCTTCTTGCCGGACTTCTTGTCGAGCTTCTCCTGCTTCTTGGCCCGCTTGGCATCGGCCGCCGCCGCGGCAGCCTCATCCGTGGGGATGGTTTCGGAGGAGTTGAACATCTGCTCGGCACGCGAGGCGACCGAGGGCACACGCACGGGGGGAGGAAGAGGAGGAGGAGGAGGAGAAGGAGGTGGGGGGGGAGAGAGGGAGACGGACAACAGAGGGCAAAGGGGGGGGGGGGAGGGGAAGAGAGAAAGGTCAGGGAAGAGAGGGAGAGAGGGAGGGGGAGAGAACAAGCGAGCCGACAGGGGACGGGGAGGGGGAAACCACCGAAGGCCTTGTCGCCCACCACCGAGCATGGGCCCCGCGCACCGATTTGAAGGAGGACCACCAGCCGGACTGCGTGCGCGGCGATGCCAGAGCCGGAGGAGGCGACGAGGGGCTCGAAGAGGGGCTCATGGAGGAGGGCGAAGTGCCGGCGGCGGTGGACGCAGTGGCTTCGATGCTCGGCGGCGCCGGGCGATCCGTTGCCTTGGCCGCCGTGGCGTCCGGCGGCGGGGCCGGCTCCTCGGCCGATGAGGTCGACGCGGTCAGGTTGGCCGCCAGCGGCGGAGGCCCCGAGGTCGGCATGTCGGCCGCCGTGTCCGGCCCGGTGGCCGAATAGACCGATCGCCGGAGCTGGCTCCGGACCTTCAGGAACTCGGGGACGTCATCCGAGGCAGACCCGGCATCGGCCGTCTGGAAGGAGCTGGTGCTGGTGAAGGGGCAAGGGAGGGAAAAAAAACAATCCACAAAGAGCAAGAGAGACACGTTAGCCGCTGGACGGACACAGACACACAGACACACACACACACACACACAGGAGGAACAGCCCGACAACAACCATGGCATGCATGGGACGGCACGGTTGGCACGCACGCTGACTGGACCGAGCTGTGAGACGGAGTCCGGGTGCTGAGGACCGGCGAGGCGACCGGCGCCGGGCCTGGCGCATCGGGCGACTCGGCCGTCGCGACGAGAGAGGTAGCCGCAACGGCGGCGGCAGCGGCCGCGGCCGCGGCCGCTGCCCGGGCATTGCTCTCCTGGTCCAGATCCACGACATCACTGCCGCCCTCACTGACCAGGTCCTCATCGAAGGTCTCATCCTCACCGTCATCGAGCGACGCAAAGCCGGCCTCACGCTCGAAGGCGCTGCGCTCGACCTCCTCCTCGGCCAGGCGGATCATCTCCGGCAGGACACGCGCGCAGATGGGCGCCCGGGTGAACATGATGTAGTACACCGCATGCGCCGCATGGACCAATTGCAGGCCCTGGTCGGACACGGGACAGGCCACAACCGAGGCGCACTCTAGCGGCACACGCGCCAGCAGGCGGAGCTGCTCATCGCCCGAGGGGCTGGCCCCGATGCCGGACGACCCGGTCACATGGATCAACAAGGCCAGATCATTGAACAGGTACAGGCGCTTGTCGAACACCGGGCCCGAGCCGGTGGGCGGGTCCGTGGGCGGAGCCTTCAGCAGGGCGATGGTCTCCTCGGCGATGAATCGCCGCGTGGGGGTGAGGATGTCGGCCAGCTGCATCATCGCACGGGGAAGGACAGGCGGTCCCAAGAAAACCGCATGCTCGGTCAGTCGAAAGGGAGGGGGGGGGGGGGAACGAAAAGAGACAATGCGCCGCCGACAGCGCCATGCCCGGCAAATGTGCCCGCGGGAAAGAAAAAAAAAGGGGG